>NC_142248.1:4931851-5240092 GCF_052056855.1 Sturnus vulgaris | reverse complement strand
GTACGGCCGGGCAGGGCAGCCCGGGCCCCACGGGAGGGAGGGAGCGGGACTGTGCGGGGCCAGCACGGCCGGTGCCCGGGCCCTCGGGAAGGAGCGGGGCCAGCACGGGCGGTGCCCAGGCCATGGGGACTGTGCGGGGCCAGCACGGCCGGTGCCCGGGCCCTCGGGAATGAGCGGGGCCAGCACGGCCGGTGCCCGGGCCCTCGGGAAGGAGCGGGGCTCCATGCCGCTGCTGAGACGGGACGTGCGCGGTAACAGCGAGCCTCGCCCCGCGGCAGAAGGGAACGGGCTGAGGCTGCGAACCGGAGGGCGCTGAGGAGCTCAGCCCCATCCTGCTAAGGCTGTCGGGCCGTACGTGGATGCCCCAAGGTGGTGTGGGTCTCGCAGCATAAGCTGTGTCTCCTGGCTAAAAAGGCCGGTCCTGTGCGGTGTATAATGCTTTTCAACCCAGCCCCTTCTCCCCTTGCCTCCTGACAGCTGGTGTCTGCTTTGCACAACTTCACCAGGCACGTGGTGTACCGCGGCTTGACCAGGGCAGAAGACATCCTCTGTCTCTTCCCTGAAAACTTCCACCAAAATCTGAAAAACCTCTTGACTAAGATAATCTTGGAGAATGTGTAAGTGCTGTCCACCTGCCATTTGCTTTCAGCTGAAGAGTTAAGGCCTATGTATGTGGTTTGGTATGTGGATAGTTGGCAACATCACAAGTTACCTTGTTTCTGTAAATTTTGTGTGCCTTGGGCATAATCACACAGGCTGGGATGAGCAGAGTTGAACAGAATATGTCATCTGAGTGGAATCGCCAATGAAACACAGCCATGGGCACACAGAGTTTTCCTATGACTTTTGAAACAGACGTGGGCCACATTCCCAATATGCAAAGCCCCTTTTATCTTAACAGCCGTGTGGTGAAAAAATGCTACTGTCAATGATAAAACCTAGAAGGCTGGATTTCAGCTCTAGGACACCTAGGTAGTATCCAGATATGCATCCACTTGTCACCATGGCTGAGGTGCAGAGGCACTGTATGTGAGAGAGCATACAAGAGGTGGTGGCAGAGGAGGGCAGTTCTGCTTGTACATCTCAATGCTTGGAGCCCATTGCTTTGATAAAACCAGGGAGAAAGGTACATGCTTTAAATGAGCTGCCCTTCCAGAAGAACCCACAGTTTGCCTGCCATTACCCCCCAGTCCCAGCCTTCCCATGGCATTCAGTAGCATAGGCAGTCTCTGTCTCCTGCTTACTGCTGGTGACCCTTCAGTCAGGGATAAGCCATGCCTCTTTTTCCTTTGTCCTCAAAGCACTGTTGATACTGTTTTCTCCACTTTTTCACAGCTCTGCTTGGAGGAATGAAGCACAAGCCAGTCAGAGTAAGTAGTAGAATAATGTCAGGAATGAGATTGTGTGCTAGGAAATGAATTAATGAAGTATCTGACATGCATTACATAGGGACCAAGGCAGACATTCCAGCAGACTGATCTGTGTTAACATAAAAAAAGTGAATGGTTTCCTGCCCCTCCCAAGCCACCAGCAATCAATCTTTGAAAATTAACATACAAGGCTAAACAGATGTATTTTGTGTTGTTGCAAATGCTGCCAAGTGATGGCCCTAACAGACTGCGAGCTGTAATTTGTTCCAAAAGCAGGAGCAAGGCAGCCAGTTGTGCACTGCCCCCTGGAGCTCTGTGCAAGAAAGCAGCAGGAGCAGGGAGATAGAGCCTTTCCCCAGACAGAAAAAAAAATCAGTTAGACAATAAAGCACAGAGAGGAAGTGACTTGAGTGTCTGTAGTCAGTAGAAGGCTGGCAGCCAACCCCTGGGGAGGACACTAAGCATCTTACAATAGGCAGAATCCAGACAGGCTGCAATTGCCTACAGAGACAGCTCTTAGCAGCCAAGTTAGACCTGTCTCTCTTTCCTTGGGTGAGCCCAAGAGGTCTCAAGCTCTGAGCTATTGATGTTAGTATTGCACCTGCTAAATGGTTTCTGATAGGCTGCATGTAATTAAGATGATATTTGAAATATTTTTAAGGGATGTGAATATTGCAGTTTGCCAGTATGTTTGCTGTACTGCAGGATGCTTTGGTTCCCAGGTTGGGGAACTTGAAATAACATGTTTTATACTACTCAGCTTTCCTGAGTGCTTTCTTAACAGTTTCAGAGCAGAGCAGTAAGCATGCAGGTGCCAGAGCAACTCATGATGAAACACTGGTTGAGTGTAGTAGGCAGCAAGGCAGGTGTAAAGATGTGGAGAAGACATCTTAGTGCTCTCCTTCTCCCAGCTGCTTTGGGAATTTACCTCTGCTTCTTGCACTGTCTTTGCATGTAATGATGGGAGAACCCTTTTGGCCCTTCCAGTGTCATGAGGAGGCCTTCAGAAACTGGTTTATTCCAGAGTAAATTTATGGGAAACCAGAATTTAGTAGCAACTAAACTTGTTCGCTTCCCAGGGCCAGAAGTGGAGAGGCCTGTGCATGGTGGTAGTCACAGCTTCTAGGGTCTGGTATCATCATAACATCAGCCTAACAGAGCCATTTTTTAACCCCCCAGTCTCCCTGCCTCGGCTGGTGGACATGGACTGGAGGGTGGACATCAAGACATCTTCAGACAGCATCGTAAGAATGGCAGTCCCTACCTGCCTGCTGCAGTTAAAGGTAATGGCAGTGGCTGTGAAGGACTGAAATAATGAAGTCCAGCACCTGCCTTGCCAGGGCAAACCAGTTCAGACAGGCATCTGGTGCTAGCTTCGTACCTGGTGGGCCGTTAGGCTTTCTCAGAGATGATACCTGAAATGCCACAGAGCATGGGAATGATGTCCCTGATGAAAATTGTCTTGCACGGAAGTTTTGTGTGCATGAGGGTGTGAGAAGTCACCGTGCTTGTTCCTAGTCACCATTGTTTTCTACAGAAAAAAAGAAGATAAACCATGAAGCTATCATCCTTCAATTCTAAGCATTCCATCAGCACGTTTAGCTGACTTCCATTAGTTGGGAAATGTCTTGAGATTACTAATAATTTCCTTCACTGGCCACATCAATCATTTGGGGAGTATACCTAACTTACTGCTTGTGTTCTGTAGAGTTTTGGATCCCCCCAACCAATAAAAATCAGATGAGTGGGCTTCAGAGGAGGAATTAAAATCTAAATGTGTGTAGGGTGTGGTTAAGTATCCTATGTGCTATCTGCTGAGATGCTTTTGAAGATGCTTTTGATAGAGATGTGGCACCCTGCCACAAGTATCTTCAAAATACCCCAGTACTCATGGCAGTAGATGCTCACTTGCACTCTGTCAATGGGAGTGCACTTCACTAGTGAGGCACACAGCTTAGAAAATGTGCTGTGGTTTTTCAGGATGGAGCTAGATTCCAAATTCAAACCATTTTATTTAACCTATGTATTAAACACTGGCTTTTGTAGTGGCTCTGGAAAAACACATAAATGAATTTTTCATACAACTAACATCTGCGTTCCTATTTTAAGATTCAGGAAGATGCTGCCTTATGTGGAAATAATCCTGTTGTTTCTGCACTGACCATGGAACTGAGCAAAGAAACTCTGGACACTATGTTAGAAGGTCTGGGAAGGATTCGGGACCAACTTTCTGCTGTTGCAAACAAATGAATGCTCAAGGGCATGGATTCCAGCAGCAAGGAAGGGAAGTATTCTCTACCTACAGCTGTCAGAAACTGCAGCCTAGTGTAACATGTTGTCTATTTCAGCAAAACAAAACTAAAGAGGTTTCTTTCTTGAATTAATGAGATAGCTTTTGAAAAGCTAACACTCAAATATTCATTTGGTTGGATGCCAAAAAGTGGTTTCCTATTATGATGTTGAACAAAAGCTGTTCACCGTTTCAGAAGAGGATTTGAGGGCTCAGAGCCTGGCTTAATCACAAGGGTCATAACTGCAAACAGCAAATAGCTGCAGCCAATGAAGCAAGTTCTATCTCTGTCCTGAAATGAGAATCTGAAAGGCTCAAGCTGGGTAATGGGCTGCCTTCCAACATCAGAAAAGGAGGGTGCTTCTCTCTGGAATGTGCACGTACTGAGGTGCCTGCTGGATGTAGCACTCTCTCCCTCTCAATGAAGCACAGCCATGCTGCAGATTGTTATTACAGGATAATGCGCTGAAATAGGGCAATTATGCTACAACACATTCCCTTCTGATCAGCTTCATAGCACATTTGCAAAATGACTGTTCTGTACATCTTTAGCAGCAACTAATTTCCTCCTTCTGTTTGAAAAGACAAAAAGGAGTTCAGGTAATTTATGTTTGGGGTTTATTGGATCCTGGGCTTTGCCTTTGCTGCACAAAAACCAAACTGGGAGAATAAAGAATTGAAGGCGGTTTTCTGTGCTGTAGTAAACCCGTCTGTTGCAATACGTGCCTATACTTCTCCAGAGTGTTCTGTTGTTTGTGTAAATCTTTATTTAATTAAAGAATGAACTGCTAATTGATTTTGTGAATCCTTTTCAGTCTGGAAGAGATGTTGTCCTGGGTTACCCCAGCCTCTTTGTGATGGTGCCAAGTTTCTAGGCTGGTTTAATGGATGTTCATGTTTGTTGCTGAAGAAGGATCTTTTGTTTCCTATTCAAATTGATTTATGTTTTAAATTTCCTTCTCTTCATTGTAATACAGGTTTCAGGGCACCTCTGTACAGTATTAGAGGTGATGACCCTGACCTAGGAGTTTATAAAAATTCGTGCATTGAGAGTGTAGAGGAGTTAAATGCAGAAAATCAACAAAACTCAGATTCTTCTTTCTGATGAGCTTCTATAGAAGTGTGTATCCAAATGTGTTTATGGCAAAATCCAATCTTTCCTACAACACTGGGCTCTCCTTCAAGACACAAAATATTGTTTGCTGTGTTTGGAAATAAGAAATCATTCAAGAAGTGTGCATGAACTACAAGAACCTCGTTAATTAATTTTACACATCCCCCCAAAGTGCAGTCTAGAGTGTAAGTGAAGGCTTGTGCCTTTGAAAGATAATGGTGAAATGCAGCTCATGCATCAAGATCAACTGTGTGACAAGTCTTGAGCAAAGATTATAATGCTTAGTATGGTATCAAGACAAACTGGTACATTTCATATATAATAGGGACATCTCAAATGGAGGAGATGGATATTTAAGAGTATGTTCTGTAAGATTCAAGCTGTGAAAAACATCCCTAACAGAGTCATTCACTTCGAGGAAGTCTCGTTGCCTTGCAACCTTGCCTTAAAAAATAACAAATAGTTTATATAGTAATATTTTAGAAGGTAAGAATCACTGAGGAGGTAAATAATGCAGGATGGAGTACTATGGTGTTAGAGGAGCTGAGGAAGTCAAAACACAGAATAAATTAAATCCTTGAGGTAAATGCTGAAGTTATAGTCAAAACGTAGGGTCCAATGCAATGAAGAACTGATAGTTGTTCTCAGGTAAAACAATTATAAAATTATAGCATAGTTATAAAGAAAAGGAAGACTTAAAACTGAAAAGGCTTTTCCAGTGGCAGAGTGGAGCTCTCTGCAACTAAATGTTGCTTGTGCAGTCTTAATAAAAAGGAGTGTGTCCACTGCATCACATGCCAAACATCTGATGGCTTCAAGGGGTAGATCTCAGGTTATTCTGCAAGACACTGGTATTTTCTAGCCCAATATTTAGGATGCTGTGAGAGCTTGCCTTCAAATCTTTGCCTAAATTGTTAGGTATTTTATTGTGAACTCTTATCTCCTTAGCCAGAAGAGCTAAGACTGCTCAGAAAAAGGTACATAAAACAAAGGAGGCTGAGTAGGACTGTCATTACCCAGACAGCAGGAGAACTTCACTTTAAAGTCCTTTTTTATGGAGCCTGCTACACAGAAAGAGAATAAATTGCCTGCTACTGCAGGCAATCATATGAGATCTTTTTCATAAAATTATTGCTCTCTTAAAATGAGTTAGATTTTCATCCTCCCTCCACATATTGCTGCTATTTGGTAGGACTAGCCTAAGAGATGATGTATGTGTCTCTTCTCTGTTACCAGTCTGTTACTGTGCCAACACTGTCCTCTTTTGCCTACTTCTCTCCTGCCTTTCCATTTCCCCCTTCTGTTTAAGAAGCAGTAAAATCCCCCTTCACTTCTGACGACTAAGCCTTGTAAGTTCTATAATCTGTGCCTTTCAGAATTGCAGTTGCCATTCTTCACTTAACAGTTGCATCTCCTTTGAATGGGGTCATCACCACAAGTGTTTCTGGAGGATTGTCCAAGGACATCACTAAAGAATGAACTCTCATAGTATGTGAATCACCAAATGAACTAGGAAACCACAAGACTTCATTTTGAAGTGGAGCTTAAAGAAGCTCCATCCTCATTCGAGTATTTGAGATACAGAAAATTCGTTTTCTACATGTACACTTGGTAATGGTGCTAATTCAGTTACAGTAAGCAATATAGTGATAAGTTTATTTGTAAAACACAGTATGCAAGTTAAATTCAAATTTTAATTTCACAATCAGACATTGTGTTGAATCTGTGTCAGTGTTGAAAAAGCATTAAAAACATTAAAGCCTACTTTGTATTATTCAAAACAATACAATGTTTCCTTTTGTTGCAAGAAAATGTACACTTTAGGGTGTTAAGATTAGAAATTGTGTGTGTAGATGTGAGCAAGAAAAGCTCAGAAAGAAAATGCCTTTAATATTCTTAGCTTCTACTTCAATTACTGATCTTTAAACACTGGTTTAAAGCAGTAGAAGACTTTCTAAGACTAGTAATGGTTTGGTAAAGGTATAATAATTATATCAAAGTGTTGAGTTTAATACATTAAATTTATATATTCAAATTCTTCTGAAACTACCATGTATACAAAGTTTTTGCTTTTTTTATAACTGAAGTCTTACTGTTTCACTTCAAACAAATTATTTTGTTACTAGTAATCCGGTTTAGAATTGCTTTGGCCTAAGCTAAAAATGTTAGTTTGTATTTTTTTGCTATCTAATTTTCACTGGATATAATAAAGTTTCTTTAGCAATATAGATGGGACCCCTGCCCAGATCAGGATTGAAAAAGGCATTTTGGGATCAAGAGACCAATCTGGGATAGGTCTCTTGTTAAATGAACATATCTCTTAAAAACCACACCAGTCCAGCTTAATCTCACTTTTTGGTACTAGAAACAACATACTTGGTGTAAGTTCCTCAGCTGCTTTATTAACTGTGTTTATTCTGAGTCATAATAACCCCTACAAAAGTAGCAGTTTAATACATTTAACCACTCTTTTATATACCCTTAAAAGATTCATCTCACTAGGTGTAGAGTGGCAGCACTTCAAGTTCAAGAATCCCACTTCTCCAGACCCTTTTCTAACGTTTTGACCTCTTAGTCAGAAACTTTAGTCCATGACACAGTAATTACACAAACTCATGTATTTTTCCCCCTGTCTGCACAAATGTACAAGTAGTTGCTGATTCTTTGCTGTTTTTAATGTAAGAGATTAAAAATGCTTGGGACACTTGGGCCTGCCTTATTAAGTGACTTCTCCAAGGTATAACTTGGTTAACATTATGCAATTTAGTCTCCAGTATCACTGCACCAACACAGCCCTGTATCATTACAATGCAAGAGCTTGGCTCACCCACCATCAATATGTGCTCACTCTGCCCAGTGTTTCCATCTGCTCTCACCATTCACATTCATCTGGCCCCTGCACTACCATCACCAGTGAATTAAACCTCACAAACTACAGCACGGACACATTTATAGCAAGGCTGATGAGAAAGTGCTAGAGGTCTTGAATTTTTCCGTTACACTCAGAAATTCATAGATACCCATAAGAAGCCTCACTGTAAGGATGGCCAAACAGCCCTTGCCCTTTTAAGCACATAAGAACCTGACTGTTGCTGCTTGATGCTTTATAAACCTCTTTTCTGGACTTACTATTGCCTATGGGTCTTGCCACTGACAGTGCTGCTGCTGAAGTACCTATGAAATACATAACAAAAATACCAACGCACTACACCCACTCTGACAATTCTGGTGTATTTTACTGGGTACCACAGGAAGAAGAGGGACCACAGCAGGGTCAGAGCTGGCACTGCAAGCTCACGAGCTTCCTCAGCTTTCTATAACATTGGCCTTTAGGAAAGAAAGAATCATGGAATATCCCGAGTTGGAAGTGACCCACAAGGGTCACGGAGTCCAACTTCTGACCCTGCACAGCACAGCTCCAGCAATCCCACCGTGTGCTTGATGGCATTGTCCCAACTCCTTCAGCTTCAGGCTGGTGCTGTGACCACTTCCCTGGGGAGCCTGTTCCAGTGCCCAGCCACCCTCTGGGAAAAGAACCTGTTCCAAATAACCAGGCTAAACTTCGACAGAGAACAAGAAAATGAGCTTGGATTTACAGCCCTCCTAGTTGGCTAAAACACTCAAGCCTGAATGTCACGGAGAGAATTTGACATAACCACTTAGCTGAGTATTTCCAGCCTTCTAAACTGGTACTGCCTGGCCCGGCTGGGCTCGGCTCGGAACAGCACCTGACCAACTCCCGCCGACACGATGGGCACGTGAAACGAGAGTGACAATCAAAGGATGCCACAACAAAAGAAACATTCCTGAAAGCGCTAATTCCTTTTCCCCAGGAGGTGGCGAGCTCGGTCTCCCATTTCTCTTCCCTCCTCAGTTTCTCGGCAGGACACAGCAGTCTGGGCTGTCCTGAGAATCGGGGAGCAAAATCAGTGACTGCCGGAGTCCAAACAGCACCAAACCAGCAACGGGGATCGTATTCACTGCTCAACAAAAGGTCTCCCAACTGCTTCCATAGCTGCGGGCTGAGGCAGCCGAGCACATTTTAGGGGAAGCTGGCAGAGATGGAAGTGGCAGACGGTTCTCTGGACTGTGCCAGTCATTTTAAACACCAAGAAGAAGGAACTCTCCCTTCTTTTTGCCAGCTTGGATGCATAGTCCTCCAGGGAGGACTTAGGCACTTACAAGGGTAAGAACAACATTGCATTTAAAGGGATGCAGATAACTTTGAATGTTTCCAAACTGGCCTCTCTCAGACAATGCAAATTTTGTGTAGAGTTGTCTTTAAATAGTGATGAGCAGGACACTGTAAAAATCACGTCTGGAGAAGGAAGTAAGATGGAAGCAGGGAGAGTTCCTTCTTTCCCAAGCATATCAGAAAACAATTAAAAACAGTGCACAAAGCACAATGGCATCCTGTGCAATGTATATACAGATTCTCTTGTTGCTTTTCCACTCACTTTCGCTGCTGCTGTTAATACAAGGCCTGGGATGAAAGCATTCCCTCCCCTCGCTGACCTTCCTGCACCCCCTACTCCCAGGAGGCATCATCCTGCCAGTCTGGGAGGGGAAGTGCTAATGCACACTAGCAACACTGACACACCACACAGAGCTGTCAAAAATGCAAAGTAAACAGACAGAACAGAGGCAGTGAAATAGCACCCTGCTTTCATCCTTACTCTCTTCTAGTCACTCTTCTTGTAAAGGCTGCTTTGGAACAATAGTAGGTACGGCTCTTCCCCCCCTTCCCAAGGAAGACACAATTTGTCAAGTTGACAGCCTCCCTTTATGCAGATGAGATAGTGAGGGTTGAGTGCCAACTAGCAGCAGAAATATAATAGCATCCATCAGAGCTGTTAGCTAGAGTTGGCCAGTGCTTTTGTTTGTAATTTAGAGGGCTATAACTCAGCCTTGCAAATAAGATGCAGGAGGAACTCTACACTGAAAACCTTGCAGTGGGCCCTTTAGTTTCTTACACCAAAAAAAAAAAAAAAATCAGGTTTGCTTTGACATTCTGCACTGTGCTGAAAAGAAGTGATAAGAAACCTGGATGAGATTGCAGCATACCAGTGCTTTGCTCTGACAGGGCTAACTGGAAATGCTGATTTCTTTACAACTGTATCAGTGACTGTAGGTCCAGGGTGTTCAAACACGCTTTCTGTATCAGTAAGTCTTAAGGCAAATGGCATCTTCACTCCCAAACAAATCACTGTACAGGTCAGCAAGGCTCCCCAAGTTGTATCTCTACTCCACACAATGGCAGAGCTCAACCCACATAAAGCTCACTGCAGATTTATGACCAGAATCAGCAAGTTACCCACTATCTGAAGAATTCTAGTTCCTTAGGGCTTGGTGGCATTTAGGTACTGGGGCCTCATTCCCAAGCCTGTTTCTGCATTTATCTTGTTTTTATGCCTACACAGAGACATGACTCCTACTTTTGAATGTTATTTTTTTTTCCAATCCACTAGTGTCAGACAGTATTATTCCATGCTCTATTAAGCCAGAACGGTAGAAAGTCTAGAAAGTTTGAAGTGGATCTCAACAGACAACTGATAGGCTTTTGTGTCTGATGACAAATAAACAGTCAGAAGATCAGAGTGAAATCAAAGAAACACAAAGCATAAGTGCACTGCATAACTGAAAGTTAAGAGAACTGCATTTAAATATTACTTTTTTCCTCTCTGAAAAGAACAGCATGAAAGTGTACTTGGCCATCTGTGTCTCAGGATGTTTTCCTTTTCTTGGGCACAGATGGTAAACTTCAAACATCTCTATCACTCCCATCTACCACATAAGCCCTGTAAGCAATCTTATTTACAATTTCTAGCCATTGCTTTCCAGTGACCTCATTTCTCCCTTTGGTGCTGTCTTGGAAGTTCTGGCTAATATTAAAGGCACTGAAATAGACACATTCAACACTCCCTTGTGGGTGTGGTAACATAGTTCTCAATAAAGCAAAGACCCTTTAAACAAAATGAAAGCTAGCTACATTTTCGCCATGTCCTTAGGCAAGTAAGAAATAAAACCCCTTTTCTATGCTTTCAAAGCAATAAAATAAAACAGCTAAGCAAGAAATCCAATGCAGGTGAACCTTCATTCCACCTTGTGGTTTGCACACCACCTCTCCAGACTGCACATTCTCTGAGGCACAGACTTTGTCTTCACAGCCCCTTACAGGAGACTGACTCTGCCACTGGTACTCCATCAGTAACACCAAAGATTCTGTCCCCTGGTGCTAATGCATCACCAAAATACTGTAGTTGTTTCAGGATCAGATTTCCAGGTGCCTGACACAGCAGTGGTCTTATCTTTTCCTAGATAATTAAGGCTGATCTATGCATTTTTATGGGTGGATTGTGTCACCAGTGGCAGCTCACAGAGAAATGGTCTAATTTTCAGAGGTGTGGAATACTTACTTTGGAACTTCAGATACTTCTGATGTACTTCTGATAACCCTCCCTCTGAGCCCATCTAATCTGCACTGTCAGAAGGGATCTCAGTACAATGACCCCCAGGAGAAGCAAGTGTCGTGATATTTTTGGTCAAAATTCCTTCTTCTATAATTCCATTTCCAAAATCATTCTGTATCATACACACTGTCATTCTCCACTCCACAGCAGATTACACTCTGGAAGTGAAAGAACACCATCCTATTTCAAAAATTCAATAATAAATAAAAAGCACCAAAACTAAAAAATAAAATAAATTACACAGACTGTCCTTTGTTGAAATGGTGAAGAGAGCTATGAAGCCTTCTAGTAACTGAAAATGAACTTGACTTTCAGGTGATGAAATTCAATTAATTAGTATTTCTCTAGAGAGGGAGAAAAATCTTTGGGGACAATCTCTGCATACAAAATCAACATTCTGGTCATTAGTGATATTTATTCTGAAGTACAGGCAGCTTACTCACATCAGCAGTGCTCTGGGGAAGGAGAAACCTCTAGCATAGGGCTGTTCTAACAGCAGGCACTGGTGCAACTCTGGACCACAGCCTGGTTTTGCTGAGAGCTCTGCATGCCCTACAAGAAATCAAACTTTTCACAGCTCCTTGGCTGCAGAAACAAACAGGGCCCAGGAGCAGCTGCAGTTCCCCAGGCTCAGCAGCACGTCCAACCCTGGGTAGTGGGACTGAGTTTGGCTTGTACAGCAGACCTGGAGGCCTCGGTGTCACCTGTGGGAGCACAAAGCAGGCAGCCTGGGTGGGGTGAGAGTGAGCCCTGGAAACGCAGATCTCTGAGGGATTGTCTCTGCAGTGCCTCTGAACATCTCACTGCACCTCTGACTTCTGCCTAGCAGCTACAAAGCTATCTTACACCTATTTTGGTGGTTACAGAATAATTAATTTAGTATTAAGCCTCTTGCAGTAAAGGAACCTGCACGTGTGCTGAGCGTTTTGCCAAGACACAGATGTTGATACTGGAGGATTGAGTTCCCTACGACAGCGAAGGCTGAGATGATTTTCTGCTGCCTACAAAGAAAAAAGTGTTTTGCAGAATTTCTCTCTCTCTCTCTCTCTCTCCAGTTCCTTGGGAGCACAGTACCACAGAGCTTTGAAAATGCAACGGGGTTCAACTCCTGGACCTAAATCACTATACAATGCTCTTCAAAGGAATCGCATCCTGCTGGGCTTTACAGCTGATTGCAACCCTTCACCTCTCCCTGACCCACTTTAACAGTGTGTCCTTCTACCCCATCCATATGAAAGGCTTCAGAAGGAAACTGTGAATAAAGGCCACAGTGGAAGACCAGCCCATCTGTTTGTTTAGGAAAAACCCCCTTTGCTTTGTCTCAATTTCAGACCTGCCATGTAAATCAGATTTTCCTGCATAGTCCCCCTTCCTTTCTCCACCTCTCTAGCAGCATCTTATCCCTAGCCTTGTCTCTCCTTTCATGTAGCTGTGACTGGATGAATGGGCACAGGAAATAAATTCCATGTATTTAAAGTCTTTGCTGTATGAAGCTCATGTGCATGCAGAGGGAGGGATTATGGCACTTCCAAATGAACAAGCCTGGATGATTCTGATGGATTCACTGACATTAATTCCATTTTCACACCTAAGGTCCCTTTTGGCCGGGATGTTTTGGTTTCTATTTTTGTTTTAAATACTGGTTTCCAGGCATTCACTATAAGATATGGTACAGAATAAATATGCCCTGGGAGGCAGTAGAGCCTCAGCAGGCCTTTGGAGGTCTGCAGATACCAGGGCTGTCTCATGGGTGGAGTGATGACGTATTGCTCAAATAAACCTGAGATGAAGCAGATGCAGGGAACAGTGAAGGGGCCTTCAGCCATCCTAAGTGAAACAGAAATACAGATTTATTGTTCCTTCTGAAATCAACCAGGGACTTTATCATTGCCATTTATTGCCTTATTAACTCACTTCTATTACAGCACTTATGGTATTTGGACATTCCACACCTGACAGAGAAATGCCTGCAATGAGCTAGTTCTGTTCAGGTGTCCTTTATTTGGGCTGACCAACAAAGAACTTTACGGGTCTGTTAGTTTCCCCCTGAGATCTATTGTATATTGACTACCACAGAAAATGTCACAAGCCATTTTATAATTATAAACCAATCCCTTAACCAGTGTTTCTGCCTCTCTTCCTCCTCTCACACCCCTCAGGAGCCCTACACCAGGAGCCCTCTGAACGCATGACCAAAAAGACCCCTTGTCATTATGTGCTGCCTTTGCATGACCTTCTGCAAACAAAGGCAAACCCAAGCCAGCTCCACAGATTCTCCCTCCTTACCCCCAGCTGTTTCTCATGCCGTGGTAGCACCTTCCTGTCCAGTCTGGAGGGCAGCTCTGCTGTGAGGACACAGGACTGGGCTGTCTGGTGTTAATCAATCTGTGACAGGACTGCAGGCAGCACAGGGCTCTGTATCCAGGTGGCTGCTATTAGGAAGGCAACAACAGCATCAATACTGCTCCAGTGACTACAGCTTCCCTTTTTATTTGGTGCTAGGTGCATTATAGGGAAAAAAAGAAAAGAAAGTGAGAGTGATGCAGGGAAGGGATGGATCAATTGTTCTCTGCTCTTTGCAAGCAACCAGACTGAAAATGTTCCCTGGTCAGCCTGGTGATGAGACATGGCAGGCTGAGAGCAAGCCACTCCATGGGCCTATTTTAACATAACCTGACTGCTAACTAACCTAACTCTGGTTGGACTTAGCAAAGCCTTGGATTTAGAACAACAATACCTATATTCAGCTGAAAAAACAATTTGTGTTAAAAATATATCTAGTAATTTTGGCTATAAATGCCAGATCCCCAAGCCATGCCATGTCTGGAGTATGCAGTGAATGCACCTGGTCCTGCTGATTTCAGTCAGCTGTTCAGTGAGCCAGACCCAGTACAGCAGCAGGGAGCCAGGGAGCAGTTCAGAAAGGAGATTTAAGAATAGACAGTGCTCTAAACAGACAATTGTCAGCCAGTATTTGGAATTTAACAGTCAGCAAGCAGAAAGCCTCCAAATAAGAGAATTAACTGCTGCTTAAGGACTTTGTGCTGTCTCTGCTAGCTGACAACCAAATTTGTGCTGAATCTGATGAAGCAAACTTTAATCCTGCTGTGTTATCAATACTGTGTATTTCCAGGTTTAAACACTCCCAGTAGATAAAATGCCCTTGAAAACTCAGTCTCTTTAATTCCCAACACTTTATTTGAAAACATAATCCTAAATATCTCATTAACCAATGGCCACAACACCCTTCATCCACTCCAAGATCCTTTTCTATTTGATATCTACCACATTATCACCATCCACTGAAGCAGGCTCAGAAGTGCTGTTAAGAGACTCTGTGCAACACTGCTGAAGTCAAATGACAGATCGCCCTAAAACTACATACCCTGACATTCAAGGAGACAACTAAAGTAGAAATACTTCAGGAAAGGCAGTCTTCCAGAAGAGAAAAAAGATGACAAGGTACAGTAAAGACATTTTCACATGCCCTCGCCTGATCACAAACTGAGACTGGTTGAAAATGAATCCCCAGAGAGTAATTGCATTTTATGGTTTTAAGCTCATGCAAATCTCAGGGTTCAGCCACACACTCAGCCCACCACCTTTTAATGTAATTGCACATAAGCTCAGCCATGCCAATTCACTGTGCCTTCTGCTCCCAGTGCCTGAGAGCACACAGAACTGCACTGACCTAAACTGCAGCCATGGGCAGCTCAACACCCTTCACCTAGGACAGGACAGGCTGGAAATGCCAAGTTAAGGCCATACTGTGTCCCCTCCTGAATGGATGGGACTAATCTGTCTCATCCTGTGCCTTAAATGTGGTTTAAAGGTTTACATGTGTTTTGCAGTGCAGGAAGGAGGCCTAAAACCATGAGATATGTAATGAGATAAGCAGTGAAAGGATTTCCATCAGAGATTATGTGGTGAAGGGATTTTGTTGGCTTGCCAGTGGGCATGATGGCCTGCTGATTAATAGCTTATCAGGTGTGAGGACTCTTATTTCTGGGACTGGTGGAAGAGGGAGTGACACACTAACACATCAGGATTCTGTTCTACCCTTGCACAAACCCCAGACTGTGTAATCGCTCTCTTTGTAATTCTCCATTTCCCTCACCTCCACATACGATGGCTGCCTCCCCCCTCCCATTTAGGATGGCAACAACAGGGTATTTCGACTACAGTTTCACCTCCTCTTCTGCCAGAAGCATAAGTGGGCATTTGAAATCCTCAGTGGCAGAGGAAGAGAACACGACCCTACCTTGCAGACAGATCAACTTGCTCCTCTCTCCTCCCCAAAGCAGGGAGCCTCTTCCATCAGATTTTGCCTCTGACTGCACTGGAGTACACCCAGGAACATTTGTACCTAGTGCTATCCATTTGTATTTCGCAGGTCTGGTGAATTTATGACCAGCAATCTCACAGTAATCTGTAACCTGCTGCTCCAATAAACTGCACTACTGGTTCATCAGTGATAGTGATTTGTGCATCTTGTTAAATGCAACCAGATTTACCAGGAATTAAACCCAGACACACCCAACCCCTCTGATCTCTGAGGATCACGTGGAAAACAGGGAGGTTAATTTGCTGCCAGATTTCTGTATTTTTAACACAACAGCTAGAAGAGGATTTACAGGAGATGGACCCACTTAAGCATCCAGTCACCTGCTTTGCAAGTTTTCTGAACACACCCCCTGAATTTACCTTTGCAAGCCACGTCTGCTCCAATGGCCAGCTTGGCTCAGAGCTCTGCAGTGCTCAAGAAGAAATGGAGTGTAATTCTGCAGTGTGAGCCACCAAGCTCCCTGTTGTAACTGAGGCTCCCTGAGCAACTCTTCAGTGATGAGTCAGAGATGTGGCTCACATGCCAACACTTCCCCTTGCACACTCTGTCCCACTCTGGGAGCCTCATCTACAGCTCTTGCCTTGCAGACAGGCAGCAGCCTGGAATGATAATTGGGGATCATAACCTCAGCAAGCAGATCCCCATGGCTTTAATCTCTGGCTGTTGTGCCTTCAGCATTATCAGGAGTCAGAGAAAATCAGATGTGATGGCATCAGCATTTAGGGCAGGAAAGGGCAGGGAACACAGAAGAGTTTTTAGGAATCTGGAATGGGAAGGTTGGTGTTTGGTATTTAGATAATGAGGCTACCAATTTCAAGATAAATTCTCATGGGTTGCCAAAGGCCTCTAATTAATTCCAATTCTCTTTTTTTTTCTTATCAGCTTATTTTCCCATCTGCTCCTTCACCCAAACTCACTGTAGTCTCCATTGCTTAGGAACCCTGATGGGGAGGCTGGGGGAGGGAGGGTGGTCCCCTTACACAACTCCTGCTGCCAGGGACAGCATCCAAGCTGAGCAGCACGGGGGGCCTTGTTGTAAATAAGTGTTTGAAACTGCTTCCAGCTTTGTATATAAATGAAATATTTGTTACTGAGCAAAGAAATGCAAAGCTAGGTAAGACTGGCCACAGCCAACATCAGCAAGGAAGCAGAAGATTCACACCTGCTTATGACACCATCCAGGATGAGCTGATGCTGGGATTTTCAGCTCTGCCTGCAGGAGCTGCCACCAGTCACAGGGATAAACAGGATCTGATACTCTGAACAGCATGTCCTTCCCTCCTCTGAATTGCTCATTTGTAAGTATTTGACAGTGAAGGGGTTAACTTGGAGAGAGTCCCTCGATACCTGTGATGGATATATCAAGTGACCCCTCTGGTCAAACGTGTTCACTCAGACCAGAGCCTGCTTCCTCATTAGCAACAATAAATTCAAAGCAGATGGAAAAACTGCTCTATTCTCTGATCCAGCTTTCAAAGCTCTTTGATTTCAGAATCCCTCGGCTGCTCTTTGACTTTTCTTGCCTGTCAAGTTCCCGGGCAAGATTGATAGGAGAAGGATATCAGTGCAAATTCTGGTTCTGGTCATCTCCTCTGTCAAATTTCCTACATCTGACCATGTTAATTGCTTCTCTCTCCTCCTTTGGTGTAAAGACCGTTTGATTTTTTCCTATCTTTTCTCCATCAGCAGGTTATTACAATGCTTTGGAAGGGTCAGTGGTTAACCCTTTACTATGGCTGCCTTACTTCTCCCACACACTGCTGCCTGCATCTCTTCAGGTCAGGCTGGGAACTGCCCTAGGCTAGGAAATGTTTCTTTACAGACCAGGCTGGTTTTTTCCACACCACTGGCTGAAAGCCATGAAATAAGTGGACATCTGGAAAGGACAGCAAGAGCAACCTAAGCACTGATGTCTGGAGAAGAGTCCACAGCAAGTGTAACAGCAGGAGAGGATCAATGACTAAGCAGTGTTCAGAGCCATAGCACAGCTCACAAGGAGTCTGGCAGGTGGGTGCTGCAGAGTGACTTGGGCAGAAGGCACTTGCAGGGCTCTGAGGACTCTCCCTCAGCTGGCACAGGACATATCCTGCAGCCCAACCCACGCCTTGCTGCCTTTCTCACAAAGGTATTTTTTCCAGTCCCCAGCCTGGATGTGAATTTTCAGCCAAATGCTTCTCATCCCACCCAGATGGGATGAAGGGATCCTCTCTCTTCTTCCTGGGGCCACTGAAGGCTCCTCCCAGCTCCTGAGGCTGCTTCAGAGGGCCCTGTGAAATGAGCAGGCACTGACACACTGAATTCCTCAAGGTCACCTTGGGGAGCAATCCTGACCTTGACACCTCACCGTGGTCTGGAGGCTCAGAGCCATCTGCCTTCCCCCTGCCCCTTGTCAGAGTCTCCTTTTAGCTGCTGCCATCCTGCTGCTTCCTGCCTCACTAAAATCCCCATAACAATTAATACCCCTAAGAAACAGGCAGAGACAATGGGGAGCCCCAGTGGTAGGGTCTTCCCTCCTCCCCTCCCTGTCCCCAAAGCTCCCTTGGCCAAGGCAACACAGACTGGTGAGACGTGGCAGGCACCCCATGCACAGGGAGACCAGCTCTGCCAGTCAAACCAGCTGCTGTATTTTAATTCACTGCTAGCACTGATAAGCAAACCCCTGTTTCCCCACGGATCCATGACCCTGGCCACAGAGGTTGTGGTCCCTATTCCCCACTCTCCTCCTGGGCACTGCTCCTCACCCACAGTCCAGCTCAGGGAGCCATTTGCCATCAGAGGCTATGAAGAAACACTTCTGGAAACCGGGCAGGTCCCTGCCACCCTGGAGATGTCCTGTCAGGCCCTGGCTCTTCAGGAACACCATAGAAAAGTTTCACTAAGCAAAGTAAACTGAAATGAGGTTAAAAAGCATTGCACAGAAACCTCTAGGAAAGTATGAGTAATAAATCCAACCTCAAATCACATTAGTTTGAGGTTTTGACCTCGGCTGCTGGCCCAGGAGTCTTCCAAAGTACAGCAAAATTCACTTTTCAACATCATTGGGATGACTCCCTACTCCTTGCAGAAAGACAGCAACACACACAGCCAGAACTAGTGAATGGCTGGTGGGTTGCTTTGGCCATCAGGGCGTGTGGCAGGCAGTGAACACAGGAGGAAAACTGAGACATTGCCTTTGTTAAAAGCAGCTCTCTAGGCACTGTCAGCAGGATGGAGCTTATGATGCCCAGACCAGCAGAAAGCTGTTTCCATGCAATGAAAATCAACCATGTGCTGATCAGGTTTTTGACTAGACACTCACTTATGGCCAGTATTTGATAATCCACCTTTTGTCCTCAAAACTATTGTGGGCAATGTACATTTTCACACATCCTGTAGCAACACAGAGCGTGCCAGGGGCATACTGAACATGCATTAAGTGCTACATTTTGGAATACATAATGCATTTCTAAACTCCTCAGATGCTTTCAAAGAGCTTTCCATCATCATGCCTCTAAGCTGAAGCCAGTGCCCACAATTCAGATATTGAAAGAGCAAGCCAGGATCCAGGGGTCCTGGCCTGAGTCACACAGCAAGCCCTGTGCTGTTTCACCTCTCCCTGCCAATGTGGTACACCCAGGGTAAAAGCAGGATCATAATTTCCTGCTAGCTGAAAACCTTTAGTTCTCTGTGAGAGACTGTATAATAACCTGCATAAGGATTTTGATGCAGACTGACTGAAAGATGTTTCTCTCCAGAGAGACAGGAGTGGGTGCATGCACACAGAACTGATGTGTGTCTGCACGAAAGGAATCTGCTCTTGCTTAAGTTACATATTTGTTATTCACTAAATCTAGCAAAAGGCACCAAGTTTGTCTCTGAGATTGAGCAGCTGCCACAGTTGTTTGGGAGTAGCAGCAAGCCAGGCCATCAGGGTACCCACAGCTTCTACTTGTTTCTACTGCGGGAGATATGATCAGCACAATTTTAATAATCAGACAGAAGGAAGCTGGAGGGAACCAGAAAACTTGCCATTCAGCAAGGGAAGGTACAAAATGATGCTCAAAGACTGCAAAACTGTTGTTTGATGATTATGGAGAGACTGAAGGCAGTTTTGCCTTCCGCCTCCTTTCAGGGTGCAACTGCAGGTAGAGGAGAAACAAGGAAGCATTTTGTTCACAGCAAAAAAAAACCCCGGCCAAGCAAACAAAACTGATTTCTACTTCAGCAAGTTGGAAGAGAAAAACTTTTGGCTGTGTGTTAATGAGGCTGCTGTGGAGACTTGGGTCAACAGAAGAGCACAATTAATTTTTACTGGAAGTATTGGAACATCAGACACTGAAATATCAAAGCTCTGGAGATGTGTGCAGCTTGGATATTAATTTACTTGTCACCTCCACGGAGTCAGTGCAGATGAGGTAGGGGTTACCCTGCACATTCCTTTTCTCCCAGCTTTGGAAGCTGGAGCCAAAAGAAGGTGTCACCTTCTCCCTTCCCATCCTAAGGGACTTCATCTTAGTTTGAATGAATCACTTCCAACTTCCCTAAGTGTTCAACACCTAGGTAACTTCTTCCAGTGCCATGGTAGGGGCCAACAAAGCAGGCTGCAATGAACCAGAAGAGGGAAAACAGATGTAAAGGGGAGACACTCCATTGCTTCAGCACAGAAGCCTTTGGGAAGAGCAGAAGTAAAATCAGTTTAGGGTTTTTCCACAGCCTGCAGTCTTGGGGCAGATTTCACTACCTATTTTTACTTTGAACTTTAAATAAGTAAATTATTTGGTTTTGTCATTCTCTCTCCTCACAGCAGCTTGCAAAACCTAAGTCATAGTGCTTGCAAAGCAGTCAGCAGTTCCCAGAGATAAAGTACCAGTGAAAGGCCAGCCAGCAGCCTCAGCCAGGGCTGTCATGAAGCACAGGGAGTCCAGACACAGGGCACAGGGAGCAACAAGAGGGGAGTGATGAAGCAACCAGCTCAAGGGCCATCTTTCCCAGCCCCTTCCCTGACCGAGGGATGCTCAGCTTGCCATGATACAGTTTAATATTCAGAAGGTCACAGTTTCAACTTTTGCCTCAGGCCTCTCAGACTCCTTGGCACAGCATTTCAAATTGCATTAGTTTGGGAGAGAGGCAAACAAAAAAAGTTCGTTTTCTCCCAGGCATTGCTTAAAATAGAAAGCAAACAAATGTCATTGCTGACATGCAGAGCCCTGGAGACAGCAGTGAGATGCACAGACACAGACATGCCTGCGACTGGCCTCTGTGCTTGATCGAGACTACAGTTCTTTAACTATCAGTCCAACATTTTCTGCATAGAAAATGCTTTTTCATATCAGATTATGGAAGATCATTGGACAACTTTCCATTCACATACTGGGCCATTTGGTGAAATATCTGACTACTGTGGTGGTTTGCTCTCAGTTTTCCACCACTTTCTTTTCCACAGTCTCCTGTGTAATTTGTTCTGTCTGGCTGTTTCAAAGCACATCCTTATGATGTCCTTTTACTCTATTCAAATCACCATCTGTTTGTTTCATTAGCAGTCTCATTTGGGGGGTGGGGTGTGTTGAGGAGGTCATTCAACATTTCAAAATTAAAAGCTTGGAACTAATATTCTTCAACTAGAAAATGATAAAGTGCTTCTCTTTGGCATTTTCCAGAAGCTTGTCTAAAAGCAACCCAGTGCCAATTTCTTGATACTTGCCCTTTTCTTTTACCTTAACTGAGAATCATTGTTTTACTTGCAGACTAAAGACTAAATGCTTCACACAGTTCAAGGAGAGGTTGCTAAATAATCAGGCTAATACTCCACAGGTCCACTTATTTATCTGAGCACACAGCTTTCAGCAAAGAAATGTGATGTTACTGGACACAATCCCAGTCCCCCCAGAACCACCAGCTCCTCCTACCCTGCTTTCAGTGGGGTCAAATCCAGCCAAGAGTGCTCTAGACCTGCAGTTCATGGACCAGCACCACGTTTGATTGATGAGAGAACTGCCACACAGCTTATCTAGAAAAATGCACAATGCTGAAACATAAGCAGACATAAAGAGGGAAGCGTTTGTCACCCACAGTGCCCGTGTCACATGAGAGACAAAGCATCATTTTTCATGTCTCTACCAGGCATTGCAAGCTTGTTGGGATGTGATGGCAACTCATTGATCTTGGAAAAAAATCTGAGTAATTTCTTGCTGAACCAGAGGGGGTGCAACAAATTCAGCTTCATGTCTTCATGCCCGCCTTGTTCTCTAGCACGGGATGAAAAACAAGCCCTGCCAGAGAAGGAAAAGGAGACTATTGCATTGCATTTGATTATACTGCCTTGTGTTTGATTTTTGGGTGATGCAGGTAGGCTGCAGGGGAAAAGGAAGAGCAGGCAGACTAGAAACATGAAGGGTCACACAGTGATTTGTTTATTCACTGAGTCATTAACTCAGCAGTAACCATCTGAGATGTTTTATGGGTTTAGAACCTGGTTTTGAAAGGTTCTTCTTTAAGTTGTGACTCCTAGACTCACCAGAGTACAGCCGAGGCTATTAATTTCCCAGCAGAAAAAACAAGACACTTGAAAAACACAAACACATTATAACTAATGTACTGCTCATCTGTATGAATGCAGAATAGTGCTTACAGAGAAGTACACTCCCCCTTGCACGGGCTGCTGGATGAAAATGTGGCTGCATTAGAAGAGTGGTGTCTCAGATGGCAGGCATGTCTTGAGTTACCAAGCCAGCACAGAGTGCTGCTAGGGAGAGGCTTTCCCAACCTGCCACTTCAGAAGAGGGATGCTTAGCTGCTTCCTCCCGCTGGCTGCCTAAAGACTGTGAGCAGAGACCCAAGCAGTTGGTCAAGCCACAACAGTGCAGCCAGACCTCTATGCTGGCAAGCTTTGGGACAAAATTATCAGGAATAGTTTCAGCAATAGTGTGGCCAGCTGGGCCAGGGCAGTGGCTGTCCCCCTGCACTGGGCACTGGTGAGGCCACACCTTGAGTGCTGTGTCCAGTTCTGGGCCCCTCACTACAGGAAAGACACCGAGGTGCTGGATTGTGTCCAGAGAAGGAAAGGCTCTGGAGCACAAGCCCTGTGAGGAGCTGGGGGTGTTCAGCCTGGGGAAAAGGAGGGTCAAGGGAAACCTTCTCACTTATCTCTAAACTGCCTGACAGGAGGCTGTAGCCACGGGGGGTTGGCCTCTTCTCCCAGCTAAAAAGTGACATAGATGAGAGGAAATGGCCTCAAGTTGTGCTGGGGAGGTTTAGATTGGATATTAGGAGAATGTTTGGCTGTGAAAATATCCCATAAATCTCAGAGGTTACTTTAATTCCTTGAATTACATTTCATCAGTAGGGCACTGTAAAGCAGTCATGTGAGCTGAAGAGAAAGCAAGGGCAGAAGGCAGCTTTCAGCCAGAGCACACACAGGAGCATCAGACCTTCACCAAAGGGACATGTAATACCAAGCTGACAGAAGAGATCTAACCATAGGCACAAAAAAAATTCCAAAATTCTTCAGGGCATCTTAATAAACTCTCAGACTGAACAGAGGTAAGAGCAGACAGATCCTCTGGCATTTTCCTAACAGTTGATAGTGGTGAGAGGAAGCCTCCCCATAGCCTCAGAGATCCTTCACAGGTGACTGTGAAGTCAGACACTTGCCAAAGAGTACAGCACAAACCTGTTTCCAGGTGACAGTTCATGCTCTTATAGCCCCTTCTCCTTCTTTTCCTCCCCTTCACCTTCAGACCTGTCACAGTCCGTGTGGTAAAAATGATCTGTGCTGCTTCTGTCTAGGGAGATACTTGGATCCCATAATGTAATTTAAGGGCTTTCAGACAGACTTAGTCCTGGGGCTGCCCTAGAGGTTCAGCTCCCATCCTCAGTCACTGTAAGAGGGCTGAAATCCAAAGCCCTAGTATTGAGCATATCTAGCAATCCAAGATCTCTCCTCACATGGATCCTGGAACCACTGGCTACAGGTGATTGCAGAATGCCAGATCAGACTGCATCCCCTGAAACAAGTGCCTGTTTCTTCAAAGGAATGTGAAATTCCTGGGAGTGCCTGTGCAGGCATGTCCTGTGCACTAAGAGGTAATGAACAGCCCCTGGAGCTGCGGGTGCTAGCAGCCCACCATGCAGCAGGATTAACCTCTGCTTACAGCGGGGTTACGAGGCTCATTACCCAGCAGCTGCAGGGAGGCTCACACTGACACAGCGGGATTGCCTTCAGCTCTCGCCTCACCTGGGACTTCACCACACACCTCCAGGGAAAAAACCAAGAGCAGGGGCTGCCCTGACACGGGATTAGCAGGCAGCAATGCACCCCAACTCCCTGTTTGCCTTTTCCTCTCTAGCCACAGCCTCATCTTCTTAGGGTTTTGCATTTGGTACTCTGTTTTGGTGTCACACCACACCTTCCCCTAACAGCCCAGCACAGCTCAAAGTCCACCCCGCTGAGCACAGCAAGTGTTTGCCTACCTGGCCTGTGCTGGGAACTGCTCCTCTGCTTACTTCATCAGATTAACACAAAACATGCTATCAGCACATTGGCAGGCTCTTAATATCTTTGCTGGCAGGATTTAATGGCCTCAGGTCTTCTAAGGCATTTCATTCATCTGGTGACTGTCAGGCTGCAAGAGCACCAGGGTGCTCTCTCTCCCCCTACATCCCCTTCCTCAAAGCAGAGATAAGAGTGCAGCTATTTTAAAAGCAGGAGGTGAGATGAAAGCACTCACTTTAGTTAGGACGCTGCTGCCATTCCATAATTAACTTCACCTAAATTTTCAAAGGAAGAAAAAAAAAAAAAAGCCATCCAAAAATCATTTTGAATCACTCTCTCGCCCACGTTAGCCATCTTGTTCTTGATATCAAGAAAAGAAAGTGGGGACGACTTCTTTTATTTTTTTAATAATATTACCCTTCAAAGCACTATCTTGAGTTAATTTTTCAAATGCCAGCATGAAAGGCAGCCAGGTCACACTCTTCTCTCTGTAGTTCCTTGTATCTCTTTGGGCTACCTATAAACTCAGGGTCAAAATTACCTATCTCCCTCCCACCTCCTCCCCCTCCTTTCCCCAGTTCTACAAATCAGAAAATGTTGGTGCCAGCCACCTGACAAAGTGTTCCTTCAGGGCCTCTAGTACCTGTGGCCCTCCTCTCCACACACTGTAATTCCAGTGTGCATCTTTAAACCAGCATTATTTGCAGCAACCTATTTCCAGCACACTCCCCCAGCTCCCTTCTGGAGTCCACATATTTGTTAAGTTACAACTTTCCCTTGTGGAAACCTACAGAAATACCTACTCTAGGTTAAGACCCAGCCTGGAATCATATTCTAGAGCAAAATCATCCTCCATGTGAAGAGCTATACAGAGTTAACTATTTCAACGAGTCTACAGAAATAATAGGGCTAACAAATATCTAGAAGATAGAAGAAAATAAGGAATTCAAACATTTGTTCATGTTTTTTTGATCACTACAAGAATTTTTCACAAAAAGAACTTAAAACAGTTACCTCCATGTCCAGAGTTACGTTTTTTCTTCTCCCTCCTTAAATCTGCAAAAAATCTTCTGTTAAATGGATTGGATTTAAAAGATTTCAAATACATGGATAAGACAACACTCTCCAGCAGTCGGGAAGCTGGATCTTGGAAGATGCAGGTTCTGTTATTCCTGAAACTCATTTTGATGTCTGTCCCTGTCTCAGTTGTCCCTGCTTAAAAACAGTGCAAATCTTCCTCCTATCCCTGCAATGGATAAAAAGGGAGAGAGTGGTTAGCTGAGAAACATGATGTAAACAAAGCAGCTGAACTATTTCCATTTAGCTTCCTGAAGGAAGCTGACAATTGGTCTAGAATGATTTTCACATATTTCAGGTATCAGATACTAGACAGACTAACTCATGCTACCAAACCTGAAACAACCATTGGTTTTTCCTGTGAGTGCTGCACTTGCAGCTCCACTCAGGGTCACAGTGCAGGAATTTCTAGCCCTGACCTGCAGCCAGCTCCTAGACTGGCCTTGCTGATGAAGATCTGCATCTCTCAGATTCACAGGTTTGCTGCCTTTTTTTTCTCCTGTAGAAGCTCAGGTACTATTTTATTTTATGTAATTCATGTCTTAACCAGCATATCTAACATGATACCTTGCAAGTGGATATGTAAGCCAGTGCCTTTATTTCTGAAGCAAAGCAGCCTCCAAATCCACTTTGGGTAATTCATTGGTTCTGCAAACTCCTCTGCTCTGCACAGATTGCCAAGGGAGAACAATAAATACAGCAACAGATGCATGGAGAATTTTTGCTCTTGACTATGCATCATATTTGAGTAAACAGAAATTAGCAGAAGGGCAGCCAAGTATCAACCATACTTCCTTAGCCTGCAAATTCACTTATTGTGCAGCACGTAAATATTTCTTATTCAGGTACAAAAGCTGGAACACATAAGAAATCTCCAAAGCATTATACATATACATTAAACAGCCAACTTTATTCTCCTCCCCTTACCCCACACCTCTGTGAGACAGTGCTATTTTGGATGCAGCATTGGGTGAGGAGCATTCGGAGCATTTTCTGAAATAACTCTGTCACAAACAAATGAGAAGAAAAATCTACTCTGTCAAACACAACATCGTACTTCTTCATCACTGTGCCACAACAGGACTCGCATCTGTCAAGGAAATAGCAAGTGTTCCAAATAAATGTAAGAGTCTCAGATTCATTCAGTCAAACTGATGCTGCCAGGGTGCTCCTGGAGAAGTGAAAGGTTTGGGTGAAGTCAAGCTGTTACTCCCATTGTTTCTAGACAGGTGAAGGTCATTGCACTTTTGTGCTGAAAAATGACAGTGGTTTAAATCTGAAGGAGTTACAGGCTGTGGTATCAAATAATGAGAGATGAAAGGTTTTACCTCAGGGTAACTGATAGGAATTAACCTTAGGTAAGAAGAAACTAGGAAAAAAAAAGAAAAGCCACAGTGGCTGTTGGGAAGTGATGGTCCCAAATCAATTCTCAGTGAATGGGGGTCTTCTGCACAGTATCCAGCATCAAAGCAACTGCACATCTACTGAAACACTTTGTCCCCATTCCCACAGAAATGCTAAGGGTCAGATCAGCCCCAAAACTGCTCTACCTATTCTTCTCCAGTGGTCTCTGCAAAAAGGCTGTAAGGAATGCTACTGGGATTTTGGGGAGCAGAGAATCATGTTTCAATTTATCTGTTCGAAGTATGTTTGACAGATAAACAGAAAAGTTAATTCCCTAGAGAGATCCATCCAGTACTTTTCCAAAGTGCTTTAGGCAATATGCAGACCCTCAACTTTGCTTTGAAAAGCAAAGAGCAGTGAATTTCCACATGAAGATGTCTTTGCTTCAATTAATAACAACACATCATTTTGGACTACAGCTCCCCAAGCAGCATAACCTGCTTAGTTCTCTCTCCAACAGATAAGTGAGGCTGACTGATTAACAGACTGCTGGCAAACCAGCAAGAAAAGATGTTGCACTCAGAAATCATTGCTGCCTATTTAATTTTTAAGGTGTAAAAATTAGGATCTTAAACAAATCAAAGCAGAGAGAATAAAAAGATTAATTAGGGAGCTTAGCTGGAGAGTATGGTATTTATTATCAACATTTCTCAAGCACAGCTCTTGCTGAGATGTGACTGAACGAGCCAGCTGTGAGACCCCAGTATTCCCTCCCCTGCAGAGAGCCCATTGTGGCAGCTTCAAGAGCTCCATGTCCCTTGTGCCGCTGGTGTGAATTCTGCATCCACAGCTATTTTGGGGCAGTTTGCCAGCGCCAAACAAAGACTTCCATCTGAGAATCTGAGTCAGGGCATGTGATTTAATTAATGAGGAAAACAGTAAAACTGGCATGCCTTTGTGAAGGTAGCAAGTGGAGAAGAATCATGGAAGTGGAATATGTCAACTTCTGTATACTTACAGAGATTCAACTACTTAGACGTAACATTTGAATTAGTTCTCCTTAGTCTGGGAAAATAATTTTATATCATGGAGGTTTTTCTTACAGAAATCCTTTGAGTGACAGGACTTTGACAAGAAGTGGGCCTGGATGGTTCCCCTGATGGTGGTGGTGCCTGCACAAGGCATCTGCCAGGGGCAGAGTCCAGACTCAGGAGCACAACCAGACTCCACGGAGCATCTGCACCTGAATGTGGCTCACAGAGCTGGAGACAAACACTGGGGACATTGTGCTGGGAACATGAGTGGTGGGCAAGTGGCAGGCAGAAAGGGGGAGGTAGAGGCCAATGCTGACAGCCCCTGAGCTCTGTTGGTAAATCCAGATACAGCAGCCAGCACAGAGCATCAACCTCTGCTGTGTCTCTAGAGCTGTGCAACAAAGCAGACAAGAAAACTGGTTCAGACACCTCGTCCTTGACAGCACAAATGGGACAGCAAAATGAGAAATGATGACATTAAGCAATTTTCATTTGTATAAATATGGAGACATATGGATCAGTAGATCTTTATACACATAGATACATGTGAGTTTCCAATATTGCTTTGTTTAAAAAATATATTTAAACCCCACAGAGTTAACAGAACTTAACATGGAATGCAAAAAAGTTCATAAGAAGCCTCATGTAGGAGGCTATAAAACTAGAACAACTGAGACTTTATGAGACAGGGGACATGCTCACTTGTGAACAGTATTAAAACACCAATTTTATTCAGGAATACAGAATACATTTTTGAAGATTCCAGTTTACAAAAGTTTAAGACAAGGTTGGTTTCAACATACAACCTTCGTTAAAGCATTTAAGTAACTTCTCCATTTCAGATTGACAAAACTCCTCAAATCAGGAAAAAAAAAATACAAATGAAGGCCACAGTCCTGTACTGGGATACATTCAGGCAGAATCCAGCACAGTATTGAAATTCTTCCTGCAGTCCATTATTTTAGTCCATGGGTGTAATATAACCTTGTGTTAATAAAAAAATATCGCAGATCTAGTAAGAACTGCAAGAAAAGCCCTTGTCTTACCATTTTAATTCCAGGCATCAGATGCAAAGTAGCTTCCAATAAGCAACAGTTAAAAACAGTACTTGTCATTTGATCACCACATTAAAAACACAGCATTAAATTTTTTCTTCATCTATACAATTTTAAATATTCATTAAAAACCAGAATCAGTGTCCCTCCATCCTTTTCATCGTTAATAGTTTTTCTTATCTACCAGAACCATTTGTCTTTGCTAAGATGTCTAAAAGTAAAGAGCACAAGATTAACAAGCTACAGCATTAATTAAAGTGAGAGTCATCTCTTTCCTCCACTTAGTTTTTAAATCTATCACAAGGGCCCTATTAGCTGTATCAAAGTGAAGTGGCATAAATAAAACTGATTTGGCTTAAAAGTAGGAAGAAGGAATGCAGAGTTATTTAAAAATTGTAAAGCAGTCAGTGTTTTTGTGTATGTCACTGTAGACAAGAGCCAAGAAAATTATTCAAGGCTTTCTTAAGAGCATTAGTGCCAGTTTTCCATTTCCAAAACCAGAGAGGTAAATGGCAATTTGCCTTACAAGGAACTTCAGATTACTATCTAGCAGAATCACTAACGGCTTCATTTTAAATACACAGTACTCTGATTTCAGCAGAGGTTACAGACACTTGCAGCTCTGAATTTTGTTTATTTTTAAATGACCTTCTTTCCAACATGCCTTCATTTACTTTAAGTAGAGTTCTTCAAACTGTTTTGTTCAAATGTATGAATAGCTGCACTGAGAACTACTCAATACAGTTCTCACCATTCAGTACAGATGTGGAAACAGAATTTAGCTCTTGAAGATAACTTTAACTGATTTTACTTTTGTAAGAATGAGTCTATGAAATAACATCCATTTGTTTAAAAACTAAGTAGAAAGGAAAGCTTTTGGATGACTAACATCAAACCAAAAGGTCAAGAACAATTGCATATAATAGGATGATCAATTCCAATTCTACCTGTTACTGAAAAGAAACCCTACCACGTCGTATTGGATGAACATTTAACTTCAGCCTTACAAGCTGCAAGATTTTCAATGAAATATTTAATTTCATCAGCACATTTTCCCAAAGATTCCACTGAATAATGCAGCGTAATGCTGTATTAACACACTAGAAGTGACACATCATAAACAATTTCTGTGTGATACTACAGCAATTTCCAAAGAAAGCAGCCTAGCAAACCTGTTCTGCAAACCAGAAAACTGCAGTAAGACAAGCCACCTCAAGTTCTAGCATGCCTTTTTGGAACAAGATACTGAACTGCTGTAGTCCTTAAAGCTCAGTGGTCCCCATAAGTAACAATGAAGAGGAAGACAAGACTTGTTGCTCTTTTTGGATCTCTAGACAATGATATGTAACACCCAGAAATGCAGGTTAACAACTTTTCCAATCAACATTCAAATTCAAACAGAAAGGCACAATCTCCTTTTAAGTTGTGTTCTCAAAAACTAGAAGATTCCTATACAAAGATAAATACACCCTTAGCTTGAAGGGAAAACATAACACCACTAAGAATGTTTCTCCTTTTTTTTTTTTAAAGTCCAAATGGATTATCTTAATGCAAAAGTTACATGAATATATACATCCTCAAAGAGTATCTTTTTTAATATATATATGTACATATATGACAGTGACTGACACAGAAGACAGAAGAAACAGGCTATATTCACTCTTTTCCTACTTCTTAGCAAGGCAAGACAACGTTTTTCAGATGCCATAGGCACAGTATTTGGGCTGCACACCCTCTGGTGTCTTAGAATACACACAATGAAATGCAATCCCCTGTGGAAGGCTTGTTTGAGAGATAATGGACACAAAGATTTAGTTTTACTAATACAGCTTTAGGCAACTTTAAAAAGATACCTAATTACAATGAAACTACTACAAACTCTTCAATGGTATGTTTTCAAGACCAACATAAAGTTTCTAAAACTGCAACAGAAAATCATTAAGGTTGATTCTGTTACAGCATATTTAGCTCTCTTGCAGAGGCCAAGCAGAACCTTAATAAAAGGCAAGGGGGACAGCAGGGTCTAGTGATCACAGGAGATGCCCCTGCATCCATCTGTACTGTTAACTCATCCAGGTACCTGAGTCTGCTCTACCTGTAAAATAAAGAATAGCTGTCTGATCTTTGCAATGACAACAGTCTGCCTATGACCTTGGTCAGTCAGTAATAAAGCTAAATCCTGCTTTGTGCAGGACAGCATAATTACATTGCTTGAGTTCTCAGCAAGGATGAAATCTGACCCACTCTTGTACATTACTTTGCAAGGACCTAGGAGCATCTTCACCAGTGCACTTCACCACAGGCTGCCTAAGCCTGTAATAAAAGCTGCCCTTAATCTGCTTCCAAAGTCAGCCCAGCCCACCAGCATTAGAATTCTCCAGGACTCCCCACCATGTCCTCAGTCCTGGAATGACCTGTGCTTGTAAATTTATCTGCAAGAGGTCCCTGCCTCTTGCATATTGTGGCAATAGACTCTAGAGCTGGAAATGAAAACAAAAAACAAACAACCAACCAACTTAAAAAACAATGCACCTTAAACCCCTCCCTAAACATTCAGACTGAGACTGAATTTGAGTTGCTCCCTTACATACAGTCTAGATTCTTGGGTTCTGAGCATGTAACCTTTGGGCTGAAGAACCTACCTTACAAAGATGGGGAGGAAGAAAGTAGAAGGTGTGGGCAGTCAGTTTCCTTCACTTCCTTTAAAGAGCAAGGTCTGTTTAATGACATCATTCTTTTACACAGAAAGAGTGGGAAATGTGGGACAGACAAATAAATATAAATAACTTTTTAAGGCAAATTTCCCCCCAGACAAGAGGAAAAGACTGCACTGTTTTCTGTATACTAAGCATAAGAGTGGCATTTAAATTCACAGCTTCTTCCCTCTTGCCACTTTAAATACTTTACTTACTTACTTTACTCACGTGCTTTCACACGGTGATTCAACAAGGTGCACTGAAACACAATGAGGCCTTTATAAGACTTAGGACAGAACAGACATAAATAATTCTGGTTTTCTGCAGAAGTTAGAATTTCAACCAAATGAATGTGAATAATGCAAACTCTGTGAAAACCAATGAGTTCATCAAAAACAAAACTTTGACAGTTTAGAGTTCTTGAGGTGTAGCAGAACTAAACCCAAGTATACACTGTGTACATACCTACACACAGTATTACACATGTGTATCCAGGCATGTACATACACATGCTGGAGATGGGATGCCAAGCCCAACATCTTTCACTGCATGACCTGCTTTCAGGTATTTTGCAATTACAACAAACTACTCACTGACATGAAAAGTTTCTGTGCTGGGTGTTTGTTTCACACTAGTTTTGGTGCTGAAAACTCTGCTGGAACAATTTGGGAGTTTGTTTTGTTGTGGGATTTTTTAAGAGGGAACACATGGAATAATGTTATGCCACACGGGAAAAGAAGTCTTGCTCTGTTGTTTTGAGAAGCTTCAGTGCCTCTGTACTCAGCCTTGACATTTGACAGATAAGCCAACCTTTGTGGTGTTGGTGAGACAACCTATGCAAATTTGGCCTAGATACTGGCATCTGGGAAAAAAACCGAAAACCTTGCTTAGCTAGACTTGTTGCATCCTCATAAGCTTAAACCTCCTTCAGAGGCCACACAGAGATGAGTCAAGTAGGAGATTTTCTGCAATTTGGGCACTGCCAGGTGGTTGGCATTGGGCACCAGACCTCCAAGCAGAAGACTGCCTCTCATGTGCTTCAGTAACCACCAGTTGGCACCAGACAGCAAGAAGAAACAGCTCCCTCGTCGGCAGGATGGAAGGCAGTCTGAAAACAACAATCCTTCTGGCACAGTTCTCATGTGCAACTTCTGTAAATATTATACACACACATATATACATTCATATACAGTAAGCAGTCCAATAAATACATCATATCAGTTCTTTTGACAAAGCACTGGTGTTTCTCTTATTTGTCTGAACCAGAACTTGCTCACAGAAATACTATGGAGGGCTGATGTGACTCTTTGATTTTGGGCCTTTGATGAACCCAAAATGGTGAATTCAAACATTTACTCAGTGTGAATTCAAAGCAAGTCATCATTCAGGCACATGTCTCCCTGAAACCTATTAGCCACAGCAGCTTAACCCACACAGACACAGTAAATGCCTTCTGGCCATCCCATCCACTGGAGCAGTTACACTTCTCTTTCAGCAGTGTGGCTGACCAGAGGATCACTCTGATCCACTGTCCTCTCCAGAAGAGTTCTGTGCCCATCCGTGCTGCCATGGACATCTCTGGTCCAGCTGTCAGATGTGCCCACGGGACTTTCTGCCACGGGGGTGTCTGTGCTGGCCAAGCTTGCTGACCGAGAGCGGTAAGGAGGAAGGTCTGGCTGGTTAAGGGACTCAGATTCGGAACAATAAGGTGGTGGAGGAAGGTCAAACCAAGGTGGTCTGCTGTAAGAGATACAACAGAGTAAGAAGTTACTGAAAACAGTGGGACAGAAGATAGTACATAGTATTCCAATGATTAAAAAAAAAACCAAAACAGTATTTCTTAGCTTTTCAATTATGACACATATCGAGAGATTTCAGCCTGCTCACATGATTCAGGTGATTTCAAAATATCCACACCACCACTGGGAAGCAAGGTTTCTGGCCAAGGTGCAACACAGTAATTATAACCTGTTTAACAATCCCCACGTTGAGTTAGATGCCTATGGACTTCCAACAAAGCAGGCTCAAAGACAGCTGTGCAAGAGGTAAAAAACTTTTCTGTTTAACATTTACACCAGAGAAAACACTACAAGAAGTAAAATTAAGTGGTGGATTTACACCTATAGATGATGATGTGAACGGAAAAAGCTCCAAGGAAACTTCCACTAAGTGACAGAGACTAATAGCTTACAGTCTACAAATAAATAACAAACTGAATTCTCCACACTGATTAATCACTTTGGCTGTCATGAGATCACATGCAGAGCAACTGTTAAGTAGGCACAGGCAAGATGAGAACTGCATTCAGGAAAACTGTTCTGTGGCTCTGATAGCAAGCAAGTAAAGGGACTGAAGGTTTGACCAGATTGATAACAGGCACTGGAGCAATTAGCTCCAAAACTGCTGATGGTTTTATCAGCTCAGGTGAGAAGTGATTACAATCTGGACACCTGCTCATTTAGTTGTCCTTAACAATGAAAATATATCATTATTAAGAAAGTCAACATTAAGACAAGGCACCTGCAGCCAAAAGCAGTAGAGAATAGAAATTTACTATTATTCTTAAATCTCACAGCTCATACTAAAAATACCAACAGGGTGATAGTGAACAATCTGAATTGTTGAAGTTTGTACCATATCCTTTTTGTATAGGGAGGATGTCTGCTTACAAGTTTTGTTTGGAAAGACTTTACAGACAGTTTAAAATGAAGGTTAATTATCTACAAATAACACCAGTGTCATAACTACATTACTACAGAAACATCATAAGCCACACCCACAACAAACTTCAAAGCACTTTCAGCTATTTAAATTAAGAAGAGTTCTGTTCTTTTCTTCTCTTGGTAAAAGGTAAAGCAGTGCAGAGCAGAAGAATGATACAATTTCTTTATAGAAGAAGCGAAGAACTCTCTCACCTTTATTCTTTTCAATGTTACGACCTACAAGTTAGACGGGTTTTTTTGGTGAAATTCCAAATTCAGTTTTCACATTTTGATTCCAGATTGGCACCAGCAATCACTACCAGACAAGTGATACATCCTCCTGCCATTCTCAAAATCTTACTACCAACATGTGCTAAGAGAACATGACTTGAGTTTGCCTCAAATCCCTTTTAATGCCACTAACAGTAAATGGACTTGAGGACCTTTCCATGTACAGAAGAAGCTCAGATTTACTGAAACTGGACCCTGTGCAGGCGACAGAAGCACAGCACTGGACTTGTGTCAAAAGCAGCAGTAAGTGGAGAGCAGCAGCACAGATTACCAGAGCTGCAACCAAGCAGAGGGATGCTTTGGTGAGCCCAGAAGTGTTGGATATTAGGAATCTGGAGTTTTTGAGCTTTCTGTGCTTCCAGACACAGGCCCCTTGGAAAAACACTGCTCTGGACCTGAAACTTTGGAGAAGGCTTAATGAGTTAGAAATCACAAATGTGTAGTGGGTTAGATGTGTGTATTTTCACTGAGTGATGGGTTTTAAATTTAGAGTTTTATAGTATAGTGATGGATATGGGACAAGATGGAGAATTCTGGGTGGCGTCTTTTTCTTTGTTCATCTTCTTCTTCCTTCTTCTTCACAGAACTTAGGTAGTAACCTCTTGTTGGTCAGTCTAATGTCACTCTAAGGGTCGTGGGAATCTATTATTATTAGGTTAAAAGAATAAATAATATGGGTGTAAAAGTTCTATTGGTTTGTTTAGCTTTAAAAGGCCTTGAAGCAGGCTCAGCTGGAGCCATTTTTCCCACTTGTAGCAAGGAGCTGGAGGTGCTGTCGTACATTCTGTAATTCTTTGACAAGATATAATAAATATCCAAGTGTGAACACGAGAATTGCCTCAATCACCTTTCTAACACTCCTGGCTCAGAGGGAACACAGACGAGGCCGATGACAAAGCCCTGCTAAGCGGCGCAAAGCCCAGCACGCAGCCCCACACTCCGGAGCTCCCGTCCGTACCTTTGGTCGAGCACGGCCTCGGAATAGGACGGGGGCGAGTCCAGCTCCACGGGGCCGCGGTAGGGCTGGCCGGCCACGTACTGCACGCCGTTGTTGACGTTGTAGGTGACGCTGCAGTGGTGCGGGTGGTCGAGCACCACGAGGCGGGAGAGCAGCACGGGATGCTGCAGGCGATGCACCGGCAGCGCCATCAGGTTGTTGCGCTTGCGCTGGTGGTGCAGCACCAGGGCGAGGAAAGCCACCACGAGGACGAAGATGACAGAGCTGCCAATGATGGCGTAGGTGATGCTCGGGTAGTAAAGCAGCTGATTTTCCGAGGTCACGTAATCTTGGCCGCTCCCTGCCTCTGCAAGACAGAAGGAAAAGGAAGCCTGGCATTGGTTTCAATTTAAAAATGCTTTTGTGGACTACGCTGTGTGACAAAATAAAGTTTTCCTTTTTCCTTCAGATTCTGAAAAATGAGCTTATTAAAAGCACATGCATGCAAATTGGAGATTGGCAGAGTATCCCTCAGTCCTTCCTCACCTGCAGGAGTGCCAGCACACAAACTACTAAGGAGAGACAAGCTGAGAGAGGAAAATACACACTGTAGTGGGAAGCATGAGCATTATCATGAGAGCATCTCCCCCACCCCTACCTATCAGTCATAGCTTTTGTTTGCAGAGCTGAGACACCCAGTTCCAAGCCATAACCACAGCACCTCAGCTGCACCTGGCAAAGCTCGCTAGAATCAGAGATGTAGAAGGTGCAACACTTAGCCCTGACACCATTTAAGCCCCATGTTCACAAGATCATGCAGCCATTGAGCAATATATTTTTGGGCAGGAATTTATCTATCCTTCTGTGCAGCCTGTAATTCCTTACAGCCTCAAACAGGCTATTCTGACATTCATCTACCTCAAGAAAAATATGAGGCTGAGTAAAAACTGAACCAAACCAAACAAACAGAACCCCAAATCCACACAATTACAAGAGCATGATCCATCCAAATTCTTAATTTCTTGCTGCAGAAAGCTGGCACAGTAAGTCTTGGCATGTGATTTTCCTTTCTATTCCTTATCAAGCAAAACTGCTTTTCAGTCATTCAGAATTGCAACAGAGCCACTAACACACTTCTCTAACAACAGCTAATGAAATATACACTGGCTGTGCCCAGCATAATGGAAGACCTTTACTCAAGCACCCATTGTTTTCATCAAGATGCTTTAGATATCTCTCTCAATATTTGATTTTGGTGGTTTACTTCCATGGTTAAACACCAAACCACAACTTCCAGCATCACTAAAAATAGCTTCTGCATTTGTCAGTAAGATAATGCAACATAAAATGGCTAATCCTTTAAACATCTCCATTTTAAAGCATAGATGCTTTCATAATAAGAGATGAGATGGGGGAAAAAAAGACTGTATCAGAACAAAGAAAAACATAATTTCTTCACTGTGAGAGTAGTGAGGCACTGGAACAGGTTGCTCAGAGAAGCTGTGGATGCTCCATGCCTGGAAGTGTTCAAGGCCAGGCTGGATGGGGCTTTGAGCAACCTGGTCTAGTGGGAAGTGTCCCTGCTCACAGCAGGGGGTTGGAACAATATGGTGTTCATGGTTCATTCCAATCCAAACTATTTTGTGATTATTGGCCCTGCTACCAACTATGAAAACCACCATTCAGACAGAGCTGTTCCACTGATGATGCCACTACAACCACAGAGCAGAGCTTTGCAGGCCAGCTGCAAACCAGACTTTTCCTGATACTTGGTGTAACACCTCAGGGAGGATCTTTGCTAACTTCATTTCCCTGTGTAACTGTGCTAGAAAAAGCAGAAATCACTGTTTCCAGTCCACATTTGGTCTCCGGCTCACTCAGCAAAGTGAACCAAGTCTGCATGAGGAATGTAAATGAAAGCAGAAGGAAGGAAAAGAACTGACATGCATTAGTAATTTTAATTACAGCTCATCACATATTACTCTGGCTCCTTCAATGCACTCCCCAAATTCAACAGCTGAGAAATGAATTCATGTCATGTCTCACAGACAAGGGCCAGTGCAGGGAATATAATGACAAGCAGATCATTTTTATGCAAACATCAAGAAGTTTCTTTGCAAGGACTGACCCATGGATGAATACTACTACCTGCAGCAAGAGCAAGGAGGGTAAATCTATTATGACATCCCAGTAAAGCTGGCTCACTGGTTACAGTGCATTGGCACAAAGCTGAAAACAGGATGCCTTTGCAGACCTGATGAGACCTAACTAATTAGTTACCACGGGGTCATTCTGCAGCAGCACTCTCTTACCTGTATGATCTCCATCTTACAAAAAGGGAAGAAAAATGAGAAGTGAACTACCCATCAACTTTTCTCCCGAAATTTTCAAGTTATCCACCTGTTTAGGACAGCACCTTCTAGGTCCTACAAGAACTAGTTCTAGAAATCCAAACAAGTTAACTAGACTGCTGAAGAAAAACTGCTTTGTCAAAAGTCAGATGGGATCTGATGACCAGCTTTAGAACAGGGTGAAATAAAACATCTCTTATCTGGTTTTACAATCCTTTCCATACAACCACAGACACATTTTGCAGAGATTTGGGATAACTTTGCAGTTAACATACTGCTCTGGAGATTTGGGATTACTGTGGCTAATGAGGCAGTTTGGCATACAGGAGAATTTTACATCAAGTTTTTGCTTTGTCTTCCTATATACCTGATCATATTGAAATAAGTAACTTTTTAGAACTCCTTGATAACATTCTGGGTTTTTTTGGTAGAGCCTGATGACTATTCAGAGGTTTGGAAGGGAATGAGGGGTACTGAGCTGAGACTGCCTGATGAACCTCTTATCCATTTTGCACTCGATGTAAGAGGGAGAAGGTGAGATACAGAGAACACCTGAAACCTCTCAGTTGGACATGCACGACTACTAAAGGAAACAAAATCCATGACTCTTTAGCTCTGCTCTAATAACTTTCAGCAAATGTTTACACATCACAGAAGTCACTGAACTGAATTTCTTGGTAATTCAGTTATCCTCTCCCAGGAGAAGCAGACATTATCCAGGAAGGTTTAAAAAGTTCTGCCTGCTCTACTACTAAGTGCAAATTTATGAAAAAGAGTGAGTGGGCAAGCAAATTTAATTTAAATTCATGGAGCATTTATTATTTTGTGCTTTTTTCCCCCTTAAGAAGATCCATTTTCTATCATGCCACATATAAACAGTTTATCAATGCCACTTATGCCTATTAAACCCTAGTATCTGGGAAATGCTGAATTCACAGATTAGAGCTTTTTGGAGTGTAAAAAGCCTTGTGAATAATTTAGGAAAATACTGATAAAGGAAACATAGCAGGTTGTGCTCAGAGGTCTATTTTATTGACTGTGAACAAATTTGCTGTCTCAAAGTTTAAAAAAGATCTGAGAGTAACTGCATTAAGTCTGCCAGACATAGGGATGAGAGGCTATTATTTTATCTTTCACAAATCCTCTGCTCAAGCCTGGCTTTTCACAGTTCATTGGAGAAAAAGCTTTTGAAATACATAATCTGAGCAGACATCTGTAGCCTTAATGAGCACGAGTCACGGTCCATCTCCAACAAAGATGCTACTGTAACAACACATTTAAATTCCAACTGGTTAAAGTGCAAAGCTACAGCTTGGAAGGTTAAAGACAACAAAAATCAAATGCAGACAGACAGAGCCTCTGCACATTATTTACTTTCTGTGTTTGGAGTTCCTAGGGCACCCAGCTAAGTCTCCAAAACTCTTAAAAAATTCTTCATCCTTGATGATTTTATGTGGCACTAAAACAACTCTCAAATAGATTTTGTGCACTGAACTCTCAGAATGTTCTTTATTCTAGTGATGGTTTTGTAACTGAGTTATCTTTTTTCCCTATTGCCCTTCTCAGTGCTACAAACAAGACCTCTCTCAGACAACACAGCACCTTGACCTCATGAAGTCTCATGCTAGGTTACCATTGTTCCCTTCCTGAACACTTTCACAGTTCCCATAGACACCAGAGGCAAGGATTTGTTTCCAGCTGCATTCAAAGCATGTTTTTGCCCTGCTATGGCTTTCTCTGTTCCAGGCACAGAAGGGAGATTCACTAATGGAGGTGTTACACATACTAAACAGACCTTATCTATGGGAATTGGCCCAAGGGATACAATATGATTACACCTTCGATTAACAAGTACTTGGTAAATGGGTAAGATTTCTGGGAAGGCACAAGGATGAAGTTCCTTCCAGGTATGTCTATAGCAGTGACGGCTTCACAGACAAAGACAGACAATAGGCAGATGTCCTGGCTTCAAATGGCACCAAGGTTATCCTGTGTTTAACTCCCTGCTAATCCCAAGTGTCCCTAATGCCCACAGACCAGAACCACAGCAAACAGCACAGCTCTTGACCTAAGAAACTGGAGCAATGGGTGGATCTATTCCCAGCTCTTGAAGTTGCTCATCAGGCGATTTTCTCCACCTCTGCCTGGCTCCTTGCCTGGCTATCCCCACGTGAAAACTAGATAGTGATGTTCTCACATGCTCGGACATTCTCCAATGCTCTTTTGTACTGACAAGAACTGCATTTTCCTGAAAAGTCTAAGTGTTTCAAATATCAATCAGAAGTCTTAAATATTACTGGATGCTCTGTCTTTACCTATTCTTTCAGATGACTGGAAATTCAGTAAAGACCTTGCCTACATAAACACAGCAGGACCTCTTGATATGAAGAGCTTGTTAGCTGTACACAGATATATATATATATATATATTTTTTACATCACTGTTGGTATTAGTGTAACAACTTGAGCTCTGAGCAATGAAACAGAATTTCTCTGTATAATGCACTTTGAAGGCTCTGAGCAAAACAATGGTTATTGTTCCCAAGAATGTAAAGCTAAGCATAAGACTTGGAACTATATATAGTTATGTAAGTAGCCAGAAAGACACAGATAAACCTAAGGACAGTAAGAGTCAGCAGAACTAACAGCAGTGCCAGCATGTCTCATTCAGTGCACCAGAACGAGTGCATTACCAGTGCCTTCCTCCCCAGACTTAAATCCTCATCCTGACCACGTGCTACAAGAGCTGCGCTTTCAAGTCTTTGCAGCTGTTCTAAAAGAGCAGCTGAGTCAGCCTGAAGATCAAGAGCCTCACCTCTCACATGCCATCCTTTTTTATCTTCTGCAGGGTAGGATAATTACTCCATGCACTTCACACACACACAAAGAAAAGAAAAGCAGCAAACTGAGCAAATAAGTGGAGAACTAAGAAATACTTTGCAGTAGTCATGGCAACTAAAGTTCTAAAATTAACTTGGCAGCAACGTAAGAACCTGCAAAGCCAAAACCTGCCATAAAACACAGAAACAAAAGGTCCAAACTTGGCAGCTGGATGGAGCCCAAGGAGGAAATTAAAGTGTTACTCAAATGTAACTCAGGATTACTCCAGCATTGATCTATGCAGCAGTTCCTGGACATGTGATAGGATAGTTGAATACTTTGATTAAATCACAGCCAATAAAAAAAACAGGCCCAAAAGCAGGGGTAGAACATAAAAAAGGAAGAACTTTGTCCTGTTGGTCTTCTCCTTCTCCTTTGTAAATGAATGGTCACCATCAAGAAGTTTACCATGAAATTAGTTACTACAGTTCTTGTAACATTTTATGACAGAAGATGCCACTCGGGAAGAGTCTGGGGCACTGGAAGCTTTAGGAGCTTGTGCTACTATTGGCCCATCCCAAGCACTAAATTAAACCTGCTCTGCAGAAGGAAAAATCTGATTTTACCCACCAGAAGGCTCTTTGGTAGACCAAGCTTATAAAAGAAATCAAGAATCTGCTTCAAAGAAAGAAAAACAGTATTATCTTCATAGCATGAACATGCTCTGGTGCTCTTGCCAAGACACATGACAACTACATGACACACATGACACCTCCCAGGCTCTAGTGCCAGCTCAAACAAGATGCCCAAGTTGGAGATAACAGCCACTGATCCTAAAGCATAGACTGCTCTTTCCTCCAATCTCCCAAGAGATATTCCAGTCACAAACAGTATTCCCCAACTGCATAAAAGTCTAGGTTTGGGGTCTTTGCTTGCTGTGTAATCTCTTGCATACCATTAATGAGTACTATAGGATAGTCTTGAAAGTTATAACAATATAATGTTTTAATGGAGAAGTTAACTGTGAAATTCAACTAGCAAGATCCAAGTGTACTCAGTCTCCAATATGTAAGGAGTCATGGACATCCACTAAAATACAAGAAGTTCCACCTCATCATGAGAAAGAATTCTTTTACATTGAGGGTGGCAGAGCACTGGAACAGGCTGTCCAAGGAAATCCTGGCATCTCCCTCTCTGGAGACGTTCAAGACGTCCCTTCCAACCCTAGTGAGTCTTTGAGTCTATGATTTCAGCTTCACCTTCACTTATTTAACTAAAGCATACTATTTTCCACCAAATAACCTTGGCAACACTGGCAAATTCATGCACAAGTGCACTGTCCTGTCTTCTGCAAAGGTTAATTGGAGCTCTGAGCCAGGTAAGAGCCTGGACATTGTATCAGCTCCCTGCCAGTGCAAAGACATGCCCTACCTTGATTAATTCTGAAAGGACTTCACTACAGTTCCAAGTCAAAAGTATGAAGGAAAACACGTTTGGCAAAGGCCATGGGTGGCTTTGCCTTTCCCATTCTCTAAATGTTTCGAATCCACATTCCTTGGAATCATGTGAATATCTAGGAGGCGGAAAAACCCAACAAACAAAAAGAAATTAATTAAAATGAAAATTTGTGGATGAAATGCTTTTATTATTATCTTCTATCAACTCTGAAACTAAATTGCATTCATTGCAAAACTGTTACCAATTAATTTATCTTGAGTGAGCTACATGCCTGAAAATATGCATGTTATTTTAACAGACTGTCTGGAAAAAGCTGAACGTGGGATGCTGTGCAGGACAGCTGAATTGCATTTTTATAGTGTTTATTCTGGAGGCTGGCAAGAAGAGACACACAGTGCTCAGCTAGAATGTGCACATTAACTTTTTCCTGGGTGCTGATTAGTGCCATGAACAGCTGGAGCATAAGAAGGATAATAAGGCTTGAAGAAAAGCGGTGCAGGATTTATGGAGCCTGCAGTCAGGTATACATGGCAAGAAATACTGCTTAAATGTGATTTAAATCTATTGTAGAGTAAGTTTATAATCAGTTTATAAATTTAGTCTAATCGTTCAAGAACTGTATTTCAATGGCTCTGATTTTTGAAAAAGTGTTAGTACAACGTCCATGTCCTGTTTTAAATATTAATATCGTCAATCCTATTTTTTTTTCTAGAATTGTGAAGAAGAGATGTTGCCAGATACACAGTACACATAGCTTCACTTGTTCAAGATACTAACAATCTAGAAACTATGAGCAGGTTGTGATCCTGAGTAGAAGAAGAACCAAATCCAAAGACAGACAATAGTTACCAGTCACCTAAATCCCCTTCCAAGGATCACCTTTCACATCACCCATTCATTCACACCTACTCAATGCCCCTTCAATGACTGCCTCCAGGATGCCACAGAAGAAACCAGCAGCAAATCCCCTCCAGCAAGAGCCTGCAGGCTACCCTCTGGCTCTAGGAATCCAAAGGACACTGGAGAGGAAAGCAAGACTACAACAACTGAGTGATGTGGGTAGACACTCAGTCTAAACCAAGAGAAGCTCAGTGCTGGGCTCCAACAGACAATGCACCTGTGTGAAGTTACATTAGGAGATGCCTTGCCTCTTAAAGTTATCCTGACTTTGCATTACAATTGCTTGATGTACAAACGAATGTTTTCTTTCAGCCACAAACTTTGTAAACTCAACTCTTACCAAATAGTGGCCTCAGCTTCAGTGCGTCCAGATTCCACCTTCAGGAAGGTCTTAACAAACATTGTTCCTGGCTGCAAATCAAACTCTAAATATTTCCTTAAATATTATATGTACATACATACAACAGGGGAAAAAAAAGAGCAAAATACAACAGCAGAGACGACAGCAATTGCCTGTGAAAGCAGCTATAGCATAGCCCTTTTTGGCCCTCCTGATCACAAGACCCAGACTGTCAAAAGCCAGAGAAAGAGAGAGGGAGGAAGAAAAAACAGAAAAGCAAATGAGGCAAAGAGAAGAAAAGGAAAAAAGCTGTATTTGAAAGCTAGGGTACACAAATGGGACATTAACAAGCATCTGGAAGGCATTAGCACCAGGAAGAAGATAAATATGTGCTTTTCATCCTCTGATAAAAATCTCACTTCATCAGAAAAGATGACACTTGAAATAGGGAGTGGGAGGGAAACATCCAAAGGCTGTGGATGCCAGTGGCTCACTAGAAAACTGAAATCTTTTCAGGAGGGTCCAAAAGGCTCTGCTCTGAACCTGAAACTATTCCGTAATTACCTGAATGACAGAGAATTCTTATTCAACTTACTGTTAGCAACATCAACCCTGCTAGATGAGATCCAAAACTAAATTATTTTAAAATAGCAGAAATGGTCAGGATCACATGTAGTCACGTGTCAGCAGGGAACAGCATGTTCATTGGGAGTGAAAAATACAACCCCAACAGGAATCAGCTCTAGCAAGGTGTATGCTCGAGGATATATCCAGCTCAGGACATCACACTTAAAAAAAAGGCAAAGATGAATCAGAGCTTGATGGAGAACAACATGAATTACCAGATGCCCACACAGACACTAACTACCAAGAAGGGATTATTTAGGCTGAAGAAAACATTGCAGGGAAGTTTTTAATATTTTTAAATACAGAAGTTTGAAATGAATGAGAATCAAAACCATGCCTGCTCTAACAATGTAAGTGCAGGGCTTACAAACACTGCAGGCAAGTGTCCCAAATTACTAACATGAGAAATCACAGCTTTATTTCATACATCTAATTGATTAGAACTGTCACCTCTGTCAGTAAATAAACTGCAGTAGCACCACATGCCTCCATGCCTTTAGATTTCCAGTTACACTGACCACTCAATGTTTTATCATAGGGACTATCATTCCTGTATGTCCTCAAGAGAGTTTCTCAGAAGTTTTTCTGAAGAATATAACAAATCCTATCAATCTTAAATACCTACAACCCAGGTTGAATTTGAACCACTTACTCCCAAAGGCAAAGCACCACAAGAACTTACCACCTACATGTGTAGCTATGGTGTGAGGTGCAAAAGTGGCAAGGAGAGAATGCAGCACTGGACCAGATCCCCTGGAGTGACCAATGGCCTAGGTGTGCTTTGGAAATACCCTGAGACCTGTGAGAGTCCTGAATGTATACACTGGCCTGTAGTCAGAAATAACAACACTTTCACCCTGCCAATCAAATAATCCAAAACACCCCATAAAAACGACATTTGGGTTATTTCTCCTGGTGAGCTGACAAACATATGTTTGTTTCACCAAACTTGTTTTCAGGTAAACAGAAAAAAAGATGAGAAATGCCTTCTAACAATGAGGATGGAGATCCTGTTGTAAAGAATTTAATATCACTTGTTACATGACCCCATTCTTCTCCCAAGTTCAGTAGGAGTTCATACTTCACTGAAAAATCAATAAATTCCATAAGCCTTAGAAGCCAAGCATGCATTGAGAAAGGAAGGAGGAGCTCATCTCCTCCTGTAGAGTGCAGAGGACACTTGGATACCTTTTCCCTGTGGATGGACTCAGCATAACATTTCAGACAGTAAATCAAGATATTATAGTACCTGGGACTTTATCCAGAACCTTTTTTTTTTTTTGAAATATGCATTATAAAAATTTTGGTCTCACTTCAGCAAGTTTTCATATAAATAAATTAAGCAAAAAATATCTTTAATTGCAGAATGAAGAAAATTGCTACACTTGATGAAAGGTTGTTTGTTCAGCACTGACAAATGCAGCCTAATGAATGTGAGAGTGCCAGATTTTATTATTGCTGAAGATGTAGTCTTTTTTCTTGTTTCCAGAGAGATTGTGGAAACATTTATTTTCCCTTTGACCCTGGCTGACTGACTAAACTATTCATACTGAATTGTGCAATTCTTGACATGAAAAGCATGTGTACAATGCAAGAAAGAAATATGTACTTTAAAATTTGTATTAAGAGGCAAGAATCATAATTATTAATCACTATGTCAAGATAATTACTGTATGCAAGGGCAAATGAAGAGATTTTTGGTGGCACACTTATAGTTCTTGTTCTGTGTGAAAAGACTGGAGGCAAATAAAAATGATTAGTACAGCTTAGCATAGTTTAAAAGGCACTGAATTAGCTAATGTGTCACATGAGAACGAACCTTTATTGACAGAAACTTTGGCTAATGCATAGCAGTGGTAAAGAAGGTTAATAGAAAACTGGCTTATCACAAGGAAAGGATATTAACTGTATTATGGCATGATTCTGCAAAAGCCCAATGAAACCATGTTTGAACACTGGCAGTCTATTTTGGCCAGCTTACTTGAAGACAGAATTGGGTTGATGGATAGTACAGCACTAGAAACAAAGATGATGAATGGGGGAAACAGGGCTTAAATATCAAGAGAGAAAAAAAGCATGCTTTATTTAGTATTGAGAAAATGTTATTAAGAGGAGATATGGCTGAAGTATTTGTAATAGCCAAGGGTTATAAAAAATAAGCTCAGTGACTAATTCTTAGATTATTGGGCAGATCAGAACTAAAGGTGAACAAGGGTAAAAAGGAAAAAATGCAAGACAAATTTAATGAAACACTTCTCAAACTTCTCAAGAAGAAGAGGAGAATAGGTAAAATGATGCTTCATGACTAAATTTAAACAAAAGCTGGGGGACTGTGTGGGCTGGGTAAAAGCTTTTAGGGAGCATAATTTGTAATAACTGAGACATGTTTCCATTTACACACACACACACACGAGCATCTGCTGCAATTTTAAAAATCATTCTTAAGAAAGGTTAAGAGTTTATCTAATTTGGAAGAGGAAGAAACAAAACCATTTACTACTACTCCTTTATAATACAGATGCAAATGGCCAACTATAGTATTTTTTAATAGTACTATTCCTTTAGGTATTTAAAGACAAATCACATAAATGTTACAGTAATCCAACAAGATAGCTAAACCTATTCCTTACCTAAAAAGCAAGACTTAAATTAATAAAACCATTCACTTCAAGCTGCAGAGCTAAAGATTGTCAGTCAGGATCAGAAATTGGGAGTTCTCAGCTTCCATCAGCCATAACCTGCTCTCCACACACACAGAGACTTTAATGAATTATTTACTTTTTCTTTACTATCAAAGAGAAGGAAGTTTTATTGCTTTACTCTTAAGGTGTGCTTAATTATCCTTGAGCAACCCAGTCCTGTCCTCCCCAGCACTCTGTGGTATTTTAACAAGCTGTCTACATACAGTGTTCACACGTTAAAGATGGAGGCTGATTTAATATGCTTATGTCTCAGCTTAAAAACCTGTCTAAACACAAATTAGGAAATAAAATTAAAAGGAAAAGAAAGGACCAAATCACACTGGATTCTAGTCTAAGTGAAGCATCCCAAGTGTCTAAAAAATACTGAATAAAATTGCAAACAAAGCACATATGGACACTTGGTCTGCACCACTCCTTGCTTCCTTTACAAATGGTTTTAATTTTTTAGCTAATATTGTTCCTGTAGATAAGGACCCCATAAACAAAGATCTCTGGATCCTAAAAGCTGACTGATCCTAACATCACTGTTTAGCAGCCACTCTTGCCTTGAACTTGATGGTTCCTCATGCTCCCCTGTGCAACTCTACATCCTTCTCTTTGAACATTTGAAATACACAAACAACAAATGGTGCAATTTGCTTTCATCGGGCTTTTCACAAAAGTTTCAAGAGCTGTAAAATTGGAACATAATGGTTACCTGTGATTCATAAAGTGACAGATGACCTAGGAGACTTTTACCTAGGAAAAATAAATCCTAAAATACAATGTTCACACTCTGGGGTGTAACTACCCTGCCTTGGGAGTGTCACTGCAGTTTTGAAGGGATTAAAACAAAGAGCAGTCTCCATAACTAAGCCAGCTAAAAGTTTAATTAAATACAATTGCTTGCTGTGCTTCCCTTCCCCAAACAGCCTCATACATATTTATCACTGTAATTACAGCAGTAAAACCCTCCACAACTAATTATGCCATGCTTCTCATCTTCTATATGCCTGGAATTTTTTACATAATTACTACTGAAATTAATTGCAAGTTAGTTAATTTTGCACTTTGTCCTTTCAAGCTTAATTGAAAATTAAAATTTTTCAAACCAGTCATTCTTGAAAGCATGGTGCTTTTACCTCAGATGGTGCCATAACCAAAATGTTAATTTAATGGTTTTTAGTAATATAGCATAGAGGGGTAGTGTACGTTTTATCATTTAAAATAAGTGCTACACTTTCCATAGAAGATTCAGCCTGGTCAGTGCCACTTGGCCTCTCATGCAGTGTATTAGCATGCCAGCCCTTGAGACAGAGACTACTACCAGCCACAGGTAGCCCAGATCAAGCTGAAACATGGAATTTTATTTGACTATGGATTAAGCATTGTCCTTAATATATCAAGGGTGACTAATGATTTTGGATGTCCAGTTCTACAATTGATTTTGAAAAAGTAACAAAACACTTCCTCCCTTAAGAGGCAGGGGAAGAGCCAAAATTTGACTTGGTCTAGAAAAATAATTGCCTGAAAGTTTTTGTCTTAGCCCAGGAAGCACACAGTGTCCTCATTTTCTAGGGTAGTGTCTGTAATCAATTGTGATTTATTGATTTGCAAGTGCCTTTAGAGAAGGACACTGTACAATGCAAAATCCTCCTATCAACTAAAGAAGTATCTAAATCCCATGCTGTGACAACAGACAGAAGATGCAGAACCCCTGGATGGGGATCCCAGCAATTTCTAAAACACAACTGGTACTCAGAGGGGACCAGTGACACATTTGAGCAAACCAGAGGACATTTCAGGAGCCCACACCATATATTCCCATGTAACTCAATCCACTATTTTTCTTTTTCACTGTTATTTTCATTTAAACCTTAGATCCTTAGGATCTTATAACAGTGGCAATTTTAGGGGGTTTTGGCCCCTAAAATAGTTCGTTATTGTTTAAAACAAAACAAAGTCTGTATTTCAAACACCTTTCCAATCTTAACTTCAAAGCTTCAATCTTTCTGTGTTTATTTTTTTCCATCTGTCAAGAAATCTTGCAAATTTCTAATCACATAGAAGACTTTCAAAAACACAAGAGAACTTTGCTAGGACACAGTCTCTATAAGCCAATGGCTCAGTGGGTAACTTTTCTTTTAGAATCTTCTCTTTTCAATTTCTGTAGATTAGTTCAATATCTTGTTGCAATAAAAATCAGGGCGGTTGGGGAGTAATTAAAAAGGTAATTACTAAGAAAAAGCACTGAAAGTCAAGAGCCCAAGAACACCAAGAAAGCTCTTCAATAAGTGTTGTAAAGACCTATGACAAGTGATCCCTTAGCAGTAAAGCAAATGAATACAGTATTTGCTCTGTCTCAATAGACTAAGAGTAGCCTGTGAGTAGCTGTGAACCTGTGAGCCAAGTGTATTATTAGCTAGGAAGTTCTGAACAAACTAGATTGGTATAGTGTCAGAAAGCAATGATTTCTGTTTTACAGATAATTTGCAATTCATTCAGGAAAAATCCCTATTAGTTTACTATGTCCAGTTTAAAAGAGAAGGAAAATATAAATTCACTTGTGCATTTTCACAGACTGACTATAGTTAAATACTTCCACCCACATAAAACTGCAAAGCTCTTTGCAAACCAGTCTCAAATTTTCTTAACCGAAGAAACCTCATTCTGCGAATGGCTAGCAAGTGTTATACAGATGTATACACAAAATTACAATGAATGATTTGGTGTGAAATTCATTATTTTTGTACTCTGCACCTTTATCTGATGGAAGTCTTCTATGCTCTTATTCAAACCTCAGAAAACAGGCTTCAAAAAGTTCATGCTAGTTCAGATGTTTTAAGGATGTCTCAGTGCATACTACACTAAGAAGCATTTTTAAAACCTAAAAAGAACTAGGAAAAAAAAAAGAAAAATCAGATTCTGTCAGCCTTACAAATGTTGACAGTCATTTATTTCAACTACCCCACCACAATACTTCTGCTTTAATTAAACATTAAATCAGTCAAGTAGGCATGCAGATTTAATTACTGCTGTGGTTTAAAATGAGCTTATTTTCCCTTGAAGCCAGTGAAGGTTAGCAGGATGACCTCAGTATAATGGAAAATCCTCAGTCTGGCAGGATGCTGGACACGAATTTGTCCCTTATGGCACAGTTTAAATATCATTCTCAGTAATACAATGCTCACAAAGAAGTACTGCTTTAACAAGTTTAATCCATACATACCTGAGGTCTATGGCAACTGAATATTTGATGGAAATAAATCAACCTGTTTTAGGGAAACAGCCTGCTCAGCATTAACTTTGTCAGCTCAGTAAGAGTGGACCTGATGCAGAAATCCCCAAACATCGACATGTTTGATACTTTTCTCCTCTGAGTCATCACTGTGACCATTTCACTGAGCCCCCTCAGTACACGAGTCAGGCTCAGGGCACTTCAAGGGAGCTGGTCAGAGCTCTCATAGGGGGCAATGGGTGCTACAGGAAAGGGGACAGAAAAGAAGAGTCTTTCAGGCCACAAGGTATCAGTTCACAGCATTTCCCATCAGACAAGAGACTGAGGACTGTCACCTCGAGCACAGTCTCTTCCTGTTCACACCAGCGGTTTGGAAGAGACCCAGAACACACCCACCACGATGATGGCAAGAAGTCTAAGTCCTCTCCTGAGTTATGTCCTACAGGGACCTCTGGGATAGCTGTCAGCAATTTGAAACCCACCCACCGATTTCCAGAGCTCTGTGAAGGAAAATCTGTGTATGTCTTCATCCTTTTTCTGCACTAAGATTTTTGACCAAGAATCTCAAAGGCTGTGTGTCAGATGCAGACAGTGATTTTGGTCTGGGCAAAACCCAGGCAATGAAAGCAATTACTTGCTTAGTGATAGATCTGAGTAGTTGAAAACAGGGCAAAGCTGTTTAGTAGGAAGCAACTACAGACATTTGTATTTATTAAAAAAACATAAGTATGCAGTGAAAAGCAACTGGCAGCTGAGAAGGTACTTAGTAATACAGTCCTCTTGCATCTAAAAATTGCAGATGTTCCTGAGTATCTCTGCAACCCTACTCTAATACTCTGTCTAGACAAAAACACCATAGAATGTATAACATATGACACTTTCTACATCCTCTGTGGGGATTAAGCAATAAATCAGATTTTCAGACTAAGAAAAATTGTATTCTTTTGAAAGTGACTTGCCAAATTTCAGAAAAGGAAAGATTTTCTACCCTTGGGAATAAACCCATGATGCTTTAAGGATGAGTACCAAGAGATCACATCCAGGAAAATAATTGAACCAGTTTTAAAGTAATAGGATCTGCAGAGATCAAGGAGAAAACAATGACATATTCAATGCTGCACACTCTCTTTTTAATGCTGCATCTTACACAAACACTCCAAACTTGACACTCATTGTACAGAACAAATATTATGCATGTTCTTCATTGCATGCTAATTCTGTAACAGAACCACAGCATTATGACATTTAACACAAAATCAGTATTCTTCTATTCTCCTTCTTCACTAGCATCTGATAACAAAGTCAGTTGGGGCTGTGGGATTCTTTCATCTCCCCCAAGTTCCTGAACCTTCCCAACACCTTTAGGTTGTGGCCCAACAATTACAGAGTTCACCCAGGAAACAGGAGATGCCAAGTCTCATCTCTTCTGCAAGGACTGCTTATGCTTTTCTGTGCAGTGAAACATATAAGTACATGAACCCTACTTATGGGGAATGGAATACAGAGCTGCCTCCTCCCACGTCTCTTTTGCATTATCCTTCCTCTTTCTCCCCCTTACCTGCCCAAAGACTCCACAGTTCTCTCCTACAAAGCAATAAAATGTAATAAAAATAGTGTTTCCATCCATATACCCTGAAGCTGTAGAGTTCAAGGTTCTTTCTGAAGGTGTTTTGCTCAAAATCATTTTTGGATGAGGGCAGCGAGGTGTTCCATTCTCCAACCAAGATTTAACTAACCATGATAGAGGATGAAAGGGAAAATCAGCTTATCCTGGGTCTTTCTGAGGTAAGTGAATGCAAATGTTACATTTCTGGTGGAAATTAATCCTGTTAGTGCATGTGAGCCCTTCACCTTGGGAGTCTTTGGTAAATGAACTCCAGCTGAGAGCATCTCAGTCAGCTCCATGTGTGAAAACCAAGCCAAACTGCTTTGCTCCACCCAAATGGAGGCAGATACAGAAACTTCAGCTGCATTAATCCAGGTCCCTTTTTGGACTAACTGCTTGCTATACATTGGCACAGATCTTTCAAAACCACATCCTTCTCATTCTGCTGTCTCCACCATTACCATCAGCATATGGGGGATAGATTAGCAACAAACTTTCTATGTCTTCAGCATAGTTTCTTCATTGAAACTCCAAATGTAATTATTAATTGCTTACTAGTTGCTTGTTGTTTCACTGTTAACAGGATACAGAGCATTTCACTTAATGAACTGTACATCCTTATTTAACAATCCTTTATACTGCACTGCTTTTAAACAAGGGACTGAGTGACAAAATCTACTGCATTATATCATACAGGGCAAACACTTTCTTAAATAAGGAAAATTTCCTTTCATCTGAAGCCTACAGACTAACTTCATCGGTTCTATTTATTGCATTTGGTGAATACATGCCACAAAGCATAAGTATTTGCATGGCAATACATGGTGTGTGATAAACATCTGAAATACTTCAGGCAAATTCCTTCTTTTCCAGCACAGGAAAGCTCCTATACATCCTATACCGTGAATTTTTAACACTTCAAGGGGGTAACGTAAATAAACCCTAACTCAGACTGAATTGTATGACAATAGGCCAAGGCTCTGACTTTCTCCTGTAACTAATGAACATCCTTACAAAACACATAGTATGTGCTCTTAACTGTTTTTCTTGATACCTTATAGTAAACCAGGTGTCCTGGAATTTTCCTTTCACCCCTTCACTCTGACCTGATCATTAAAATATCATAAAAAGATGCAAGCAAGTGCTTTCATCTGTCTAGAAGAATATTCTGAACTAGGCTGAAAAGCAAGAAACAGAAGATACAGACCTCCACTATTCAAGCCACAATGCATCCATGGATGAAGTCTGCTGTTCATTACCTAAAGCTTTTTGCCAGGATCCTGTTCTCCATTAATATATGTACATGTACATCTGTTAAGACTGCATTAATGTTCACTTTTGATTGCTCTGGACAAATAGTTAACAATTAACCTGCACTGCTGACTAAAAAAAATGATCTTTCTACCGTTCCTATTTAATACAAATGCTTTTTCCTCAGGAGGAAAAATGCATTTTTCTGTAGTACCCAGAGTTGTGAGTGCAGGTTTGCTGTTCTGCCTCGTGGCTATACTGTGCATTTAAATCATACACCATTTAAGATAAAATAATAAGAAGTTTATGATCCTGTCGGTTTTTAAAAGCTAATGATATGTGCTACTTAAAGCAAACTGCAAGCCCAGTGGGAGACATTATAATTAATACAGTTTGTTCAAAGAAAAACTAATGCAATTCCCCCTCATCTGTCAGCCAGCTGCACTGCAACCTGAATGCAAGGAACAAGGAACAATAAAGCAAGTGTGTGAGAAAATCAGACAGAATTGGGACTCAATAAAGAACAGTAAGAATATAAGCCAACTGCATCGATACCAGGCAGGAAGATTTGAGTTTGTAACATCTATTTAATAAATATATATTTTCTCCATCTGTTCTGGTTTCAGGTTTATATTTCCTAGCAGACAGTACAAGGCAATTTTGAAATGCTCTCTCCTAAGGAGAGCTCTTCAATTGTACTTATAGATTATGAGAGTTTGCAAATTCAAGTAGAGAGAAAAAGCATAGCAGAAAACAGGGAAAAGAACAAAGAAAAGTTTGCACAGCAGAATAGGCCATGGGAATTTCTCTCCAGTCCCTGAAATCGCACCCACACCAATTAGTGGTGCCCCATTAGCCACTAATCTGATATTGACTGTAATCTCATTTACACCAGATTAATTACTACAATACCAGATGACTTACTACTCATTTGAAATTGAGTATGTTATACTCAGATCAGGTCCTGAACATTTTGCCAATCTTAATATTGATTCCCCCATGGCATCTAGTCTTGCAAAATTCCTCCCAGTAACATCTACAAAGCCATTCTTTTAATTTTTTTTTTCTTTTAAACAACACCACCAACAAAATTTTAAGACTGGCTGTCAAGCACTCACAACAAATTTGATGAGTACTTGGTAACAGTTTCATGCTCCAATATTAGTCTGGTACTTCCAAGCACCTGCTGAGGCTTGAAACAACAGAGACATTTCATTTTTCGCACTGACGCAAATGTAAATTCTTCAGTGTGCTGTGCTGCTGAAGTGAGACAGCCTTCATCTGAGTGACAAACCAATCTCATGGACTACAGGATAGCTTCCAGCTAGGACATGTGGATGAGAACAGGTATCCTTGGTAGAAATCTACCTAGATAATGGTAGGGACTCAAATTCCTCCCCTCCTGCTGAGCCCGAGTGACCCAAGAGCTGTCAGCTGAATATTTAAGTTGAGGTGTACATAAATGAATTACCACGTCAGTAGCAATATATTGTTGAGCACATCTTCATACACAGAAAGCTGCACAGCTTCATTTTCTTTCATTGCTGGCCTTCATTTATGGCCAACAGCTGTTTCTATCTTTAAATGATTAATACTTAATTTGGAAAGGTAAAGAAAATTGTCAAGCAGGTTTTCTCTACACTATTTATAAAATTCACCCGGCCCATAAGAGGAGTGACTGCAAGATGGTAACACCAAGAATCTTGCCCTTAGCACATTTCCTCCTAAAGCACAGGGTATGCATTTCTTTTCATTGTGTTACAACGAAATGGGTGGGTAATGACATGCACTGCAGATCTACTTAGAAACACAATTACTCAAAATTTGGCATTCATGAAGTTTCAAATACATTTTTTTCTTAAACTATTTTTTTTCCTTCCCTTCCCTGACACCTCTACAGATGTGAAAAAAACCTAATTTATACAAGTAGCAACATTTATCTTGGTAAAAAACTTGTAATAATATACTCTTTTTCAAGCAAAAAGGCAATTCTGAGACCACATAACCCAGAGGAACTCAGAATTGCATCCCTCAGCACCCAACTAGGTAAGTGAAAAACCACTGTCACCACCAGCAGCAGATCTCCTCCTCACAGTTGATTATTGCTTTAATTTTTGCTTAGCTCAGTATTATAGAGCTGTGCATGTGATCTATATATATCACACTTGTTTGAAAGTGTGACCACCATGAAGAAAAGCAATAATAGATAACTATTTTATTGCTGATTGACTACTATAAATGTTAGTAACTGTTACAGCCTCTATTCTTCTCAATGCCTTCATACTCTTTAAGGGAATGATGGTTTTGCCTCACACAACATACTGACCCCATTCGCTGAATTTTCAGCTTGACTGGTCTTTTCTTTGAACTGATGATTTAAAGTGGTAGACACTGCATTTTTTCCACATTTATTTGTCAATGAATTAATGATATCTTTTAGATTTGGGTAACCTGCGGACTGTTTCACTGAACTATGCACAGAAATTGAACAGAAGCAGCTGAATGAACAGCATTGAACAAAGAATCCACATCAATGAACTGCATAATCCACATATATTTTATGTGATGTGGGGTTTATATTAATTCTTTTCAGTATGTACAGAATCATATAAAATTCAGAATGGTAAATGGGTTTAAGGTTTAATGGCTTGCAAGTAACCTTTCAGACTCAACTTTTGAAGATGCCAAAACAAAACAGTGTCTTCTCACATACCCTAAAAAGCAATTAAAAAACAAGAGCTGTTCTTTGCAGAGCTGAGGGGGCACAGGAGTGTGCCAGCTTTGGATTGTCAATAAACCAAGAAACAATGAGTCTCCTCTCCCTAGTGCCTCCACTGCACAGGGCTGGGATGCTGTAACTTTAGGGGAATGGAGGCCACCATACACACACACTGTGTGAACATGAAGATGCCAACAAAGAAATTACTTTCCAAGTGAAAAGCCTCAATACATCACCAGATGCTTCTTCCTGCTGTTAGTTAGTAACAGCAAAAATTCTCCCTCACCTGTGTAATAGAACAAAAGCCATTTTACTGAATGAGCCTCAGTGCCTTCTCTGTTCCCATGTTTACATCATGTTTTGGGCTTCATCACTGATTGGCAACAAAAATTCCTCTATTTTCAACAAGAGCAAATCTGAATGAGCATGAACTTAACTCCTGAGGAAGCACACTCTGGAAACACTTTTAATTGCACTATTTTAGTGATAAGGTATTCATCTCTTCCTGATAATTAGTGGATTTAATTAGTAAGTACAGTCTTTCAAAGAACTAAAATCTGACTTTCTAATGAAAGCTTAATGATATACATAAAATCAGAAGTAGGGATAACATACCTAGAGTCATTAAAATTGTATGTCAAGACTACAAAAAGGCTATCCAAGCCCTTTATCTTCTCAAGAGACAAAAATTACCTGTGTAAGCAAAAAATACCCAACAAAAAAACCCAAAATGAAACAGAGAATAAGGGAAATTATAGACTTCAATTCATCATTATTTACTTGCACAGACAAAGCAAAACAGTGACTTAATCATATTCTGATACTTCTATTTAATTACTGGACTAATTTTAAATGAAAATGTAAAAATATGAAGAGGGATAAAAACATTTGATAGTGAGATTTAGAGGCCAGAGTAAGTATTTTGAGAGCATAATGTAAATGCTTATTTTGTGAATATCCTCTTGTCACCACATCATTTTTTTATACAGCTCTAAAGTGTTATAGGAATTCCTAGGTGAAATGGATCTTCAGTATTAAACTCTTCTTGCTTCTCAAGAGGATTAACAAGGCATAAAAGAGTCAAGCTAAAAAACAAAGACTAATGTCTACAATCAGACTGTATTGATCAGAAGGAGAACTACATTTTTTCTGTTGCACTTCAAATTGCTGATTGATACAAGCATTTTCCACAAACTAAAAAATGTCCATTTCACCCATGCAGAGGTCACACAGCAGTTCTGCTGGCAGCCAGCATAAGAAAGTATTAAAAGTTTTTTGGGAAACTCCATACAAGAGCTCCACATTGCTAGAAGTGAAAGAATCTACTAGGAGAAACATGATTTGAATTGAACTGCAAACACAGAGCAGGATCCAATCAAGATCACCCTATTCCAAAACACCTTGCTGTAGATGCCCTGGGGAACTGCATGAATTAACTCCTAAGCTTTCCAAGGGCATGTCCAAAGGAGAAATGGATTCCCAGCTTCTTCCTGAACTGTTTTCAAGTGAACTTGTGACAGTGTGTTTCTGTCCTGCTGGATATAAAAGACAAGACACTAATGGTTAGTGTCTTTTTAATGTCTTTTGACAAGGACAGGACAAAGAGGGTGAGTCTAAACTGAGAGCAGATTCAGATTATGTATTAGGAAGAAATTCTTTATATTGAGGGAGGTGAGGCACTGGAAGAAGTTGTCCAGAGAAGCCATGGATGTCCCATCTTGTCCAAGGCCAGGTTGGATGAGGCTCTGAGCAAACTGATCTAGTGGAAAGTGTCCCTGCCTAGCTTGAAGCTAGATGACCTTTAAAGTCCCAAGCCAAACTGGTGTAGGATTCTATGATTAAGTAAGCAATCAACAAATAGTTTATATAAATCTCTAACTATATCCTTTGAAGATAAAGGAAGTGCTACTGCTATCTTAAAAATTTGGGGGAAAAATTATTGTGACAAACTTGCTGTAAGTCACGTAGTAAGATCCCAGATGATCAAGGAACTAAATTCATTCTCTCAATTCTTTGATTAGATGGCCCAAGTGTCAAGGATGCCTTGTTTCATCTTTGAGATCTCTGGTGATGATTACAGTGTGTCAGGAAGCCTTTAGACAGATCATGCCTATATTTCTCCTCTCACTAAAAGCGGAGTAGAAATAGAAGGAAAGTATTTTTTAAAATAAAAACTATATCTTCCTTGTTTTGCAAAACCAGTTACCAACAATGTAGATCTTCTTGGTAGCACTGAGAAGGATCAAGAGCAAGGAATACCTTCACGTATTCAGCAAGTAAGCACTCTGAATTGCACTGTCAAATGTGTGACTAAATGTCAGACTCCTTCCAGCAGCTCTCTTCCTTCTCTGAATGATACATTCAAAAAGCTCCACAAATATACCTAGAGAATCCTTCTTCCCTAGAAAGATGCTCTGTTATAGAGGGATCATTAGAATCATTATAATATCAACAAAACAGCAGATTAAGATCACAAGAGTTATCAGCAATACCCTGCTCCTGAGTCTGCAGCCATGGCTATGCCAGCACAAGCAGCTGGGATGTTCTCATTTACTCTGCAATTGGCCTGGAGTACAAACAACAATAAATTCTGAAGCCATAATGGACTGGAAGATTCAGGATAAAGAAATGACATGAAAGCATCCTTCTTTACATCTCTGAGGATTAAAACAGCTCCTGCTTTTAGGTGAAGTCTGCTCAGCACAGGATGGCAGTAAATGAAGCATGCAGTATCTGCTCACAGATGGGGCTCCAATACCTTTCCTAGATTAGTGACATTCTGCTGAGCCACTGCATCCTCAGCACAAGTCTGCAGCCTAAAATCAAAAATAGCTGGGCTATAATGCAAAGTGCTACTTTGGGTGAAGAAATTTCTTAAAAACCAGTTCTTGTGTCTGAAAACATTATGCTGGATAGGCACCATCATCAGTCTTTCTTGAGCTGACCTAAACTCAGTGCTGTGGTTAACAACAGAAATACTGGCTAAATCTGTACCTCTGACTGACAGAACAGCACAAAATTCCCAGGATTAATGATTCTAGAATCATGGTCTTGTACTGATCCTATCCTCTGGTACAGGGCAGTTTGAAGGAAGACAGTATTGATCATCAATGCCTCATCCATGGGTATAATTTCAATTCTTTGGGGCTGAAAAACAGGGTGTTTGTTTCTGTGAGTGCTTTAGGTTTGTTCATTTTTGCAGTTACTGGCTACTGTTAGAAATTCTACTATAGTTCAGGGGCAATATTATTCCCATGGATCAGGGAACAAAAGAAATAAGAGGGCAAAGAAACAATCAGAGTCACACAGTTTGCATGGAAAATTGTAACAAAGAAGGCAAAAGAATGTATAATATGGAAAGATGCAAACACAAAAAGCTTACTGTTAACGTGACGTGATGCCAAAGAAATAAAATAGACTGAAAAGAAAATATGTGACAGTACATTCTCTGGATCATTAACAATGTCTAAAAATATTCTTGGTCAGCAGCTTTCCTTGACACAAGCGATCTGTTCAGAAAGGCAAGTCAGACTCCCACTAAATCCTGATCAATAAAATCCACAGGATAGAGTAACATCTTCTCTTGGCAAGTTAAATAACCAGCTTTGAACATCTGACTAAGCATGGTAGTGAGGGAACTAACAATTAAAGTAGCAGAAAGCTGTGGAGGTAAATGAGGGACAAGTGCAGAGAAGTTGGAAATATCAGTGTTCAAGCTGCACATCAAAATGCCACTTGTAAGCACTTGATTTACACAGCTGATCTGAAAACCCATGTAAATAAATATTTCCTTTGGAAAAAATATCTACTTGGCATACAAGAATCAATCACATGATTACATGTTAATAGACAGAAACAGAATGCTCTGAATGCATTTAATTATAGTAATGGGAACCAGAAGGGAAAACATTACCCACTGGAGTGACAGAGGCTATGGCAAGTTCTTCTGATAGAAAATCAAACATGTTATTCCAGAGCCTTCTATGTGTAGCCCAGAGAAAAATGATCTTCCCTTTGCTCTAACAATTCTAAACACAAAAACTCAGCACTCACATGATACCATTAATAGCAAAACAGGAATTAAAATATAACTAGCATAACCCTGGCATGGCACAATTATATGAAAGGCTGATAATCCCTGTGAGTGACTGTAACACACCAGAAAAGCTCAGCCACAACACAATCTAGAGCTGACTTCTTTATCTGTGCCAAAGAAGCACAAGAGCTCTTGAAACAAGCACAGACTTACTTAGCAACAGCTCAAGACATTTCACTCATCCATGACAGAGGCCATGTAGTTGTCAACACAGGAAATTATACATACAACTCTGACATTCAAGTGTGAAGTTTCTAATTTTAAAAGTTCATCTTGAGAAAGGTCTAGCTCAATTTTTATACAGACAAGTGTCTGAAGTGGCCTATTTTCAATTTATAAAAATGTGATGAAACAGGAATATCCACAGCAAAATATCTGGGGCAAAATATGGGAAGAACTCCAACATTCTTTCAGCTTTCAAATCAATCTCTGTATTGGACAAGGAGCAAAACAAAAGCTTTGACTGTTAAAGCCCACAGTGATGAGTTGAATATGCATGAACCAGGTCCTGGAAAATGAGCCCACCAGTAGCAGAGATGCTCTGGATCTGCTGCTCTCTGGAAGCCAAGACCATGCTCACTGCAGAGGGTGGCAGGTTTTACCACTGAACACTCCCTGCAGCTCACAATTCTCCCCTGACAGCGAGACAGCACTTGGGGTGTGACAAACCTGTCATGGTTACTGATTCAGATGAAGCCTTATCTTCATCCCTTATCTGGCTGCAGATGCCAGGACAACAAAAAATGCAACTGATTTACCTTGCTGGTGTGAGGATGAAGAGCAGTGTTCAAACCAGACTCGGCTGTAAAGACATTCCAGAAGTCATATTGAATAATTATCAAGTTACTGCTTTTCACTCTAAGATTAATATCACATGGAAGTGATTAGATTTAATATTTTTAAAAACTGGCCTTTACCTCTAGCTACATATATAATTTATTAAATATTGTGCAACAATCAAACTACAAGTCGAGTAGTGGTAAGAAGCTGCATTCTCCATGTTCTCAGCATTACACAGACCCACGGAGAAAAGTTTTTTGCCTGACATATAACTCTCTATTTAACAAGTGAAATTCACTTTCATCCTGAACAGCAATCTCAACTTCGTCGATTGCAAGCTTCAAAGTCAGAATTCATGGACTGAACCCATTTAAGGTTAAGGACATGTTAACTTACGTGCCTTGAAGTATGATCTGGAACCAACTGCTGATCGAATCCCTGTCCCCACAGTGAAAAGCTACAAGGAATTTGTTTCCACAGAAGGATGGGACAATTTGTGAATGCTATTTCCAACAGCATTTGACAGAGCTCACAAAAAGTAATTTTGGCACCATGTACCACACACTGTATCGTCACAGAAGAACACTCTTCTCCCAGTGTAAATAAATCCTCCCATGCACATCACTTGTCCCTACCAGCTCCTGCCTGTACATGACTACCACCCACAACTAGACTCTAATGAGCCTTCTAATTCTAGTTTTTTGGTAGGTGAACTACTTGACATGGGAACTCCCACAGCTGCCCTCCAGCCAGGAAAATTCCAAGCAGTAGGATGTTTCATGGGATGTTCTCATGCCCTTCATGTTGGATCAGACATACAATCAGGAACAAATACATCAGGTCTCCAGATGTTACAGGAATAAGACTTGGTCAAACATCGCTCCCCCAACAAACACTTCCTCTATTGTACTAGAAAAAATTAGGGACTCAACACTATTTTTTTTAACCTAACAGCCAGAAGTTTTTGTTCTATGTATTTTCACACAGCCTCATGACACAACCCTTTTCTTTAAGAAAGCCAGCAATTATTCAGCAGTAACCCCCCAAGCCTTGGTGGGATGCACAGAATGCCATGCAGGACATTCTCATTTGGCAAACAGCACCATCACACCGTTACATTTGTTTGGTTTATATTGTCAGGACGCTTTAAACTTTTAACGATTAGTTATAAATCAAAGCAACACGACTCTTTTTCAACAGTACAGATAGTCCTACCCAGCTTTTGCAGATGCATCTCATGCAGATCTACAGACAGACACTAATTCCCCTGGCAACTGCACAAGCTAACAAAACCACATTTACATAAAAAGATTGTGAAATAAACTCCTGGAAACCAAGAATCTCAAAGTTAACAGTCATCTCTTTGTCAATGTTAATAATGTGCATACTTGTGTGCATGTGAGTGGGCAACAATCATCTGCAAAATGAAAAAACTGCATTAGCATTAAATTTTGAATTTTCTGTGTCTTGCTCGGATTGCAGATTTAATCACTTTTTAATACAGGCTTCTTGTCCATTTTCTTAAAAAGGAAATAAATAGAGGGTTGTAAAAAATGAAACGCATCCACAGAATGTTATTGCTTTAGCCAAGTGATTATTTTAAACTGTTTTAATGTTTTGAAAGCTTTGTCTCAAGTAATCAAACACCACTTTAAGGAGGCTGTTCATGATATTTATGAATGCAATTGCTACAGCAATTTATTCTCAAGCTATTAGCTCATTGGGTCTCTTGAGTCAAACACAGGATTAGGGTAAATGAGTTTGCTGAGATGCCTGTGACAGTGTAAGACAGGAAGAAAGGGAATCAAAAAGCTACTGCCAACAGCAGAAAAGGAATCCAGCAAGTTAAATGCTCACTTTTATCAGGAACACTGCCACACTACCATGCTAAAAGATTCACAATATTCAAAGCTTTGTCTCAGACGAGAGCACAAGATCCTCACTGAAATATAGTCCTTTATTTAAAGTGTCAATACCTGATTTGCATTTATTGGCATTTTCCACAGGACCCAGATTACAACTTCCCTTAATCTGTGGGACACCACCCTCAATGCAATTCCACTGCCACAGCACGAAGTGTTCACAGAGAGCAAAGCAGTTCTTCTGTGTGAGCTCTCAGGACTCCCACTTCTGGACTTCTCTGAACACATCTCTTCTGAGCAAGCTCTTGCAATGAATTTAGCTACTGGTAGATTGCAAGGAAAAACTGACAGTAGGATGTACCTAACAGAAGACAAGACTGAAAAACCTGATCTTTGGAAGCCCATTTGGAAGCGTTTTAAGGATGCAGTGGTTAAGCTGTAAGAAATGATGGTGAGTCTGTAGGGTGGGAAATTCCCTCTGCCCTGTAGGAACGAGAACACCACCAACACTAAGGACTCCTGCTCCTCAATGAACCAAACCTGTGCTTCATTTAAAGCCCACTTGGGCAGAACACAGGTGGCATCATAATTCATAACACTAAGTGCTTTTAAATGACAACAGACAGGAGTTTTGTCCTTGCAAGGAATGAACCTTCACAATCCTCGTTAAGCAAGTGAAACTAGAGAAAGCAGCAGCTTTCTCGAGGGCTGACAGAACAGATGGCTAAGGTGCAGCATGAAACCAAGAGGGAAAAGACAATCTCTTCTGAATATGCTCCCATTCACAGTTTATAGAGAACAGACCTCTCCATCTTCTTTCTTAGACTACAGAGTGGTAAAGCACCTCATCTCCCACTTACATCTACTTTTGAACCACTTTTCTACCAACAGAACAAAAACCACATCAGCCATACCACACACCATTTACCACCAGAAGCAGAAAACTGCCCAGGGGAGGGGTGACACCAAACTGCCAAGCACACAAGGGCCAGCAGAAAAACCTAGAGCTTCTCATGTCACTATGAGACACTGTGCAACACCCTTTCAGGTGCACCAGAAAATGCCAAATAAGCTGGTGTGGGGGACACCAGAGAATTTTCCCCAGTTAGAGAGAGAAGAGAGTAACAGAATAACTATCACAAGCAATAACTGCTCCTTTATGTGGGTAACACACTCCCTCATTTCAGCAGAGCACCCCTGTCTCAGCAAATGAAGACCACTGAACATCCACCTGCCCTTCCAGACACTCTGTCTGAAGGGCAAAGAAAAGGATTTTCACCAGCAGTGGTGAGACAGGGGCTGGTATAGCACTGCCAGTTAATCAATTTGAGATGGAACAAGAAATGACAGAAGGAAAACACCTTTTAACAAGCAGCAGCAACAACTGGAAGTTTTAAGAGAGAGACTGGTGGGGCAGAAGAAAGGAAAAGTAGGACTCACAAGCTTCACTGTTATGGCCAAAGAGATCCCCCTTTCTACCTCACTGAATTCCCTCTGACAGTTTCTATTATTTTCTTCTTCTTCTCCTTCTACCCTGCCATGGAAGGTCTCCTAACCAGATCTGTTTTCTGGACGTTTCATGAAATACTTCGCTAAGTACAAATGCTTTTCTGCTGCCTGAAATCATTGCCATGCAGCTTCAAAGTGCCTAAGAAAACAGATGCTGTTGAGCACTTGCTGAGGCTGCAGCAGAGCTACCTTTAGCCACAGCAGCTGGACACCAGGCAGAGCTCCTTCCCTCCTGCAATGAGCCCAGGCCATTTCCTGGGCCAGGCAAGGGACAAGGACCTGGAATTGGATCTAGCCTAAGGAACAAGCTAAACAGAGAGGAGGAAAAACCCAAGCATTCACCCTCAGGCTTACAAGACACACTTTCAGTCTGGAACACTTAATGTAAACTATGTTGGGCAAAGTAAGGTTTAGAAATTGAGATCCATCAAAGACATAAAGAGGTAATAAATTCAGTTGGATTAATGTGATTTACCAGTCACTGACTCTGAAAATCAACCTTCATCACTTCCATCCACAGAGAGAGAAACTAGTGCCAAGAAAAATGAAAGAGAATCCTTGTTTGATCATTGTTTTGAGTTCCAGAGATCAAAAAACCCCAAACAGTATAATAAATAAAAAAAAGTGAAGTCATAACATCTGTATTCCTCCTGTACTCTTCTGAAATGAAGCACCTATACAAACACATGAGACTTGCAGGAAAAAACCCCTTGTAATAGAATGCAAAGGACAGAATGAGATCAGGCCAGGTTGAACCAGGCACAGAACGTCAACAGAAAGGTCGATGTTTGAAGATGAAACCACACAGCAGCAATTTAATAACTTCCTAATGACAAAATGGGCCTAAATGCAGCTGATCTAACCACTGGAAAAGTAACAAGCTAAAAGACAAGCTCAGCGCTACATGATCCTACCTCTGGATAATGAGAATCTTCCTTCAAGAGTTATTTTAGCAAGACTCAGCAAGAACTGGTCCACAAGACCTTAATAAAAAAATGCAGCTGGGATGGAGTGCTCATTAAAAGCAGGAAGGACATTTAATGTACAGTTCACAGAAAGAGTGGAAGCAGCCCAGTGTAGGGCAAAGCTCACTTATCTCAGCATTGGTTTTCGCCCATAACAACTGAGATAAATTCACTATCTTATTCAGGAAACCAAAACATCTAGAGAGTTTGTCCTGGAGGCAAAAGACAAAGGAAAGGTAAAAGTTAAGAGTCATTCTGCACTATAGGCTTGTAGAGACCCTGAAACCACAGAGGCTATGTAACACTTGAATTTTCCTTGGCTTTAGCACAGAGGTGAAGTTAGAACAGGAAAAACTGTGAGAGCTGCAGTTACAATAATCCCCCAGAAAGAGTAATTAAATCCTCACAGCCTGAGGCCTTGAAACTTAGACTGAACAAAGCATAGCAGAGTGGTACAGCACAGGGCAAACTGAATTGACAAGATATGGTGATCCTTTTTGAAGCCTCTACAAGGAAATAAATGGAAATAAGGATTCTGTGGTATCTGCTCCAGTCAGCATTCTTTCAAGCAGGGAGAAGCCTTGCTTGTATTAAGTTATCTTTGGTGCTTCATTATTTACCTCCTTTAAAGAAAACCCACATATATAAAAGGGTGATCTTTTCAAGTTTGCCTAAGAGCACAGAACCTACTGGAAGTTGACCTTACTTGTACATCTAAACATATTTTGGAAAAAAATCCACTTCATAATTTTTGGCTTTCTTGTTGGGACAGAGCCATAGCACACATAAGAGAAACACATTCCTTTCTCAATGTGAGAAGGGAAGAGGTGTGCAGCACCCTCTTCACTTCCTTGGCTTTCTCACTGCATAGTAAAAGTAGAAGGGAAAAGGGTATGGAAAAGAAAAGAAAGAAAAAGGAAAAATCTAAAGAAGCTGCTCCTAACTATCAGGAGAAGAGACAGAATATGATGTGATTGCAATTCCAGAGACAACTGCCATAAGAGTAAAGTAATGGTTTTGGAGAGGCAGTCCTGCAGCCCCTGGAAAGGAACAAATTGAATAAGTCTGATCAGTTTTTTTTCCCTCCTCCATCTCCCACAACTGAAAAACTTGGGGAAGAGCAGAGCAGAGAACTCCACCCTGTTACGCATGACAAAGACTTGTGGCTGAAACAAGCCAGGGGAGATTTTTCTCTGAAGCACTGCTCACAGAACTCCCAGCAGTGAGGAATGCTTCTACACAACTGCAGGCAGCAGCCTGCACTCAACCCAGCTGCAAAGGCTTCGTCCCCCTCCTCCCTTTTAATGTATGAGGGGCAACAGTTCCTGCTCTGCACCCCCATCTCTGCAAAGCCACATTTGTTGCTGTGTGCTGCACATGGCTGGGGTTGGCCAAAGGCTTGCCCCCAGCTTACACTCCAGAAGTGGATTATTAACCCAGGTCTTGTGGAAACTTCCTCCTCTAGCAGATGTTTAATGCAGTAACTTCTTTCAGGACATTCCCCCCCCACCACCTCCTTCCACTGCAAGGGCTTGCTTCTGGCATCCAATGGGAAGGTACTGCAGCCAACAAACACACCTCATGTCAAAAGCATCAGGACACTGCCCCCACCTAGCAAACCACAGGCAGGGAGCTGCTAGCAGCATCAGAGAAACTTGTGACATATGCTATAAATCATGGCTATAAAATATAAGCAGTACAAATAATATGGTAAAAAAGGCAAAAAGGAGATTCCTGCTCCAACAGCTATAGCACAACCAGAGCAGAAACTGACTCCTTTTCTCACCTGATTGTGAACTGCAGACACCACTAAACTTACATTAAATCTCTGCTGAAAGAAACACACAACTGCTACAAATAATACCAGTTCTTGTAGAGGGCCACTGTCTGGTAATCTCCTTGGAGAGAACAGATGTGGTCCAGAGATGGAACAGAAAGGAACTCATACCCAGTCTTCTCAGGGAGATGTGTGATTCCTCCTGCCTGTGGGTTTTGAGAGTTTTCTTGTATTTGTTTATGTTTTAAGCCTAGATGATCTCCTACCCCTCCAAGGTGACATTTTAATAGGAGAACAATGATTGTGTAGGAGAGATTTACCTGAACAGGGCAACAAAACTTTGTGATGTTTTAACTAGAGGTAACAGAGTAAAGTCTGGATACAGCTTACTGCAGAGTTCTCCTTGTCTGACACGTCTACAAAAGCCAGAAAAAAGCATGTGACAAAAGAGCAAGATGCAAAATCTGAAGATAAAAAAACCCCAAAGTAAACGAATAGAACAAGTGAGGAAAAGCCCCTGATGTCTTGCAGGAAAAAAAGGCAATTAAGAAAAGGGGGAAGCAGCACAAATTTGACTTAATTTCTTTACCTGAACAGTTTTTCCAACAAAAGAAAGTAGAGAATATGGTGAGGGTGAAATGATGAATGAAAGAGCACAGAAACAGGAGAAACAGGTTCAGTATGTTTCCTCTACTCTGCATTTACACCAGGCTTTCTGGAAAGATTGACCATATTGCTGATGTACAGGTAAGAAAGACACAAATCAAAAGCATTCCAGTACCTTGCTGGGAATTTCATTATTCCAAGGTTAACTCACTGCAGAGTGTTTTTCCATGTGCTTGGTTTCCACCTCAGACAGGCCATACAGTTTGCAGAGGCATCTGCTGGGATCTGTCTCCAAAATGTGGGCTCACAGCACCACATCTGCACGTTTCCTCAGGCACTTCCAGCCAGCTCTCCTTCACATACAGAGTCTTGAATTACATCTATCTTGGCCAGGAAGGCACTCCCTGAATATTTTCTTGCAATTATCAGTCGTGGCTAGAACCTGATCTCATACGGCTGCCAACTAACCATCAACTGGGATTTACATATCAAGAGGTGCAAAAGGTAGCCTGGAAAACAGGGAGAGGCCAGCAAGTGGCTTCTACAAACACTCAGCAATTCAATCACATTTGTGCTATAAATTCAATGAAAAAATGAAGAATTTGTGCTCAGGATTGTAAACCTTGGCAGCTAATTCATCACAAAACTGATCATGTGTGCACATGAACAGCAGGTTACTAACACCTCAGTCTTAATTATATGAGCTGCCTCCCACACAATAGCCATTGACAAGACCATGCCCATCTGACCCTTCCATAAAATACAATTAAAAAAAAAAAAAAAGGTAGGAGTATGGCTTAAGCCTCTACCTGTGATGTGCAGCTGCTATTTGCACAGTAAGCTGTGCTCACTGCCACCAGGCCTTTCATCACAACAGCTGCTTCCATCCTCTCATTCCTGCTGTAGCCACCCTGCTGTCTGAGCCCAACTCTGAAGAACCTCTCTATCAAACCTATCCCCAACACACCTGTTCCAATCTGGTCAGTTAAATTCCGCTTTAATAGCAAGTAAAAACAACAAAGAAAATCAGCCTGGAATTTGTTTAGTCTTGAATGGAACATATGGCCTTCTCATTCCCCTTTTTGTGGTTGATCACAGTTGACCAGTTTCTAAGCAAGGACACAACTTCCCTCCCAGCACTGCATTCCTGAAGGCACATACTTATTGTTCTCTAATTCTAGAGTATGGAAAAAGTAAATTAAATTTGATGCTCACTTACTGTAAGGACCCATACAATATTCCTGTACAGTATTCCCACGACTATGGATTCCTACAAGTATTAGCACAAGATACTTAGCAGAACTTTAATTGCACATAATATTCCCTTTCCCTCAAACTAACTCCAAACCACATCCTCACAAACCAGTCAGCCACTTTCTAGCCACCATGGACTTCAAAGTTGACTGACAGAACAGTTCAAGTTTTAGTTCAGAAAACCTCCGAGGTCTAGAACTTGTGCTGCAGCACAGTCCTTAGTCTTCTGTAGAGAATCATAAACACTATTTGCCATGGGAAAAACACTTCAAAAAGTCTAAGTGTTTTTCTGACAGCCATCACTACATTAAGGTTGGTGTTTGCTTGCTATTCAGCATGAAGGAGGTAGAGGGAAATGACAATCTACAAAAAAGCACTTGAACAAATGGAACAAGTTAGTTTTTAATTCCCATAGGTTTTAGTGCAGTGTAATGCATTTCCTAGCTTCTTAACAAAAACACTAGATCCTCAAAAGTATTTCCACTTAAAAACTCAGTAATCATTGCATTTACTGTAGTGCAATAATGCTGTTAGAAGAAATGAAGCTTTGAAAGCTTCTGCTTTGAAGCCTGAGAGGATGTGCTTCAGCACCAATGACCAGACCCCACAGTGACTGACTGGTGCATTGCAGGTGACTGACAATATTCAGAAATGGTTAATCATATTTATTTTCTTCCAATGATTTAATCTTTTACACATCTTTCAAAAGTTAAAGGTTTGATATTTTTCCCATGCAAAATAGAGATGAGGCACACAACCCAAACTGCCCAAGGTTATTTACCAAACCAGTAGCAGTGAGCATCAAACAGCTCCAGCAGCTGCCACCTCTGTGCTCAGGACATGTGAACAGCACTCCCAAGTGTCCCTGCCTTCAGCCTTGTTAATGGAAACACTATTTAATCATAGGGCATGTGTATCAACAGGAGTTCTGAACCCAATGCTTCCCACTCACCAGGCTGTGACCTCCTGTTTTGACATCTGACCTAAACTTGAACAGAGTGCTAAAAGCACTTTATGGCACCATACCCTTCACACTCCTCCCCCCTGCTCACTCTCCAGGTTCTTCTGTTTGCATAGACTCTATATTACAAATAAACAGAAAATTCATTATTCAGCTTCTAATTCGCATTGCATGTTGATGTTTATGTAATTGAAAACCATATCATTACTTTATGTTTTAACATCCCTCATAAATATGGATTTTTAACACAATGCTTTACAGCAAATTAGCACCAAAAAACTGGTAATGTGAGATGGGAGCATGAGTTACTTTGGCAAGCTCAGGGAAGAGCACAGAGACTAAATAAATACTGGTGTGATGTCTCTCATCACTTCACAATTTTCAGCAGGCAGAAGAAAATCGGCTGCAGTTCCCAGCTTTGCTAGGAAGCCTGATCAGACTCTGGGACACAAGTTTTAATGCAAGAGTAGCAAAGAAGGGAAAATCTAGAATTCTACAGCCTCATCCTTCACACATTTACAGGTACTGAAATGCTTGGCTGAGGATGAATCTCAGCTTAATCTAAAGCCTGGCAAGAAATTTCCTTTTTCATGATAGATCCACTTAGTTACCAAGTTTCATTTGCTAGTTTTAGATCAGGCAGTATGAAATACCTTTCTCTGGAACCCTGGATGCCAACTTCCTTGGGCTTTAAAGTCTCCCTCAAGCAATTTGTGCTCCACAGTGAATACAGCACACTGGTATAGCAACTTAAGTGTGATTTAGAATAAAGAAACAAATGCCTTTAGCTTCAACTGCTAAAGTTAATGCTTCCATTGACCTGGCTGGGACCAGCACTTGGAAGGAGTGGGCATGAAAATCAGTAAGGTCTGGTCGATACACTTAGACATTAATACCATCTCAGTGATTTGGTATCTCCCACAATTCAGTTTTCCATACATTTATTTGTCCTATAGGATGATATAAAATCATATTTTCTGTAAGGCAGAATAAAACTGCAGCTATGCTAGCACAGTGAAGTGAAACCACTTGGAAAAAAAACTAGAATTACCCTAATCAAGGATTTCTCAAAGTAATAGACACAAACTGCCAAGGCCTGTTGAGGTCCTGCACTCATGGAATCACCTACATTTCCAGGGACAATTCTGCATTTCTACCTGCTCTCCTTCCTACAAACCAAATGCATTGCTGCACCACAGATTCTAGCTAAAGGGACATCTGGCTGACCTGGAGTCACTGCACTTATTCTTGTTGAGCAAATGTCAGTAAAACTTCTTTGCAGAGCTTGGTACCCCGGCTCTAGGGAACTGTCTACACTGAAAATACACTGCTTAGGACAATCACAATATTGGCTATGTACTGAACTGCTACAGCATCTGAATGGAGACCCTTTCACACCTGGCCATGCTGGTGCTGCTTGTGGCTTTAGCTTTGTGTAAGAACACACATACAAGCTTTGACAGAGCTCACATGCCACAAATTATTCCCAGATATAACTGAAGCAGTGAAAAGATACAGATTTTAACCACATGCAAAACTAGTTACAGCTGGGGACAGAGTTGCAGCCTGACATTTTAGGAGCCACATCTTCCAACTTCACTGTTGGCAGCTGCAGGCAGAAAAAAACCAAACCAAAATAAAAAAACCTACCCCAAAGTCTGACACTCAAGTAGCTGAGATCTGGTTTTCCCCACACACGCAGGTATATGCAACAAAACTGGTCTTCTTGCCAATTCCACTGCTGCACAAAAAAATAGTCCAACTCCTAAAATGATGTGGTGCTCTCTGCCCAAGTCCCAGTGCAAACTGCTGAACGAAGCCACCTTCCTCAACAGTTCATCTTGGGAAATCATTTCTAACCAGTGTTTACAGACGTGACAATGCCAGACCAAGACTAACAAAGGCACTGAAGCTTAAATTAACCTCACACTTTTTGCTGATGTGGTTAATGCACACAGGTCTCAAAGCTAGACTTAGGCTATAGCATTATTACTTACCTGAGATTAATGCAAATAATCAGGCTAAACAGCAAGGTTTAACTAAAAGTGCAGGCTTGATGGGGCCAGACCTGGTGGGAGAGCCCTGCAGACCAGCTCCCAGCTGGGCTTCAAAGTAGAATTACAGGTTGGAGCAGGCCAGCCTGATGAATGAGGGTTAGAATGTGAAACACAAGACACAGCCAAGCTAACTCCCACTCTGCTAGCAACAGTGTCTCTTCAGTACTCAACCCAGGAAACCTCTGATGAGGCTCTCCCATGACACATGTCTGCTATGACAACTCCCACTGTCCAACAAAAAACAGGTTGTCCCTGTACTGAAACTGCACTAACAGAAGGTTTCATTTTAAATACAAATGCTATAATCATTTTCTACAGTAACTGTAGAAAATGCACTTGGTCACTTGGTCACCTTACCTGGAACAGCAAGCCAAAGATTAACATCTGTGCCTTTTATTTGGATTCCCCCCAGTGACAGCAAAAAGACTTGGGTCTGGACCTAGAGTCCAGCAACAGGAACCTTTTACACAATTAAATCACACTGGCACAAATGAAAAGTTAATGCAATTCAGCAGCCAGGGCATGGAATGACATGCCAATGCATACAGTGTATTTCAAACACCAACACGATGTTATAAACTTGTGGAAAATGCATTTCACAGGTATTTATTTATTTTTACTAATGAGAACTCAAGAGATAATTTAATGAGCGTCAAGATCAATGGGGAAAAAAGAATGTCCTTTATTTCACACCTGTCTTCCTCAAGTGTAACATTTTATAACCTGTTTTCAAAGTTTTGAAGCACAGGCAATGAAACTGGATATCCATGTCATCACCTTTTTCTGGAACTTTTAATTAATTTAATTTAAAATGCCACAAAGTGAAGGTAAGAATATCTGGACACAAGCATTCAGAGCTCAGATTTCATCTCTGCACAGGTGAGAAGACCCCATACTTTTTCAGGCTCAGTTCCCAGCTCTTCTCATCAGCCATTTGATGAAAGGAAAACATCCCTGCACCTCCTGTTTTTGTAAGGAGCCTGAGAACTGCAATTTCAGTTCCAGCAACAAAAAAACCCAACCCATCAAAATTTAAAAATCATGGTATTACAGTAAAAGTCCAATGAGGCACTCCAGTGAGAACAGCACTTCCATGATGGGAGTAAGCTGTGCCTTGAGGGAAGGCATTGTGAAGTACATCTGTCTACAGAACATACTTAATACAAGCTGGAGGCACAATGGTAGTGCTCTGTCTTCACTATCTTCAAGGAATTGCTTTCAAATCAAGATGATTGTTGCCAGATGCTATTTTTCTTCCCTATTTTCCCTGATAAAGCTGTTGGTAAAAATGGTGACTCCCAGTGACACAACACCCCATCCAAGATTTGACCTAGACTGTAAAATTGATTTTTACAGTAGTCAAGTCATCCTCTGCTGGGAGCTTTGAGCTTGAAGTCATTAAAGGTAAGCTGAGCAGGAGACTGGGTAAAGAGTCTGGACACCTCCCAGATTTAGAAACACCTTTGAAAGTAAGTTTGTTGTCCATCTGAAGGCTTGAAGTCATTGCTTGTCTATTGCCACATTACAGCTGCTCTTAATAGAACATCTGCTCTCCAAACAGGGGTAGCATAACATTTTGGCAGCATGTCTTATTTTTCTGCCAAAATGACAGGCCTGTAGAATCAACATGCTAGTCTACAAGGAGACTATTCCTCAGCTACATTTGCCTGTTCTGCAACAAAATCTTGTCATTCTCACAAGCTCAGGGAGTTGAGAGACACAGCAACTCAAATCCACTTGTACCAGCTGTCTGGACCTCTCCCTGAGATCCCCACATCTATTTTAAACTGCTTTAATTCCAAAGCCTCCATACACAGTGAAGTAAGAGTTGCTCTCTCAATCCCACTCAGAAGATACCATGTGTCTGAATGAGTCTGGGCCCATCTACAGTAATGCCAGGGTTCTTATCAAGTGACCAACAATCCATTTTACAAATGATGGCCCTCCCTGTGGGAAGCAGCACAGACCACAGAGTCCATGTGCTGTCCAAATTAATGCAGAGCTGAACTCATCAGTCACCTGAAAGGTCACTACCAACTACATGAACACCTGCCTCCTGTAGCTCACCTTATCTGTTAGTCCCCATATAAATGGATCCATTTTTTTCTTGACAAGAACTCTCTGAAATAAATAATCTTTTGAGAAGGAAAAAAGAGAAAGAAGAAGCAGCCTGGATTCAGGGAATGGAGGAACATAGGAAAGAAAAAATTCACAGCTAACAAAACCATTTCCATATAGCAAGTATTACAAAAGAAGGATATTAGAGAGCTAAATATGGTCAGGCAAAGCTTTCATTTAATAAAACATTCAATGACATTTTATTTGTATCCTTCCTTTATGTTTCCGCTTCTATTCAGTCTGCCTCTGAGTATTAAATTCCTGCTGCAGGCTGAATCTGGGCTAAGATTATGCACAATAATTGCAAGTTGAGCTTCAGTTTACAGACTGAGACAATAATGAGTCAGAGAGACTCAATAAAATCCTTCATACAGACAGGATCAGACTACAAAGCCTTGGGATGTCTAAGTGATACCACAGCATTTGGGAATTTCAGAATTTCAATTTACCACGTGCAAAGGGCTGGTTACAAGCTCCATACGGAGTGGGATGTTCTGGGGGCTATTTGTGTTTCATAAATTAGCTTTTATGTTATTTCACTGAAATTTAGAATACGTTTGTTCCACTAAGCTGTTGGTTCTAAAACTCACTTTGCATTGCAACTCAATCATGTAAATATTGGCAATGGCCTTGGTGCTTACCTCTACAGCCAGCTGACTTCCAGATTTGCCTATAACTTAATCCACAGAAAGTATCATTACAGAATTCACATTATCACGTAAAAATTCATTTTAGGAAGTCAACATCTGAATGATTTTCCTCTTATTCGACACATTATTTTTATTTTTTACAATGCTGAGAAGTTTTATATAAGCAATTTATAAACACCCAAGAGAAAATAACAGAGACTTCTAAGACAGTGTATACTTCTAAATTTGTTTTAGAATGCTGGGGTATATAAAAATCCTAATGCAAATTCAATGAAAAGATTCACAAAAAATAAAAGGAGGAGGAATCCACATGGACAGCAGTGGACATTACTAAATACAGAGGACAAGAATTAACATCTGAACACTCACAAAACATTTGGTTTGTAACTTAACCACAATGGTACTGTTTACAAACAACTGCAGAAGTAGAATTTCAGGAATATGACTGAAATCAAGAGCCTCTCTTTACAGCAGCAGACAGAGTGAATACAGACTAGCAGCAATAAAACTCCCTTTCCTAGGCAACAGGGTTAAAGCTAGTAAAGGTATTTAGCAACTTAGAAAGAAAAGATGGGCCATGAAAGAAAAATGGGTTTGAATGAAACTACTCAGTATGTTTTTGTTAGTGTTGAAGTCTTCTAAACTAAAAGTACAAAATGGAGGAAAAGAAGCACTGTGAGGACACGTTTAGATGAAAAAAACCCCAAACCAATTAAGAGAATAAATTAAACACAGTCCTAGAGCTGAACAAATTTACTTGGTCGTTGGAAGATACAGAGAAGGAGTAATTCCTTTCCAATTGAGTGGATGCCTGTCACAGAACAGGAAATCCCCTCAGCAACAGATAGGCCTAAGGAAAACACCCAGAGTAGATACTATGAATGATTAACACTGTCAGCTAAATAGAGGCATAGGAGAAAAGTGTGTGGGGGAGAGAAACTTCCCCCTGAATTGAGATCAGTTAAACACAGAAGAGGAGCAGAGATTTCTAATCACTGCTGGTATTATTAAACCTGGAGTAATGTCCTAGAAAGAACTATTCTGAAGTAATTCATATGTTTGAGTGGTGTGGATAATCCAAGCAATTATATCCTCCATCCAATCCCAAAACTCACACACATGCTTTCATGAATACATCACATTCCAGATTAAGGGAAATATTCTTCTGTGCTACTTCACTGCTGGAAAACTGAGATGACCAAAGTATAGCTGGGGTGGGATTAAAAGAATTGCTCTGAAGTTTATCATGGCAGTGACAAGAGCTACAGATAACTTCTGTGAGGAATTAGAGAAGAATTCTTTGACTTGTTGCTAAATTGGCACTTTTTGATCTGACACTTTCCTCATGACATGCAAACCTTTGTAAAATACACAGCACTCAGTTACAAATGGTAAGGAGAAAAGAGGGCAGGAATGCCCTCCAAAATTTGATCTTCCTCTCATTTTCACAACTAAGTCATGGAGCCCTCCCTCCTCTTAAATCAATCTTTTATTTGTGACTAAAATTTATCTTTATAAATGCACATCTTCAGTTTCATTTCAAATTGCAGCATGTTAGCAGAGCTGCTATTCATCGAGGATGGCACATTTTGAAGTGTTCCATGTCAAAGCTGGGTCAATATGCTTTTCAGTAGGAGGCCACATTCTTGTTTTCCTCGTCTACAGAGTGACCCTTCTTCACTGAAAGGATCCTTATGCATGGAGGAGTATCTGACACAAACAAAACTGATATGCTACTGGAGCTTTGCAGCAATGACAGTAGGATAAAGGAGGCCTTTGAAGTTCATGGAAGAGCAGGAAGAGGTGATAATTTAAAAAGCTTGTCAGTATACCCAAGAGCAGAAGGGGAGAGCAAAGTATCAATTAATAATTCACACTTCTATTTCCCACGTTATAATGGTATCTCAAAACAGTTTGCAAACATTGATTAAATTAAAGACATGCCCCTGAAACAGACAAGTACAGCTGAAGCTCTCCTACCAGCCAGGACGGCACCCTGGGAGCATTTCCTTTAACTGATCTACACCCTCTTTCCCATCTGTTAAATGGTGATAACAACACTATCATGCAGTGGTTCAGAAGCACAGTGACTTCTAAATCGACACATTTACAGATAGAAAAACAGCACACAAGGATAATCTCATATGGCAGATTACACTCAATTACACCGAACTAAAGCTACCACATTTGACATAACATAGCCAGTGGGAAGAAACCCTTCTATCTTCATTTTATAGCACCATACAGATCTGCCTTGCTCTGACCCCAAGTACCCAGAGCACTTGAGCTGTAGTTAATGCCCAGGATTCTTGGGTACTGTGCTAACATAAACACATTGTAATTACAGTAATTAGATCTGCCTAGAAAGAACTGTGAGAAATTAAAGACTGTCCACAGTAGCGTCTAACTCTCAATTAACAAAGTAGTTGGTGTGTTTGCAAGCCAGGACAGACATACCTGTAGCTGCAAACTCCAGAGGAAATTGTCATTTATATTCAGATGGGAAGTTGAACACATCACACTGTTTTAATCCCAGCTTTGAAAGATAGGTATTCATGCATCGTCCATTTACAGACAGTGAAACGGCAATGCAGGGAGGCTCTGAGCTGCCAACGGGAAAAGCCAATTGCACAGGCTCCCCACAACCAGCATTTCACTTTGGCAACTCCTCATTCCCAACCCCATACTTGGATCTTGTTTTTTTTAATAAGCCCACAACCATGGCTGTTCTTGTCCTAATGGAGAGAGTTCCTTCTTCCTTGTCTGAGCTTCTTTCACACATGTAATCAGAATGAATTACTTTGCTCACCCTCTTACTAATCTAACATTTCCAGAAGGTCCAAATATGAAGACAAAAGTAACAGTCTCATGAAATACAGCTCTTTTCTTCTCTTGAGCCTGACAGTCAGTTCCAAAAGCAGATTGTCATGACAACAAACAACCTGGAGGCAATCCAGCCAATTAATCTGCAGAGGAAGCAGTCATCCCAACCTAGAAGAATAGCACTGCTGCTTTAAGCTTCAGAAGCAAAGAAAAAAAAGAGAAAGCAAAAGAAACCTTACCACCCACATTAATGTGATTAGGCTGCCTTAGAGCTGTAGTGAAGAACAGTCCAGCCCTGGGCACGTGTTAGGCCCTTGGCAGCCCTTTCGTCCCACTCCCGACAGAGAGCAGGGCCAGGCCAGACCCTCTCCAAGGCTCTGATCCCAGCACAGCTCCATGCCCAGGCTGTGATGTGGCTCAGCATGCACAGGAGTTACCAAGATGACCCCTCCAACCTTTACGTGTGGAGCCAAGGAAAGAGCTCATAGGTGAGACAGAGGTATGGCACAGAAGAGACTGCCACACACCACTGCTATAAACCCTGCTTTGTTGGCATTGCTGTTGTTTTTCCTCTTCCTCTGTGAGTTGTCAAGAATATTTATCACTATCTTTATTTTCCACAAAGGATTAATTAATCAGTTCAGGTAGATAGTAATGCAATTCTCCTTCAACTTCACTAATTACATCTTCCTTCATATGCTGCTTTATCTCTCTTTATCTGTCCTGCTTTCTATAGGCTGAAGCACACCACGTCTCCCCTGAAAATATCCACCGTTTCCCACATTTATTTCTACTCTGATCTCTTGGTAGTAACTCAGACATTAAAATGTTCAGCAGCAGATGCCCAATACACACTGTTTGTTAACCTCAAGTCATTCTTATATATTTCAAGTTTCATAAAATATTGTGGTATTAAGTAACAGAAAACAAAACCAAGAAGCACTACCTGTGGACTTACATGATAGGTTAAAAAGAACAGAAATGTCACTGTTTTTTGAGATTCTCCCAAGACTCAATAAACAACAATTTTCAAATAAATATTTTCTTCCCTGTCTTCAGGAGAAGGGTAGGAATAAATGCTTTCACTGTAGACCTGTCCTGCAGTTAAAAATGTCTTTCAGAAGGCAGCTGAGGAATGAAGATCTAAAGCTTTAAGCATACACAAGATTTACTCATCTGGTAAACAGACAGATTCACTTCCAACTCGGGTTTTACTATCAATCCCCTCAGGTCCAATCCATCTCACAGAAGTACTGGCTCCCAGCAACTTCAGTGAGCACTGGATCACAGATTACAAGCACTTCCTGCAAAAATGTGTTTTTACTAGCCTGAAAAAGATACCACTCTTCTGAGCACTGAGAATACAACGCATGCATGTGCACACTTTCTATACATTTCACTCCCACTATCTGCAGTGGTAGCCAACACAGAGCAAGCCAACAGAATCACATTTTCTGCTGAGCCTGTTCTGTGTTAATTTGAGTTGGTATAATATGGCAGAAGAGAATAAAACCCCTGTTCCTACCTTGAGGGCTTTCGCAGCTTTCTTCATCGCTGTTGTCCTGGCAGTTATTCTGACTGTCACACACAAAGCTTTTATCAATGCAAAGACCATTTTTACAGTGGAACCGGGCAGTAGAGCAAAGCAAGGGATTTGCTGCTGCAAAAAGAGAAAGTGATACCTTTCATTAGGAATTCTCTTGCCCAGGCAGTTAAATAGCTGATAAGCATCAACCACAGGTCACAACTCAACAGCTGGTCAATTCACTGGGTGTGTGGGAGTAACTTGGCAATCAAACCAACCCTGGCTCTCTAACCAGGGAGAGCTGAAACTTCTAATTTATGCAAGATTCATTACAATTAGCAGAGATTTAGCCCACCCACTGTTGTGATAAGCCTTCTGTTCATTTTCCTGAGAGCCCAATCATGATCACTGTTCCACACATTTGCTCACACTGAAGACATATGGAGGGTAGAACTGCCTACCATAAACACTGCCTGTTGATTCCGATTACAGAAGACTCAGTTTAGCCGAAGTTTCATATTGTAAGACAACAGTTCTGACTGAGAACTGCCAGGCAGTGGTTTATTTACCTTTGATTCTCTTCCCCATTCTCCTCACTATTTGGAATTGATACAATGGTAATGTTGAAATCTCTCAGCTTCTCACTGTTTATATTTCAACTCCTTTTTAAGGAACAATGTTTGCACCCTTCATATACGTCATATATAACCATATCCTTCAGCACAGTCACCACTTAGCTGAGATATGCATAATTTAGCTGGTTTTAATATCTACTCATAAATCAATCTCTTTCCTTTAATACTTTTTGGCACTCCTCTCTGAACTCCAAGTGATTCTTGCTAATGGAGTGACTGAAACAGAATGCAACTTTCCAAATGAAAATCTTAAAAAGGCTGCTTAGGTGCCCTGTCTACTTCAAACTGCTTCTCTGCCACAATAACAGAGGGGATTACACTTTCCAAATACTAACTGGCTTCCATTTTTTTTTCTTTAAAATAACAGCTACATTTAAAGAGTTTTTAACGAATAAACGAATAAATGAAGAAAACTTTAAAGTCTGTCCTGCACATAACCTGCAGGACAAGTAACAAACACTCCCAATTTCTCCAGCTCCCCAAGAGTTTGTTTAGCACAAACATGCTAAAACCCCATTGGTTTGAAACTGCTGAACACTTGCATACCACATTGGTTTCTGAGATCACCTTAGAACTACATGGTTGTTCCTCTTCATAAACAGTAACTAGAAATTTAGACATGCTAAAAACCACCAAGTGTCTCAAGGGCATAGAATAATGGGGAGATCAGTAGCATGTTATCATCAGCTGTAAGCTCCTATTGGAGCTACACACTATAAGCTCACAGGAAATTGTGTCATTCCTAATGAACTCAATAAGCTGGTGCACTTTCAGTTGAGACCTGCCACTTGTCAGTCCAACACCTGAAGGATATTCAAAACACTTTTGACAAATCTTGGTTTTAGTCCACTTGCTCAAGTATAGATAGATATACATATATATATATATATCTGTAAGTTTATTATAACGCAGCGTAATTTCCTTAGCCTTCAATGCTTCCCTTTCTCCACAGAAGTGCTGACTCCCTGCCACAGTCACACAGTCCTTGCAGGGCCCAAACCAAACTCTCCAGCACAGATGCCACCTCAAGAGAGGTTCATGCTGTGGGGGAAAGCACACCAACCACCAATAAGAAAGGCAAGTCCTCCGTGAAACAGACACTGATAGATCACTCTAAAGATTGCCCCTTTTGTTATCTGTGAAAGCTGCTGTCTGTTGTCCTACTCCTGACCTTTAAAAGTCATTGAAAACAAAACCTCAGCATGCCTCTGACAGGAGAATGAGCAAGTATTTTGCTGCAAGTTTGCACCTAGAGACCCATGCTTTTACCAGCTCTCAATAGTAACAGAGCTGCTGGATTCAACATAACTTTCCCCTACTATGCTATATCCTGCTATGATATATCCCTGCTAGACTTACAGATACAAATGAATCTGTGCAGCCACACACAGAGGGTTTATCCCAAAACAAGCAGTACTTCAGATCATCTCTCTGCTACAACTTCCCTGCTGCTGTGCATTGGCAGGCATGTCTGCCTTCAAGAATCTGTCTCTCCTTCCAAAAACCTGTTTCACTAAACATGCCATTATTTTCATTTTTGTTGTTTGAGAACATGTATAAACAGAGAAACCCAGATGTGCTGATGACCAAATACATCACATATTCTTCAGTGATAAGAAACAGGCAAATAAAAATGGAACAATTCAAATTATATTTAATAATTGTCCAATTTGAGTTACATTTGAGTACAGAGAACATGCTGAAAGCATGCAGCTTAAAACTCATTTCAGGGGCTTGAAGTATCATACAGGAATTATTTACAAAGCAAGACTGAGATGGACCTTAAAAAAATAAAAGGTTAACTCATTTTCATGAAGTGAAACGCCAAGGATCATCATGGAGAATATGTGACTCAGAAACTGAAGGCTACTGAATGTTTCCTTTCTAAGTGGCATCGGCTGGGTGAAATGAGCACAGTGCCCTCACTTACTGCAGTTCTCCTCGTCGCTGCCGTCGGGACAGTCCTCGAAGCCGTTGCAGCGGAAGCGGCCAATGATGCAGTGGATCCCACTGGCACAGGGGAAGAACGTGGCACCACACTTGGATTTGGCTTTTGCTGTGAGAAGAGACAAGTGGGCAGAGGTGAGGGGAACTATTTACAATGGTTAGAGACCCTATTGTAGCAGTACAGTTAAGGGTGCTCTATGCAGTGCTGTTGGCACGGATGTTAGGTGCCTTCCAAGCAAACCAGTGTCTCTAAAAAACACGAGAGACCCTTATAAAAATATTTTTCGGGCTGCAAACTCAAATAACACTGCCTTTATCAACATGAATTATATAAAACTGAGTGCAAAAGGACCACTGTATCTCCTGCTGCACAGCACAACTATTCATAAAACATTAAATACTAACAATAGCATCAAAATGTGTTTAACACATGATTACAGAATCTCATTATGATCTCAATTACTACACATTTTTTACTTTACTGCACAGCAACTCTTCACAGCAAGAGAGCACTGCCCTCAGACATAGTAATGAAGATGGTTCCACCATGATGCTCAAGGCAAGCACTAGTTAAATCCTGTGCTATCACCAGCCTAGAACAAAACAACTCCTAACAACAAAAGCAATTTTACAAGACAAAAGGTGACATTTTTGGTTTTTCAAATTATCTCCTGACTTGATGGACCACAAGGACACTGAAGTCTTCAGACAGTCCACTCTAAAATAAAGGCAGTCTCTGCAGGAGAAGCATGCTGGTACCTGCAGGAAGGTGTGTATGGTGCAATGTGGTAACACCACTGATGGGATAACTCCAGGAAAGAAGCCAGATCCAGAGCTTGCTGGCCTTTTAAGCAAATGTTTCCTACTCCTACACCAAATCTACCCAATCTAAGATGTGCTTACAACTCACAGGTTTTGAAATATGACAGACGAGAGGCAAGTATTTTAACGTGGCCCTATGGCACATCAATATGCCAACCTGCACAGTTTTACAAGGCCAGGACAAATGTACCAACGTATAAACAAAAAAAGAGAAAAGTGTATCTAATAGGGATGAACAGCATTTATTTGGAAGGCATCCTCTCTTCCAGGATTAACTACTAAGTACAGCTGTATCAAAGCCTTCTTCCACTGCTCAATAGTGTGCATATAAATGGTTTGAAACCACAGCTACAGTAATTCTCACTTGCTTTAGCGTCCTCCAAAATCAAATTCCTGCAGTTCCTCTCTTACATGTTTTTCTTCATTTTATTAGTAGTTTTCAATTAGAATGATGAAGTCTAAAATAAGATGTATCACTAAATTTCATATATTCAACTATCACTTTTTCTGAAGAGTATCCAAGGTCCACTTGGGGAAAAGAAAGTGAGCCATTACTTTGTAGAAAAAGATGATAAATTACCCTGAAGTAGCCGCTGTGCTTCTCACCTCTGGCAGTAGAAAACCATCAGCAGAGACATTTGAGCCCCTGCAATTCTTCACACAACTTCAAAGAGCAGCTTCCTGGTAGAGTTCTGAGACAGACTGATCTCAGCTAAATAATTCAATAATCACGAGGTGTGAGGCACCATCATACTCCCAGTCTTTAAACAAAGGCAGCAGAACAACCTCAGCAACAGATTCAGTGTCATCAAAGCAAGCAGCCTGTATTAATGCACTAACAAGCCAGCCAAGATGCTGCTGAAAGAGAGTAATAATAGCACATGTACATGAAGAGGTGCCCAACGTTCACATGTTGTGCTTTTGTTGTTCTTTTCCTTTTTATAAAAGCTAACATCTTTCTGAACGTTTCCCAAGTGCTTCCAGACAACTTATTTTAGAGGTGTATTTTGAGCCAGAACAGTTCCAGAGGGGACCAAAGAAAGAAGTTCCATGAGTTTCAAGAAGGAGAAATAAGAAAAGCAGGAAGCAACTGTGCTTTTGCCTCTGTTAACATTTACTGGATCCCATTTCTCCAAGCAGATTTACTTTAGTCACTTGGTCTGAATTCAGAGGATATCAACTTTCTGGCAAATCATACTCAGTGATGCTCTTTGTACTCTCTGAAAATCTTGACAAATTAAGGCTTCAAAAATTATTTACTTCTAACATTTCTAGCATGGACCTTCTCTTACTCTGGTAGCCTATTCTTCCTGACAGGTTTCAGACTGTGAGTCTCAAAGGCAGAAGAGGAGAGGTCATGTGGCTGCATGTTCACCAGCAGAATGGAGGTGCAGCCAGAAGTTGTGGTGAGCACTCCAAGAGCCCCATTCCAGGCATGACAGGCACAGGTCACAACATCCTGGGCTGCTCTGGCCCCCAAGGGTACAAAGCACATCTGGGAAATTCCCTTGAGCTACCACAGTAAAGCCATAAGTAATATTTAATGTTTGGCCACACCTGGAATAAAACCATGCTGGAATGACCAGAAGTCAAGTTTCTGGAGGATGAACTCTTTCTTCTGGATAAAGCACTTAGATACACCACCAAAAAAGAGGGAGAAACCATTCAGGACAATTATCTAGTGTAAGTATTACTTAGATAGTTATACAATGTTTAGTTAAACATTTTATCCTCAGACATTTTTCTATCTTTTCCTCCTCCTCCAGAGACAGCAGCCAGAGACCAAGAAAATTCTGTTTTAGAGTAACTATTCATAAAAAAACCGCATACTAGTACCCACAGACCAAAGACAAACAAGGGACTAAACACCTTCATATTATCTTTAAGTTTCCCTTTTCTATAGTCCACTCATTTTATTTTTTTTTAATTGGAGGGAAGAAAAAAATAACAAACAAAACCCAAAAGCAATTCTCTATATTTGCAACAGACATTATATATAAACCAATCCCAATTCAAACTCATACTTACATTAGAAACCTCAGGAATATAAAAGAGCATTTCAGCCACCAAGGTGATTCACTAGTCACTCACTTACTAGACACAAGTCCCAAACAGAACTTAGTTTTCCAAGTTCCAATTCCAGACACACAATGCATTTTTCATATGCTGTACACAAATGCAGGAAAAATGAGAAACCAGTAAAGGCTTAGTCCAAGTCACGTCTCCTGACTATGGACAACTACACTGAGGAATTTCAGCTTTATTTTTAATTTGACATCCTTCTTGTCCCCTGGCATAGTTTTCCCAAGTTTTTTAAGTAAGTGTTTTTTGGTCACTGCTCAAGAAGTTCCTATGGAAGGGACAATCATTTCTTCCAGAGCAGAAACCTACCTTCCCATTCTGCAGAATCCCTGGAAATACCCTAAACATGAAGGGCTATAATTTTCTTCAGGTCTTTGGCACCCTAACAAGTAACAGATACGTATACCAGGATCATGACATCCTATAGCACATTCAAGTCATGTGCTGCACTATCCCAGCATTCCTCTGCAATTCCAAGTCTCATTACATGACTGCTACAAAAAGAGTTTTCTTCTCCTTTGCTCATCATTGTGTCTTTTACTGCACAGGTTTCAAGTTTCCAGGCAGATCTGTATGTGAGAAGCTTTATGTTTCTCTAACAGCAGCTATCTATTTGGCTATTTCAGTGATTTCAGCCTCAATAATTAGCTTTCAAGGACAGCACTGTCTTTGCACTCTATATTCTTCTCTACTACGCTTGGTTGAAACAGGCTCAGGATAATCAAGAATTACAGGGATATCAGGAAGTGACAGAAGAGAAGTGGAAAAGGACACAGGCACATGTGGGTTGTTTGACCTTATTTAGCCAAGGGATTACAACCAGCTAAAGGAAAGGGAAGAGAGGAAGTTGGTTGTTTCTGAAGGAACAGGCAAGTCCCCCTGAACTCATGTCTCCAGAAAGAAATGGAGAGACCACACATTGGACAGGAAGGGGTGAAATACAGCAAGAAACCAAAGAGCAAGGTGCAAAACTGTGGCTAAAGAAAGGCTACTCGAATACAGATCCTGTCTGGATTAAATATAGCAAGTACAGAAAACACCCCAAAAAACTGCCATTCAACCAATTTGTGAGCCTATGGCAAAAAGGATCAATTCACTCCAGTTCCAACCTTCATTTGTTACCTACTCATGGCAGAAGTGACCCAGGACTGGAAGATTAATGTGAATCTGTATTTACATTATATAAAAGGGAATTGCCACGGTATTTAAAAAGAGGTGTCAGTGAACTACCATGAACTTGAGGAACCTCCTGTGACTCCATTACCCATGGGAAGAAAATGCTCTTCACTAAAATATTCTTTTCACCTCTTAAAGTTCAAACACGAAGCAAATGCTGAAGATGGTGGCAGAGAGCTGCTGGCCACAGTACAAGTTTGCCAAATGTTCCCTCCAGGTTGCTTTGCTTAAGTTCAAAAAAACTATTTTGGCAGTTGTACGTGTGAGTGTGTGAAGTTGCTCCTTATGCTACACAGAACTCAATCCTCCCACCCTCTTCTTTCAAAGCTCTTAAAAAAAATACTAACTTCCCATCAGGACCAGCAGTACACTCCACTGAGGATTTGACAGTTTGCAGGCACAGCTCTACAGCAGTAACAGAAAAACATTTTGCTATCTTTAGGATCCCAAGTGTGAAACTGTACTATTTTTAAAAAAGTGTAATCCGTTTTATTATATCTCAGCAGAGATGCACAATAGCAGAGGAAAAGAAATCAGATTTGGCATATGCTGTGTAAAGCCTTATGTTGTATATAGATAACACTCTTGAATAAAAGCAATTTTGATACTCATGGCTACAATGACTTGGAACCTGCTTAGAAGGTTACAACTGATTTGCAATGGGCAGTTCGATTTTTCTTTTCATAGATGGAGCAGCAAAGACATCAAATGCATTTTATAATTAACAGTACATTAACTGTAAGTTTAACAAGACCAAGTGCAAGGTGCTGCACCTGGGTTGAGGAAAACCCTGGTGTTAAGACAGGCTGGAGGGTAAATGGAGAGCAGCCCTGCCAAAAAGGGCTTGGGGACTCTGGTGCATGAGACTGGACATGACCCAGCAATGTGCACCTGCAGCCCAGAAAGTCAAATGCATCCTGGGCTGCATCCAAAGCAGTGTAGCAATGGAGGGAATTCTGTCTCTTTACTCTGTCCTTGGGAGACCCCTGGAGTGCTGCATCCAAGCTCTGGGGAATCTCAGCACAGGACAACTGACCTGTTAGAGGGAGTCCAGAGAATGGATCACAGGACTGGGGCACCTCTCCTATGAGACCAGGCTGAGAGTTGGGGCTGTTCAGCCTGATGAAGAGAAGGCTCTGGGGTGACCTTACTGTGACCCTTCTGTAGCTGAAGGGGATCTACAAGGAAGATGGAGAGGGACACAACTTCAGCCGGAAGGGAGCAGTAGATTTAGACTGGATACAAGGAATAAATTCTTCACTGTGAGGGAGGTGAGGCACTGGAACAGGCTGCTCAGAGAAGTTGCAGATGCCTCACCCCTGGAAGTGTTCAAGGCCATGCTGGATGGGGTTCTGAGCAATCTGGTCTAGTGAAGGGTATCCTGCACAGGGCATATGGCAGGAGGACTGGAATTAGATGATCTTTAAGATCCTTTCCAACCCAAACCATCCTGTGACTCTATGACTGTTACTCTTGAGCCAACTTATCTATACTTCAAGCATTTCACAGCTAGTTATAGTGAACTGGTCACTGCATGCAACGTGCAAAATGCAAAGAGAGCACACTGCAGGCACCCCACACGATGTGGACTGCAGACAAGCCTATTTCCTTCTTTTAACTTAAAAAAACATTTCTGTTTTAAAATGTTTCTCAATTGTTTTATAATCTGAAATGAGGAAAGGGGACGTAGCAGATATAAGAGCAGACATTTTGTGACAACGTACAAGATAGCAGTAAACTCCACAGAACTTGAGCATCTTTGAACTAAATTGTTGCCTTAGAACTTCTGCAAGCAGCAATCAAGCAAAGTAACTTTATGCTGCTTCACAGCTACAAGTTTCAATTCAACAGGTAATGATTACTCAGCTAATCAAAACTTGATTACTTGTATGCGACAAGAGCAACTCTCCAGATAGAAACCACTGCGTGCAGATGCTGCATTATTGCAAGGCCATCAGTATTTTGATAATGAACTACCTTAAACTCCTCTGCTGTTGGTAATTTAGGTAAAGGATGCCACAGCCACATCAGACAGCACTGTAAAACCAGATTCTTTTGATGAATGTGTGGTGAGATGCAGCATTTCAGTAAAGGCTTTAAGTGAAGGAGGTTTTAACTTTAATTAACAAAGAAGGATTGATTTGACAACATTATGTAACACTTGCTGGATGGTACCAGGATATGATTCCTTTCACCCCAAGTACCAATATAAATCCTAACCCTGTTAACATTTAGAGTTACTTTGCATTAGTTAATTGCTGTTTGGACCCTGCAGTATATTCAGTTCTGCTCCCAATGGGAAAGCCACTGCTACCTGCAGTCACTCAGCTGCCTCAGCACTGAAGGCAAATACATCATTTGTTGCTTCACAGAGCTCTGGAACAAGGCTGTCTTGCACAACAACACAGAGAAGTTTCACTTCCTCTGCTTGCTTTTTCCTATCTTTTTTATCCTGCTTTTTTAATCTAGAAAAACGCTAGCACTTCAGTAATATTGCCAGTATAAAACACACCCAACAGTCCACTATGCCAGAACTTCTCCAATTCAAAACAAAACTATTTAATTTACTGAGTTATGATATAAAACACAGTCAACTGCAGAGCATTCATTGCACCTACAAAAAGCCCTTGGGTCACTTTTGCTCCCTGTTTAACAAGGCAGGTGAAAGATTTGCTGTTCTTAAACTGGTAATGCTAACACAGAGTGAAAGAGCCTAAAATTTTAAAGGAAGCAATTTTATGTTTTTTTAAGTAGTAAAATTAGCCCAGTAGGAAACATCAGAGGTTGCCTCCAATATAGTAAACTATCAACCACTTACATGAGTGATATTTACACTATAGTTAGCAGTAAGAGAGAAAGGACAATGCTAAAGCAAAAAAAGCCAAGGGAGTCTGCTGCCATGAAGAGTAAATGGCTTCCTTCTAAAAGGGTGAAAAAATAAAGCACTTCAGAGCTGAATTACTATGAGTCAGCGGCCTTTAATTCTTGCCAGACAGTAAGGCCCTAAAGTAAATTTTCATGGTCTAGGAGTCTGTGTTTTAGTCCTTCAAAATCATCACAAAGCAGAGATGTCAGAGGAAAGCACAGACAAAAACCTTGGTTTTCAGACATTCAGACAGTAAAGCAGCTGCTCACTAGAGAAGTATTTTAGAAGTTACTACTCACTAAACAACAACAATAAACAAGCTACTACTTTTACTACAAGTGACTACAAGTTTCCAAGTTACTACTCACTAAACAAACGACAATGTAAGCACAATTTCAGAGCTGTTAAATGACTCTGGATGCAAACAGGCAGGACAGAACACCACCCTTAAGGTACTTCAGTAGCAGTGCTCCTCAGGAACATAGGCTACAATCCCTGGGTACCACCTACCTGTTCCTTTTCTTTCAGTTGTATCGCTGATTCCACCCAACTGTTAAACCTGTCCAATTTCAAGCTCTCCAACTGGGCTATTTACTGACCCCCATCAAGAGGATTAAATAATTAGCACCACAAACCCTCTTGATCTCCCTGCATAAAGAGCTACAAAACCTAAGCACTTGCCCTTACACATGTGTAATTGAGCTTCAAATGAAACATTCACCATGGTCACTTAATCACAAATCTTGTTATAACTACTAAGTATTTGGTTGGTTAATCATGAGTAAAAAACAAGAGCTAATTCCAGTTGGATATTCCAAGTTTGAGAGCCATCTGAGTAAGTGGCAAAAAGATCAGCAGCTGTCTTACAGCATCTTCCAAATAATACAGATGCTCATTTCATGCATTGTTTAATATTCAGCTTTGCTTAAGAATTCTGATGTTTTTACCTACTTGCAAAAAATATTCTTGGTCAACCAGGAGAAGACAGGAAGTAGCAAGAGACACAGAAAAAGACTTAAAAGCATTCAGTGATTCTGAGATGTGACTAGAGCTAGTGCTGCTCACAGACTCCTTATCTGGAGATATTAAAAAGCCACCTGAACATGATCCTGTGCAATTGGCTCCAGGTGGACCTGCTTTAGCAGGGGGGTTTGACTTTGACCTTCAGAAAACCCTTCCAATTCCAATCATTGTGTGATACTGAGATTCTGTGACTCCTCTTGTTTTCTCTCTAAGCATTTAAAATGCACTAGATGGAGATGTAGTGTAAAGCAGGGCACCACAAAGGTAGACTGTTAGTCATGTTCACAAGGAAAGCCAAACTCCCAGATCACACTCTCAAAAAATGCCACAAACCTCACACTTCCACCTTCCACATAGATGTTAGCACAACTCAGAGCTATGGAGTATTCAATCTGCTGTAATTATACTAGTTATTTTAACATACTGCTTTTATATTAATATATTTATTATTTACTTTTTTCATTGTGCCTGTATCACCCTCCTTCATGCTCAAAGAGGATCACAGAGCACTTCAAATCCGTCAGTATTTGACAGCTAGCTCCACTAGCTGTATCTACCATTGTCTGTCTTGGGACATATCCATTAGCAGCAGAGGCTTGTCATCACCTCCAAACTGCAAATAGACAATGACCGAAGTTCACAGCCACCTAAACCTCTGGTAAGTACTTTGAACCTTATCACAGCCACTCCACACTTCCCAAGCAGCAGAGAGATTTGATGAACTAAAGACTACAAATTCAGCTCTAATACTTTTGAACTGTGTTATAATCATAAGGTTGTAACAAAATCCTCAGATGTGAAAAAGTGATTTCAATGCCAGAGTTCCCCTTTTAGGATTTTCTGGGTTTATTTAGTTTTTTTTTAAAGTACCAGGTCACTAAATCACTTACTTGCAAATAAGCAACTAATGAACTCTTATCTTCTCCAAAATGTAGTGAGCTTTCATACAAGACCACAAGACACTTCACAACAATTTAGCTCACACTGCCTATAAGCTGTTCACTAGCAAGACAGAATATAACTTATCAGCAATGGTAACTACTCAATGCTAAAAAATGCACCTGGCTAGCAGCTACAGACTGCAGCAGCTGAGATGCCTTCACCTTTATACATGGTGGGACAATCCAAGAACTTGTTGCAGGTATGCAATGCTGGATCTTAATCCCAGGAATCTGAAAGCATCTCCAAAATATCACCCTGTCCCTCATCTTCTGTACAATTACTCTTAGTCTACATCCAGCTTTAATTGATGCTTTAAGAATAATTTTCTGGAGCTACTGAATAGGAATTCAAAGCCAGTAATCTTTAGTGATGGGTAGGATTAGTCCTGGCCCACTGCTGTATTTCTAGATCTCAACTGGCTTAGACAATCCCTTCTGAATAGGGCAGACATTTCTTTTTAACAAAACACCACATCTCATTCTTCAGTGCACTGAGCTCTGCTTGTTGAACTGAAAGCCTGGTATTTAAAAGGATAGGAGCCAGAGTTACTTTGTGCCCTTTGTTCCTGTACATGAAAGCCATTCATTAGACTGACCCTGCTGAGTGGTTAAATCCAAGCAAAATGTCTTCAGTTGTAATAACTGTACTATCATAATAAGCACTTATTAAATACCTTATAAAGATTGCACAACTCATTGTCTCTACAAGACTTTTCTTCTCTGTCTTTTAAAGTGGCTACTGTAGCTGGTTCCTTATTCTTAGCAGTGTGGAAGTCATGATTTTGACTGCTCTCAAAGCAAACCTTAACACAAGGTGAGGACACACATCTAAATTCAGACCGTCACCAGAATGATTTGAGTTGCTGGCAATGACCATTTAGTAGTCAATTTTGCCTTTGCCTCTATTATAATTTAGGGACTTATGAAGAGGATAGCATGCACACACATTGTGCCTTAGTGTATCAACTTGTGAGCCTCCTGTGGAGCAGACTCAAAGCATGCTCCTGATTGAGGACAAACTCCATGATTTACCTTAGTTTTTTTTAAAAGCAGCAAACAGCAACAAATCTAAAATTTTCCTCCTGAAATATACCCTACATCAAAGAGGGCAGGACAAGGCAGTCTGACAGTCCTCATTGGAGGCTTCCAAGCAATGACATGGCTTTGAAGCTATTGCAGTCCCCGTTCAATCCACCTCCTTTCCTACTGCAGCCTGTGCCAGCAAGTGTAGGAGTTTTTGCACTCAAGAGCTTCTCCAATGACAGACCAACTTCCTCAGACACGACTTTGGTTTCAGTGGGATTTTTTCTCTGTTAAATACTTTCCAGCCCTCAAATGTAGCTGTTAAAAAAAAACCCCTACTTCTTTTGTAGAAACTGAGTGCAATTAAGTCAGTCAAAATTCACCTGAACAAAACCTAGCTAATCTGCCTTTGTTCTCCAAGAGTTTCAGTTTCCTAAATGAAAGGGTTTAGAGCACAGGAAAATATTCTTCGCATGATCTAGGAAACCCGGGCTACTAATTGCAGAGCGTGGGTTTCATTTGGCATTCCTGTGAAAAGACTGTTTCTCTCTCCTCCACGGCCGTGTGTAAGTGATCATTACCAACTCCGCTACTCCCCAGCGTAGGGAGCTCCAACACCTGTTGCAAGCGAACACCAGAGGGAGCAATAAACACTCGTCTGGTAAGAAAGCTTCATATTGGAGATGGAAAAAAATAAGGAAAATAAGGTACGGCAAACCTCGGGGAAACTTAAAAATGGTTACTGTGGGCAGCACTTTCAAACTACAATATACTGCTAATCCCTTTTAAATCCCCATCAGTGCATAGACAACGAAGATTTCGAGCAAGCATGCAGATACAAACACTTTGAATGATGCAGGCTTAGTTGTGCCACATCTCCCACCCCAGCACTCCACACCCCCATGACACCAGATCTATAAAATCTTCTGAGACTGTAATTTATACAAAACCCTGTGTGCATTTAGATAGATTTAATGGAAATGCAAACATACTCAACATAGAAAAGATAGACACAGAATGGAATGTGACAAAATAGGTCATGTTTATTATACATAAACACACAGTTCCAACTCTACAGGGTAAAGGCAAGAACATAGTTACGAGACACACAAGAGAAGATGAAATCAAATATTAATATGCTAACATATCAGCAATGAACAAGTAATTACAGAATCATCTCAAATGTTATTCTACTTACCTGATAGACAGACAAAAAAATAGACAAATGCTTGCAAAACCAGGCACAGAAGCATGGTCACAACCGTAACCAGAACACATTCCCACCTCACACCTTTATCCTTGCACTATGGCATGCAGCCCATCAGGTGCAAGAGCTCCTGCAGTGTTTGTCCCCAGGAACCTGGCTTCAGCAGAGGTGCCAAGGGCTTCAATTCCCTGACACAGGAATAGAAATGCTCTTACTGGATCTACTGGACTCTTGGATTAAACCGATTTCTCAGATTGCCCAAATGCAAGCCACAGTGTTCAGGACCACGAGAACTAGCCTGCTGCTGTGAAACTGCAGAAAAGCTTGGCTCACCACATCATGCTGAGTGCAACCCAGGACTGCAGGTATTACAAAACCTTCAGTTCTGATTGCACTGGGTTCCCTGCAAGCACACGTGTCTAGGCAAAGAGACAAAACTGACCTTTAGTGCAAGCCTGCTTGGCAGGTGGCTTCAACACCTGTCTGGGGAATCCTAATTATAATGGAGCAATTTTGATGCAGCACTACATTTAATAAAGACATTCTCCCCCATGGAGGAGACTTGCTCTGTCTGAAGGACGATCAGAGCAAGGTTTGATGACGATGGATTGCTGGTGATGAAATGAGCTTTTTATTACCACAGTTCCGGATGTTCCTACAGACCAGCTCTTGCTAGCCAGCCCAGGAGTGTGCTGGCAGCACATCCTTACAAGCATGGATGATGCCCCATTGCTCAGACATCTATACAACCCAGTCACAGCTTTTAGCATTGACTCAGAAACCTGCTTTGCCTTCGTGTTGAATGAGCAACAGTGCCAACAAGAAACGAGGAGACAGAGGTTCTGAACGTGAGAACACTCTGCCTCAAGGCTATCCTTGCACGCAGTTTCTTTCTAGCCCACAGCTTGCACTCTTTAGGCCTTGGATTGACAAAGATAGTCACTGTGCCACTATTTGCTCATAGCTGAACATACAAATTCGGCATCTCTCAGAAGAGCGACAAAGGAAAATCTAGACTCCTGGGTATTTGGTATGTCTCTAATTCTGGCTGCTGTCATGCCAGGCACTTAGCGTGGATGATGTGCCATGCTCTGAATCCTCACCATCTGCTGCTCGTTAGCTGACAAAGGCAGCACATGCCATCTCCCCACTAGCTTCTGCTCATTAGTGACAAAAGCCATTCTGTGTTCACAATGTTCTCTCTGTAATAATCTAATACAAAGATGTACCAAGTGCAAAGGAAAGAGGAAACAGAGATGACAGAGTAAATTATGAGCTTAACTAAGACTATTAGTGCACTCTTAAATCTCAAGATGAGAATCCTTCCAAGAGCAAGACATAGGTCTTGGCTCCAAAGGAATAGGCCAGCAGGTAGGTATAAAAGTCAGGACTAGAGATAATCCATTTACCTCAAAATGTTTCAAAACCTGCAAGCACACATTTCTAGGCTCTTACCATTCAGGCTGTTTTGGAAAATTTTGTATCTTCCATATCTGATAACAGAAAGAACTGAGTGCTGACAGCATGCAGCTCCCCACCTGACCAGGGCAAGCACTAACCCCAGGTATCTATAATGCCTGGTATGCACCTAGAGGAGGATTATGGATCTGTGCAATCAATCCCTCGAAATTTCACAGGAAAATCCTGCTGGTAAAGATTCTGCATTTGTTAAGAAGAGCCTCAACTTCCTTTATAAATCATCTACACAAGTGAAAAGCAGTAGTAATATCAGCACTTCAAAGAAATGTGCATGACAGATACTGGATTACATGGGCTGAGGAGCAATCCAACCGAATAGAAGCAGAAGAAAGGGAGATGAACTACAAAACAGTTATCCACTGGGAGATACACTGATAGCAGTTTACTCAAACTATAGAGAACTGGAAGTACTCACAAAACATTCACATTGATATGGTAAATTAATCTTTTTCAAGCTCAATTAGTTGCTTGGAGGAAAAAACAAAGCGAGGTTGTTCTTCAAGAAGCCGTTCTTATGTACAAGGAGAAGTCACTGTCTCAGCTTATTCCCTCACTTCCATGCCTTTGCTCAACCCTCCTCCCCAGATAAAAACAGGTAACATTTTTCAGTCATTACATCACCATTAGAGAAGGCAAGAGTATGAGAAATGTTCTGTGCACTAAACAGCACAAAGACAGCTGGCATGGGACGTGTTAAGGTGACAGGTAAGGGCACAGAGGAACCACTGAAGATGACAGATGGTATGTGGATATGTGGGTTCTGGCAAGTGTGGGAGATGAAGGAAAGGCCATAAGCAAAGTGACATGGTTAACAGAGATGGTCCTGCAGAAGAGGAGACAGAAAAGGGACAAAAGGAAGAGAAAATACATGAATGGACAATGTGCAGATAATTCTGCTTTGCATCTTATTTCCTCCTCACACTCAGACCATCACGCTTCCACTTGCTGGCCACAAAAAATGAGAACCAGACCTGGAATTCCAAGTTTTCCTGTTTAAAGGGGGACAGTCAGGATGAGATGCTACAGAAACAGAATTGATAAATTATTGTTGGACATCCACATTCAACCCTAAGACGAATCAGAAGAGAAAGACTTTCCACATAACCACACACGAGTGCATGACTACTTCCTCATGCTCATGCCACAACACAGCATACTCATCTTCACAACAAATGAACCCTGTAACCAAGCTGCTACTCACAAACAGACATTTTAATATGAAATAGTTACTTGATGAGGAATCACAGACAAAGCAGCTTAAAGTACAGCTGTGAGTAGTAACACACTGGGAACTCAGCCATCTCATGCTGCTAATGCAACTCCTATAGCTTTGTGCTCACCACCAACAGCTCAGCTACTGCAAAGTAAAATCACTGCAGAATAAAAAGAACTAACTAACTAACTTCGCTGCAAGGTAAGTTTTAGGAAGTAGAGCCCTGTTCTGATGGAAGGCAAGTAACAAAGTGTAGACTAAAATGATTCAAAAATAAAAATTTATACATATAAGGCTGTTTGTCAATGCCTTAGCTCTGAGCTAGGAACAAATCTAACACCAGATTTGGTCTGTATAAGCCCATCCAATTTCTGATTACTTTATAATGTACAAGACTGGTTGGAAACACTACAGTGGAGATTCAAATGAGCACTATCTCCATTCTGTTTTGGCTTATCTGACCTGTTAACAGCAGGCCAGCATAGGATTCACATTGATTGCTCTCCCTGCAAGTCTTTTTTGTATGCTAATTTTACATTTGTGAGGGCGATCCAATAGCAGATAGATGTATAGCAAGAGGAAAGAACAGTCTAATTATCTCCATCAGTTTGTGTAGGATCAAAAGGATGCTCATCCAGGAAACTGTCAGCCAATCAAGCTGGATAAAAGTATTTGAAAAAAAAAACCCCAGGAAGGACAGCTCTGAAGCAACTTAAAATTCATAGTTGCAGCACAGCCTACATCACTGAGGTTTATTTGAGTCTGTGGTGACAAGAACAGCTTTTATGAACTGCCATTTTACAGCTATTTATATTTTATTGTCAGTTTACTACTGTCTGTAATTCATCAAACCCAACTGATTTTGATAAGGAAATTTTTGAACAGAGAGTCACAAAGCATATTTTCTTTTTACTGATTCCTGAGTAAATACCCAGTCCAGTCCAGCCTTCATTAAGAAAATCTTCATAACATCATCTAATTATATCAAATGAAACAAAATTTATGCAAGGCAGACAACAGCTACAGTCTTAGAGACACAGACACTCCTGGTGTGTATCCTATAAATGCAAGGAAGTACTGTCATTCAGCATGTTTTAAAAAGAAGAAGTAGCACAGTGAAAGTCATGCCAGCAGTCTATTCAGGAGCCAAGTAATGAGGAACCTGAGCTGCATAGCTGTTGTCATCAGGAACACCTCACTGAAAGGTACAGGCTGAACTTTAGACATTCTTATTCTTGCCAAAGCTCCCACTGATATAATTTCTGCTAGGGTTTAAACAGATATGCATGACACCGATCAATCCTTGTAACAGGCCTATCCTTTAATGTTAACATTTAAGTGTGGAAAAAAATTTAATTAACCTGTCTTCAATATTGCAACACAAGCCTGATGCCTTATGAAGACATTAATTACTTCATACACAGATAGTTTTAATTCTTTAGAAAGCAAGCAGAGCTCACTAGCTTAAAGCGAAACTATATATGGAGTTTTACATGGCACAGTTATTAAAGCCTCATTATTTAAAAGGGATGGATTACTGGGGTTAAAGAAGAGCTATCAAGTTTAAAAAAGCAAGAGCATTTAACAACACATGTATTTCTAGTGAGGTAATTTGAAAGAAGCTATTCTTTTTTCCTTCTGCTCAATCAACAAAGCTAATGCTATCTTGGAAATGTCCTGGGAAAGTTAAGCTTCTTATAAATTCAGTTTAAGTGTAATGAAAACCTCTGTAAAGTACACACATAGAGAAATCACATTTGCTACATGAAAACTAGTAACATCTCAGAAATTTCTCAGTTGCTTTAGCAGGACATGAAATTTGATTTTTTTCACTCTCAACTGGATTTCAAATCACAGCATTATGCTACAGCATAATTTTGCTGTCTGGTTAACACATGTAGGCTAGAAAATTTCGTGTTATGGCTGAGTAACATTAACTAAATCTTACATAATGCTAAGGAAAAGATGAAATCACAGACGAGAAGCAGATCAGACTTTTTAGCTCTCTAGACCTAGAAGTATTTTAGGAAAGATTAAAACTTAAAAACACCAATTAGCAAATTAATTGTAACTATTTTTTAGAAAGTTAAAGTTCATGGAGTTAAGAATTGCATTTTGATTGGAGAGAACAGAAATCAAAGGATACAGTCAACAATTTTGAAATGGAAGGAACTAGGTTTGATGGTAATGAAGGTCAACTTACAGCACTGCATCATTGTGCTGAAGCAGTACAGGCAGGATCCCTAAAAATCACAGAACATCATGGAAGAATTGTAAGTGAAGTCCATCTCAATTTATCCATCTGTTCAGGTACCTCCCCAAGTACTGTATTGAAACTGGACATTGAAGAACATTAAAGACCTGAAACAATAAAGCCTAAGTGTTTTTTTTTCCAACGAGATCTAAATGAGCAAAGTGGCAGCAGCTTTGTTCCTTCTCTAACACAGCAGTAACACTAGCTGTGATAAAAAGCACGATAAGGTCACAGCAATGGTCACTTACGGCATTCCTTCTCATCACTGTCATCGAAGCAGTCTGGCAGCCCATCACACTGCCAGGCCCCTGGGATACAGCGTCCATTACTGCACATGAAGTTTCCAGGAATGTTGCATTCATTCGTGAAGTTATTCCCAGGCAACAGTTGGCTGTCTGCGGCAAATGAAAGAGAGGTAAGTTCATTGAGTATTAACAAAGGCAGCAAAAGCTGTCATTGAGCAAGCTGTTTATCAGTGGTTGAATGAAGATGAAACAAATGGACCCTGACCCTGATTATTTTGTCATTATCCTATCAGTATTATGAGCATGGTACTTGGTAGCACTTTCTTTTTCTTAAATTCTCGTTGTATCTGTTCTCCATTCTCATACGCTATTTTGCAGATTTCCTCTTGCTATTTTCTTTCTAGAACACACATGCAGCCTTTATGTACACTCAGGTCAAAGTGATGTTGAAAAAAAAAAAAATCTCTCTTCTTCACAGAGTCAGTCTATACAGAAATAAAACAGATGAAGCTACATGAATTCAGCTTTATCCTCCCATGCTTTTGTCAGATTAGTACTTAGTCTGCAGAATACTTTGTTGTTGTTGTGAGCTGAGGGCTATGCACAACGTAACATACTGACTAATTCATATTAAGTTTTCAATTAAGTTTTAAACATTGTGCTGCTGATAAAAGTTAGAATTGAGCTTCTTGGTGTCAATACAGTCCTTTGGAACACATCTGTCCACAGAACAGTATGGCAGCTGGCACACCAAGTCTGCCAGGTGGAGGGGGCACAGTAGCAGGACACTGAAGATCAAGAAAACAGTGGGAGAAAGAAACCTAGAGCTTAGCCTTCAATGTCAGACACAGAACTAGTCAGACATTTTAATCTCCCATTTTTCTCACTTGGTGCACTGTCTTTTGGAATGCAGATATCACAGAAACTCGAACTTCAGTGAAGGAAGGATAATGACACTCAATGGCTTTAATAGGCATCAAAATGGCATGACCTGTCACAGATCTGGGGGGAAGCTGCAAGACAAGGCAGACAGTGAGAAAAATAACATTCTTCCCTTTGTCTTCCTGTCATAGTCTAGACTAGTCCCAGGCAACATGCACTTGAGTAGGCAAAAAAGCCCCAGAAATACAAACCTTTCCAGGTAAGGATGGAAGAGTCCCCTTGCCAACCTGCATACCTTCATGGTTTAGAACCAGGAAGAACAAACTAAGCTGACACAAAGCTTAACCATTTACCTATCATTTATCTATTTTGAGGATAAGTACATAGTTTTTGGAACTCTGGGTGAAAGGCAGAGCTGTATTGGTTCCCTCCACTGCCCACCCCTACACCATCTTGCTTCCTGTTGCTCTTGGAGTCCAACTCCTTCCCCTCCCAGGAAGGTTTGAACACCAAGGGCAAGGAAAACCATTATGAACACAACATGGCAAGTGCCCCTTTGTTCAATGCTGCACAGGGCACACAGCAGATCACAACTGCCAGCATTAGAAGTTTCAGGTAAGACCTTTCTCCTAGCTCAGTCCTGAAGTCCCAGGAAGGAAGCTGCTTTGTACAGACATGTTTGGAGAACACATCTTCCAAAATAGGAAGTTTTATAGCATGATTAGTGCAAGAGGCTTTTCAGAAACTTCTGAATCAGCCAAATGTAGATTGTTCCCTTCCTCTCCCACAGGGTATAAAAATGCTCCATCCATGACACAGGCAAAACTGCTAAACTTCACATCACTATTTCAAAAGACACGAGAAAAATGCTTCAGGGAGGTACTCTCTATAAGCCTATGTCTCTCTCAAACAATGTATTTCCTTTCAAATGTTATTTCTTGCAAATGGCTGACTTTCCTGGGGATGTATCTGCCAGCACAGAACAGATGCTTTAATAGAATTTTGCCCTGAGCTGTTAAAAAACAATGCAGTTCAGAAAAAAAAGGTGGAAATAAGGTCTCCAGAGCCATCTGTAATTCTCCTGCTGCATGTAGCACCTTAAAGAAAGAGAGTGACAGCCACCAAAAAGCATGCCCAGGCATACACCTGGCAATTAGACATCTTTTAGCAGTGTCATTCAAACTTCAGCTTCATGCCCTGGAACACTGTTCTTCCTACGGAGAAATAGCAGGTTTGCTCTCTACACTGTTACAGCCTACAGCACACTGGAACAGGCTCAGCTCCAGCTCAGTCAGGCAGGGCCCTCACTGCTCCAGCAGCTCCTGGGGAAACGCTCCACCCAACTCTGCTTATGCCCGAGTCCCTGACTTTAAATCAGCAAGGGCAACAGTTCGTCCTTGGCTACTCCTGCTGTGAAACACTGAACAGACACCGTGCTGCCAGTCAGCCTTACAGCATCACTGGTAACTGAGGTCTGCACTTCTGTGCTCAACCAGTGAGGATTTTGGTGTTATGGCGTTTTTTTTCCCTTAAAACAGTAACTGAACACATTCAGCTCAGTCTTTGTATCACTGACATCAATGCTAAGTAATGACGAAATGTAAAACCACCACACTCAAATAGGTGCGGGGTGAAGCTCACAGCATTTATACAACCTTTTATTAGCAAACCACTCCAGTGCATGAACACCACCTCTGCCTGCTACTGGAGAAAATCTACCAGAGTAAAACAAAATTACAGGATGCTATTGTCAGATAAAGATAGGAAAAGATAAAAGATACCTCGGTATTCTTGACAATGTAGAAGTTCAATCAATGTACTCAAGCTAGTTATAAGGTATATAAGAGCTTCAACAGCAGAAGCTGCACAGTCCCCTCCAAAAGTAGTTTCAGGTCAGGATGGTACTACTGGGAGACTTTCCCGGTAATTTTCATAACTGTCATTAGAATTTACAAGTTCTCAGATATTACAGAACTGAAATGTCCTGGCTAAGAATAAATCTCTGATATAAACCAGAGCTTATTCAAGCTTGACAAGAGAACTAGAAATTATCAAGGCTTTTGCTCTCTCAGAACCTAAACAAGTAAGGCAGTACATTTAGGCAGCAACATCAAAAAGGTGCCAATCTCATGGCACCTCTCCCCATTGCTCTGCACTACCTTCTTATCCAACCTCGTATCTCTCATTCAACCTGCTCCCCTTCCACGTGGAAGCAGCATCTATTTAAAATGCAAAGTCCTTCTGTGAATATTTAAGTGAGTCTTGACTTGGACAAGTTGCTAGCTAAGAACCAACAGCAGCTCCCACAGCCACCTGCCCCAGCTACAGAACTGCCTTTGCCCCACGGAGCATCCTGGTGATCCTGAGAAAAAGCATAACTGGATGCGTCTCAAGCACTGCAACACCTCCTGTGCAGAATAATCAAAGGTCAGCTCCTGTCAGATCTACTGCTGTTATCTTGCTGAAAAGTTTCAGCCATGATCTCAACATTCCTTTAAGGAAAAGATTTAGACCAAGCTAACTAATTTTAGAAATTTTTAGTTTCAAAAAGCAAAAAGCATGAACAAAAAACAACTTCCCTAAAAAAGCATTATCAAGTCCCCTGTTACTTTTAAAAACTCCTTTAAATAAATGCCATACTTCTACCCTATTAGACTGAAGCAACATTCCAGGAACAGGTATCAAATTTTGTTACCCAGTAAGCAGTTTACAGGATTTCCTTTGTCATATAACAACCTTATCCTCAATATTCTTTCAAAGCAAGGATGTATTACTAACTCTTTCACCGAATAAACGAGACTGTGGCAGATCAAGATACTTGCAGACAGCCCTACCCAAGCTTTGCTGCAGAATGGCAACACGGGAACTCTGACTCAGTCCAGTTTCAAAGCAACCAATACTTCTCTTAAAACACAACCTTCATCAGCTCCTAGGAGACTTACATGTTACAGAGAGCAATTTGAGAGTCACAGCCAATGCATCTAGAACTCATTTCGTGCATTACTCCATGCCCAAAAAATCCACTGGTGGATAAAAAACTGTCAAAACAATGGCACATGTGGAACTGTTTTAAATGGTATTACTCCTTCTGCTTCCCTCACACTTTGTAAGTCTCTCCTAATGGATCAAAAAAAAAAAAAACAACCCCTCAAAGAAATGCTCAGTGTGGTCCTCAGGAATGTGATGTTCCAGCCCGCTCAGCACACAGTGCAGGACTGTGCAGGCACAAGGAGGAGCAGTGTAACAGACATGGAAAGGACCAAACCACATCACCATGTCCATTTTTCTAACAAGGTCCAGAAAGATGTCAGGTTTTGTGTAGCCAACTTGCTGCACGGCCTGTTGGCAGGGGCAGAAGCTCCTTCAATCTGGCAGAGCTGGCATTCCAATAGTTGACATATTTACCCTGCAGCCTCTTTTAATTCATTTTGAATTCAACCCAAATAGGAGCTGCACGGATGTGTTCAGTCAAGTAAAGGAGGAAGGAAAGAAGGGGAAAAGTAGTCCATTTTCACTGTAACACATTGCTCACTTTAAGCAACATACCATCTGGGCTGAATACAAAAAAATGGACTCGTGTTTCATTCTGAAGGGGACTGAGTAAGGAAAATCAATCTGCTTTAGCAGCTACTTCCAAAGATGTTGGTATCTAAATATTTAATATTCCCTAAAAAAAGAATCAGGGAAAAAGAAATGAAAGGACAAGTCATACTGAGCAAGCACTTCACACTGTATTAAGAAAGCAAGTCAAGGATATCCTTCAAAAAACCACCTTTACCTGAAAGCACTCCAGAGAATTGTGCACATTACAGAACAGATCATTACTGATCACACAGCTCTGTATCAGGAAGTATAATCAGTAAGAGCAGGCAATCAGCGTGGCCGAGGAGGTTTTGAGAAAGAAGAAATACAGGACACTTATGTGTTCATTGCCCTCATCAATGATGCTAGTAATGTCAGCCTCGTGGCAAAAAAGGATCTATCACCAAGGATGAAACATGAACTCTTCACTGCCAAACATATGGCATGTCTTCTATGGGAATCATGGGATCTTCATAGGACACTTTCAATGGATTGCTGCTTAAAGCTTTTCATATGTGAAGAGAACTATTTTGATCAGGCTGGTATGTAGCTGTGAGGCTGAAGGGTTACTGATGATACTTTCCTGTCACACTATGCACACATTATACTCCATACTCATTTTTAATTTCTGCTTAAACCCTTGCCAGGTGTAAATCCACACCAGGTTTGATTTAAGCACATCAGGAATCTGTTTTAACTCTATTAAAATCTGCAACGTGTTATGAAAACAAATGGAGAGAGACTACAGCAAGTCAGTAACTGGAATTTGCAGCAAGATGGCATCCAAAAGACATACCTTCAATACCTGCCAATATTTGATCACCAGCAAAACACACCACAACTAATGAAAAGCCAGCAATATTAGCAGACTTGAACAAACATTTTTTCATCTTCCTCTGTCATCTTAAAAGACTGCAAATAAGCACTGTCAAGTGACTGGTAGGCTATTACCAGATTTGATTCCTCAGAGAACACAAAACTACTTCCCAACGCTTACATTCAGGTCCAGTTGCTTCTGTGAATTTAGCCCCTCAGGACAGATGTTTCTTTTCTCACTTCTTTATGTTGACATGAAGCATGTGACTCACTCCATGTCTACTTTACAGAGATCTACTAATGCAGGTGATGCACTCAGAGGAGGAATTCAAAAGCTGAGCACGAAGAAAGTGTTCTGCTTATAAACTTCAGTTTAACATGTGCATGCACAAACTTCAGTGGCAGTAGAGGTGTGTTGTCAGCAAGGTAACACCAGTGGCATTAAGACTTGGATTAATTCTCACTGCACTGAAACAGAAGGCAGAGACAATTTGTGCTTATGGGAGAAAGTCAGGACTCATGCAGTCACCCAGAGACTGTGGGACAAACTTGCTCAACCTCTTTATTACACTTTACCCCCGGTTAAAATTAAAACAAGGCACTAGTTTTGAACAGGAAGGTGCCAATACTGAATCCAAGCACATAGGGTATGAAAAGATTGCTCATTAACAGCACCAAAAAGGTAAGGAAAATACATCAATGAGGGTGAAATTTACTTTCCATCTCTAAAAAAACACCTTCGGTATTACCCAAAAAGTTGTTTGCAGCTCAATATTCGTCAGTGTATCACGTAAATCAGCAAAAATGCCAGTCCTCAGTTTGATCTGCTTTCCTATGCACCACTCCAAAGGTCCTTGCCAGAACAGAAGAAAACCATGCCAGCACACATTCAGGCTGGCTTTGGGAAGCAAAGAGCAAGACAGGCGCTCTCTTGCTCTGCAGTGAAACCTCTGACAACACCTAAGCCATCTGCCACAAGGAAAAGACACCTGCCACCAATTATCTGACAACTTAAATCCCCTTGAACAGTTTTAATCCCTATCCTCCCCATCCTCATTTAACCTACCTGATGATTACAGTGCTTATGTTATATTAGAAGTTATGAGGGCTATTTGTAAAGGCAGAGTGACAGTCACACTGCAATACAAGAGCTCAAAAATGTTTCTTCACTGAAGCAGCAAGCAATTAGTGATTACTCAAGGAACTCCTCATTGATCAGGTTTGACTTCCTCTCCTCCAGTTTTCCAACTGTGATCCATGAGATACGGTATATTTGGTACCTGGCATTTTCAAGATTTAAAATGGATCAGTCCTAGCCAAAAGATCAGAAACTCCTATGGTAACTTCAAATTAAATGCTAAATATTACTGAGGCAAGTCAAAGACAATGGGAAAACCAGCCCTCTCAGAGCACTGAAATGGATAGTATCTTTTAATTTAGACAGAGAAACTACTGTGGTGAGGAACCCTGACTACCATCCAATACCCATCATTCACCCATTAATTCCTCACTGCAAAACCTGCCTTTGTTGAACTGGAGACCAGTTAATCCATCATGGTCCCCACCATAAATAACACAATATGCATAGAACAGAGTATCTTCTTCTAAATATCTTACAGCATTAACTGAAGCAATTAGCACATTCCCTGTAGGAGGTGGCTGCATTTCAGCACTTAGCCATGCAAGCACCTTAATGAAATATAATCTTCTAAACCATTCCCTAATAAACAACCATTTGATTTTTTTCCTTGCAACATGTACAGGAAGTGAGCCAAGTGAACAGGCTTTCTTTAATCCTGCACCCTTCATGGCTGGATTCTATATTTGGGGGACTGGGCATTTCACTAAAGCTTCCACATTTGCTTGTCTCAGCAGCAGTGCAGCTGCTTGAGTACACACCAAAAATACATCCCTCAGGTCTGCAGGCTCTTGGCACACTTAGTGTGGTGGCAGGGAAAGAGGCTGTGGGCCATTAACAGTGCAGTGTGAACACAGCTCCAAACTAGTACAGGTTTAAACAGAAAAAGGGCAGAATACTTGAGATTACTGAACTGGGTGCACCTCGAAAGACAAGCATTCCCCAGCAAGAAAGTCAAATGGAGATTTTATGCTCTTCTTACAATTATTATTATTTTATGCTCTTCTTCTTGCAATTTTCTCCTGAGGGGAAGAGGAGAGGCAGATACAGATCTCTTCTCTCTGGTGACCAGTGCCAGGACCCAAGGGGATGGCCTGAAGTTGTATTAGAGCAGGTTTAGGTTGGGTATTAGAAAAAGATTTTTCACCCAGAGGTGGCTAGGCACGGGAACAGGCTCCCCAGGGAAGCACCAAACCTGACAGAGCTCAAGAAGTTTTTGGACAATGCTCTCAGGCACAGAGTGATTCTTGGGGCATCTTGTGCAGGGCCAGGAGTTGAACTTGATGATCCTGATGGGTCCCTTCCAACTCAGTATGTTCTATAATTCTATGGAGTGCAAAAAACGTACAACAGATCTTAAGACAGAATTTAGATTTTATTATTCCTGTCTTTCATTTAACAATACACTTGTAATTACTTGGCATCAGTTTTTGTATCAAACAGATGTACCTACGAGAAATTAAATGGGGAGTAGAGGTAAACAAGGAGATAATAAGCTCATGTGATCCATCACACTACTCCAATTTCCCAAAAAACAGGCCAAGCTGACATTCTGCCCAGAAAATACTGAGATCATGCCTGAAATGTGACAGCAAGACTGAGTCTGATTCATTCAGCATCAAATTTAAAGGAGTAACAGAAGTGATGAAAATAAACCCTTCCATTTAACAAGAAGTACTATGGGTCTTTTACTGTTTTTCTAACAATTGGGAAGGGCTAGGTTTAAATTTCCTCACATGATATTCTATGCCAATAAAAAACCTACCTACCACAATTAAGTTTAAGTTTCCCAATCAGAATCAGAATATTCGCTTTCAAAGATCAAAAGCTTTTAATTGCCCTTTGAGACTTGTTTCCGTAAGGACTTTTTTTGTGGTGTGCAGATGCAAGAGATCACAAAAGGCTGCTGTTAACCACATTTTCTTGCTTAGAAACATATACTGAATTACTTGTATTTCAGGGCCTTCAGAGAAGATGGTTAGCTGTGCAAATTTTGGGATGTTCAGCTTGACTAGATGGGCAAATTCATCTAGGCCTTTCACATGATGTAAGAAAAATCCCACAATTGTTCTGTCTGGAGAAAACAACTGAATTCACTATTAGGTTATTTCCCCACAGGCAAGTGGTTCTTCAAGCTGTTCTGTTGTGTCACATGACAATCACTTAAAGCACTGCTCCAATGAGAAGTAATCACAAGGACTGGCAGAATTTAACTGTGAGGCTGTAAAAGTGTTAATTCTCTAAAAAAAAACCCTCCATAATGTCAGTTGCTCTAGGAGCATTTCACCATGGCAGTGGTTAAAGCATGCTCTAACTTATAGGCAGAAAAACCACTTAAATCCTTTGGAGTTGGTAGCTGATACAATGCCCAAATTTGCAGCAGTACAAAAAACACAGAAAGGAAGAAAGAATGCTACAACAGGATGCTAACAAAATATTATCTTGCCTCTTCTTCAGTGAGTAGTCACTCAGAACTTTTAACAATATTTAATATTTCTGCAGTCTTATGTCTCACCAAACAGATCAGACATAGAATCAACCTCTGTAAGTGAATGTAGTTTAAGAAAGAGCTATGTGTTACTGGAAAAACAAACATACAAACAATAAACGGATATTGTTAGCTGAGAGGCAAAGAATGCTTCAGCCAGCAAGGAATAAAAACCTAACCATATAAAATTACAACCTCTGCACCTACAGAGACCACAGAATCCAAGTCCATGCCATTATGACAATATGGAATGGTACAGCTGCTCAGGGGCAGAAACACCATGTCAAACTATTCTATGCTGCTTTCTGTACATAGCTGTGATAAGCTAAAGGTACATATCCTCAACAGTTCAAGCTGATTTAAATCAGAGCAAACAGCCTCATCTTTCTTTAACCCTAGCCATAAATTCCTGTCTTCCTCTTACTATCTAGTTGCAGAAACTCTACCACAGGTGAGCAGCAAGCTCTAAAAAAATGTTAAAGTCTATATTCTCTATTCGAGTGTGTAGTTCTCAGTGCTGTCTGTATCAACGCACCACAAAGTTTCCATCACAGAAGAAAGAAACATGCAAACCCCCTCCAGATTAAGAACACAACAAGGACTGTAGTCTTTTCTCAGGCTAAGTCAGGTAACCTAAAGCAAATGCTTCTGCCATTTTCAACTGCAATAGGCACCCCTTAGTTTCACAAAGTTGCTTGTCTTTAACAACTATGCCACAATTGCTTCTTTAAGCAGCAAAGTTTTCAGAGCACTAATTTCTTCTTGGTAGCTGTATCAGTCTTCTTCAGTAAGGAAAGCTGCCTGTCAGAAACCAAACATGCCACTCTGTGTCCCAGCAAACATGAAAATGGTAAAGGCTGGTTTCCCACACTGACATCTTACTGGTGTCACAGGGACTTTCCAGTCCACCTACCCAGGACTCACTCTGGCAGTCACATCCTTCTACCAGACACTTCCACTGCTGGGACTGAAACCCCTACACAGTGGGTGGCTCCAGGGACCCAATGGGTGCACCTGACTCTGCACAACCCACACTCACACTGTCAGACAAGGTTTCCTTACTGCATTAACCCTGCTTTCCCATAGTACAGTCCCAAATCTCTGGTTGCTTTAAGTAATTTAATTGTGGTGCATAACATAAAACCAGCTCGAGCCGGTGCCTCTGGAAATGGAGCCTGAACAAAGCAATCCCTGTGCTTCCCTACCCTCAGTCTGTGCTGCTGATAGTCTGGGACAGTCCTCCTGCAGAGCCCTTGGCTCCTGCTGTGTCCCCGTGTCAGGTCCCCTGGCCAGTGCCACAGGTCCCTGTGCCCTTTGCTGTGCTAAGGGTCAGCACCAGGTCACAGCCCCCTCCTTGTCTGGGGCTCCCACCACATCTCCCAGCCAGGGCAAACCTGCAGCTCCCACTGCAGCTCCCACCACATCTCCCAGCCAGGGAAAACCTGCAGCTCCCACCACATCTCCCAGCCAGGGCAAACCTGCAGCTCCCACTGCAGCTCCCACCACATCTCCCAGCCAGGGCAAACCTGCAGCTCCCACTGCAGCTGCACAGCCAGTGCCTGCTCCAAGTGTATCCCTCAGCACTGGTCACTGACAATTTCAAACGTGTGCTAGAGACAAAAAGTGCAGGGCTCTGAAAGCAATCTCATGTGTAATAATGGTGGAGAAAGCAAACCAAGATGAAGTTGTGGTAATGATTATCTTCCCGATGACAGAAATGGCAGAGGGACCTTCCCATCGAGAGTTTGCATTTAGGACAGCACATCAGGAGGGGAAGATAAGCTGTGGTACTGGTAATGAGGGGAGAACTTGGGCTCAGACACGACATGAAAAGGTCAGACCTCAAAAAAAGCCTGGGAAGACACAGATGCATGAGGCTCCACAGAGGAACCAAGCCCAAGGAAGGCCAGGACGTAGGACAGAGTAACAAAACAAAACATCAACACTGTCCTTAACAATAAGGAAAAAACTCATAACCCTTCACTCAACACACTGAGCTAATTTCCAAGTATGCGGAGACTGATGACAGATAACCATGATTTTCATCTAAGCAAGAGACAGATCTGCAGACTTCCCTTCCCTAGGAAGGCAACTCAGCTCCTGCTTTGAAGTCTTGCCCTAAGAAAAGAAAACAAGGATACCAGAAACCTCTCTCCTGAGGCTCCTAAAAAATCTGGAAGTGGAACAAGAATATTTTTCTAAATATATTGAATCAACAGTTAAAATTAGGAGAATTACCAGAAGACAATCAGAGCCAATGAAAGGCAATAGTTACAAGGTGGTAGTGACAGCACATAGACAATGAAGATGGGATAGTATTCCTAAACAGAAGCATCACCTGGAAATAGATGATAACCTCTTCAAATATATGAAATCCAACAAAGAGGTAAGAGTGAGACTGAAAAGTGGGCATACACGAAGACCATGTTAGAAAAATTTCAACAAAACAAGCCAAAACAGAGCCTTTATTTCAGAGCATCACCAGGCTGGATTATAATCAGCCAATTCTCATCACTCTTATATATATGAAACCATGACAAGCCATGGGGCAGCCACAGCAATCAGACTGTCCAGGAGCCCTCACCACTCTCTCAGTATTTTGGAGACCCCTGCTAACATACTGTTCAAATTTAACCACAGGACACAAGCCTCTTCAAATGTCATGCCCCAGGTCTACTTGAAGAGATTTTGCCATTACTTTAGAGTTGAGAGGTTTCTTTTTATAGAAGACTGTGTATTTGCCCTTTTCCTGTACCTCTGGTCATATGTCCTCCACTAGGTAAGCCTCAAAGAGAATTAAGTGGGGGCAGAAGATATGGCTTAGGAATGACAGATGTAAAAAAAGTAATGGTTATTTATTTGAAGTTGGAAATTTCCCATCATCACTACCAGAGACTTAGAAAATAATAATTTCAAGTGAAAAATAACAGCTTTTATAACCACTTACTTAAAGTATGATTTTCTCCCATTCAAACTGAGCTCTTTGATGTGCTTTACACAGCAATAATAAAAAATTATCCAGAAGATAAAGTTACTCAGTGTTTGCTGCATGGATTAGACTGCTGCTGTTTTCTGTAAGCAAATCAAAACCAGAAAAATAAATGTCATTTGCATTTTGTCAATAGAAAACATGCTGTTAGGCAGATAGATGGCAGGGATTATACTGAAGTGAGAGTCTCACTCTTTACACTGGAGTTTAGTTTCACCTTATGTCTTTCACTGACTGTACCAGAAGCCATAGCCAAGAGCAATGATGTTTCCCTGCAGAGGAATGTAGAGAGTGCCTCCACACAACAGGACATTAAGATAGGGAGCACAGTGGGGCTTTGCAATCTTCCTGCAAGGCACTAGTGACCGATTCTTTCCAGCAAATACTGCCACAGCAAGATGCCATTCCACACACCATGTACCCCAAACTGCTTTTGAGCTAGCAGTAAAATCAGGGGGTTGACTGCCACATAGGTAATCTTGGAGTTTGGGTTTTTCAACAGTTGCTGTATGTAACAGCACAGCAAAGAGTGAAGAATACGTATCTTGGTCTCAAAAGAAAAAAAATATCCTATACACCCTATTCAAAGTGCCTGTAAAACACAAAGTCTCAAAAAAAGCTTCCTAGCATGCTCTAGTTAAGAAAGATTACATACTTCAGCCCCTAATCCAAATATTCTGGGTGTCTCACTCGAGCCCTCTTGCAGCTTCCAAACCTGGATGTGTTTCATTCAGACGAGTCAATCCTGGGGACAAACTCAGCTAACAAAAATGAATACATTTCTGGTTAACTACAAAACCATTCTTGCCTTTTAAGGCTTCATTCAACATTTTTTGCATCAGGTATTCTCCACTGAGACAAATCAAACCTCAGGAGATCTCTAAAGCCTCATGCTATAACCCTATACATCATTTTCCTGGCTGAACAAACTGAAATGTCCACATTCTTGTTGGCACCCATCATATTTAGGTATGCTACCAAGTGTAAGTTATGTAGAAGCTGGGGCAAAGACATGTCCAGACAGAGCACGCTGTGAGAGCTGTGGAGCAAACCCATGAGCCAGGGAATCACCTACAGAACTGCACAGACTGGGATCAGAAGAAACACACAGGATCTCAGGAACTTCATGAAAATTTTCAACAAAACAAAAATCGTAATATTTCAGTATGCCAGAGAACTCAAAATGCAAAAGACATGCACTTTACATATTCAGTAATAAATTTTTGATTCTCGAAGTGCATACTACTTGGTTCCAAGGCAGAATATATTTGTTTTCACACAAAATCCAAACTGGAACTTAGGAGTGCACTAAGCTCATAAATTTGGCAATCTTTTCTTCAAGCTTCTTGGAAAGTAAGCATTATCACTGCAATGGCACCTGAAGCTAGCCAGAACAGAGGTTCTTCAGCACCTTGCTCAACACAGTAATGAACAGCAGTTTCAGCATGTTGCCATTAAGGGTTAATTTTAATTTTGACTCTTGCTGGCCTGGTTGGCTATTCTCATAAATACCAACCCAGCAGATATAATTGCAAAGCAGGTATATTTGGTTGCAGTCACTCGACCAATTTAGTGGCAACTAATGTTTGAAAATTGCAGGGTGTAAATTTAGCATAGTGGGTCTCACATCATGTTTTTACTGCTGGAGACTGTATTTGATTAATGAGAATTAAAAGAAAGATACGTCACTTTATGAAAGGTTTTCGTTTTTTCCCCCAAATCTCTGGAAAGAAAGAAGGAAGAAAAATCAAACTGTATTGACTTGATAATGACGAAAACAGTGCAGCTCAAAACTGTGCATTTCTGTGTTTCAGCAGTCATTTTTTTCAAGTTGATGAGCAGAGAATTGCTAGTGCCAAGCAATGCCAAGACTTCTGCCAAGCAGCCATCAAATCTTGGTAAGACAAAACAAGCAGCAGGAGATGTCTTTGGAACACAAGGACAACCTGAACATATTTTCTCTGTAACAACAATGTTCAATTTTTTTTCACAGCCCCAAGAAATCAGCGACTGGCTAGCTCTAATTGTGGCTCTCCCACTACTACTCACATAGACAGGAAGGTGCAAATGTGTTTCTCACACACTACAGGAAGTTCAAAAGACAATGAAAACTGCACATAATAGGTATTTTTAAGGACACTTTGTTAAAGTAATATGCAGTACCAGACTGACAGTGTGGGACACATATTGAGAAAGCAAGAAAATTACAGCCTGAAAAATATTCCAGGCTGGAATATTTTCAGCTCTGTTCCCAGCCGATGAGCTGGTCGAGCTCAAGGCTAGGGAGAATTTCTCCCAGGGTGATCATTTGGTCAAAATAAAAAGGAATTAATAACAAAGATAGAACACACCTGTTGTGGTGTGTGACCAGCCCCTGGCAATGGGGTGTCTTCTCTCTGAACCAATCACCTTTTCTCTACTCTTGGAGTTGCAGTCATGCTATAAAACCAAGTGTGTTTCTGACTAAACTTGTCTCTTTCTTCCTGTCATGAAAGATGCCCATGTAGCTGTGCATCTTATTTCCCCTAGTTAAAGGGTTAAAACCTCTTTCCAGGGCTACATGATAGCTACAGCCATCAAAAGCGACCACCAGGGCAATGCCTGCAGACACCAGCCAAGGCTTCTCCTGCTTAACAGAAGTGTGCAACAGAAGCAACAAAAGCAAAGCAGCCCCCAGCCTTTGCATTTCCACGAGCCAGCGTGGCAGTGCATCACTGCTGTTATGACAACTCTGATTCATCCTTGGCAGAACAATGTCTCAACCCACTCGTAGTCCTTATTTGCTTCTGCTCATTTGGGGTTGAATCTTCTTAACCAAATACCTAAGCAAACTTATTCCAGCCTTACTGAGCCTCTGTCACACAAACCCTCTCTTTATAAACACAGGCCCATAATTAAAAGAACAGGAATCTTGCTGAACATTCAAAACTCACTTTTCTCCTGGGGAAACCTGAATTGAAGACACTTGGGATCAATTAAGTTCTTAAAAAGGCACCTGAGATTCTTCACAGACTCATTTCTCTAATTTTGATTCCCAGTTACTGCAGTAATTTTCTTAAAAGTCGAGGTGACACATTCTGCTCAGATCTTCTGTGGAACAGCTGCAGTCACAGCTCCCACCTTCACTGCTGGAAATCCCAGTAAACTCCAACAATCCATACACTGAGGCTTTGCTATTCTGCAAAGCTACTCCACTAGCATCAGAAAAACAGGCCTCACAGGTGAGGTACAAAGCTCTGAGGTAACAGACCCTGCTATAACGTTGGAAAATTAGTTAAATGCTTCAGAAGAATTTCACATACTTTGCATCAGACAAGATATAAAGCAAATGAAAAAAAAAAAGATTAAAGAGAGCGAAGACTTTCCTCCTACAAGACAAGTGGGAGGGGGCTTTTATTTAATGCAATTATCTTCCCTAAATTTCCCAATACTTGCAAATTACTGAAGTATGTGGAGATCAGCACTTTAGCAAAAAAAATCACTCTCACAAAAGCAAAAAGTATTTGGCCAAGAAGACGAATCCTGTGTTTATATCATAAAGACCATGAACTTGGGACCACTTTTAATATTCTTTTTATTACACACAAAAAAGTCACTATCCTTCAAGATGCTTCCAAAGAAAGGATGCTTTCATTGTTATTATCACTAATGGTCAATTTAACAGGACAGCTGTGCCATCCTGTTAGCAGGAGACATTACACAACACAAAAAGACAATAAGCCACACTGTCTAGGACACAGGATAAGCAACTTGATGAGAATGGTGATGTCACTGGCTAACCTGTGACCCCATATATTACACAAGACATCAGGCTGTTCTGTTTTCAGAGACCCCCCAAGCAAGTGCCTCAAAGCCCAAATCATTCCAGACACACCTTTGTTCATCAGTATTTACGAGGATGCTCATCATTCATTGTAACAGAATGTAAACTCCTTGCATTCAAGGCCTAGAAGAACTGAGTTTTGTGAATGACACCAACAACTCAGTCGCATTCTCCTCAAGTCTGGAAGAAAGCCTGTCTGCATCTCACACTGCTTCGTGTGGAATGAGACTGCTGTGACCCTGGTGACCAGCCCAAACAAAAGAGGATAGCTGAGAGTCAGGAGAGCTTCCTTCAGAATACCTCATTCATAATTTAACTGTTAACAGCCATGTAACTGGAGTGGCTGCAGGAAAAATTAACTGTATAGTTGTCTGTGATACTGAAAGCACTTCAATTGTGTTTGCTTTCTACTTAAGCAACAGGACTTTTGTTTATTTCAAGGGTTAGTCCCTTGAAATAAAGAGTTGAAATAAGAGTCCCTTGAGTTTTTTGAATTTAAAAAAAAAAAGGTGAAGCTCAACTAATAAACAGAATTTATTTAACTTCATTTTTAATCACTCAAGAAAAGCTGAATGTGATTACTATAGTCTCTCCCATTTTCCTCATCTCCTATGCAACTAATTTTCACATATTTAATCACAATATAGCCTGTAACATAGAAAGGAAATATTTATGCACTTGTTGCTTAACTGCAAGTTTTGTGTACGGCTATTTCTGATTCAGGGGTTAACACAAAAATAGTATTACTTTTGACCATGTGCACTGACCCATATTCTGTGAACATTCTGAAAGTATAAAGGGAACACTAACACGGAAAATAGAGTGCTAAAATTCACCCAGGACCAAGAAACTTTGTTCAAGCTGTAAGTGTCCTAGATCATATTGTTGCGTTTCATACACAAAGCAGATTATATGGCTCAACCAGAAGAATTTAAGATTTTTTTATTAGCTCTTTGAACTATGGCTGTGTTTTCTCCAGATTTTCCACGAAATAAATTTAAAAGTAATAGGCTAAGAATTGACTGCATTACAGCTGATGACTGCACAATCTTAACTGAAGTGCTCCACCAAACAACATCCATTCATTCCATGTGTGAACTCAAAAGAGGGTTATGTCTATAACCTCAAACACAGACATCCTTAAGCTGAGGATAAAAGTTCTTGCTTCCTTTCACCCTATCCGATCACCAAGTTCATTCATGTGATCAGGAATGGCACAGAGCATCCTTCTGCAGTCTGGAAGCTTCATCTGAAAAGCAGGAAGATGTTCACACAGAAACTGCTACCACAAGGTAACTCTGCAGCTTCATCACCGTCATCATCTGAGTGGCCATTATGAATTTTTCAGTGTATAGCAGATAACCCTGTACCTGGCTGACATTCTTCATCACACTCAGACACAACAGGTCATCAATCACAGTGACTGCCAGAAGGGTGGTGACACAACTTTTCCAGTATGTCCACATACCTTCTGTGTTTCAGAAGCATCTTGGCTACAAGAAGCACACGCTGACAGAGATGCTTTGTGATCAAACACTTAGTTAGCACTGAAAAAAACTACCATGGCAAGATCAAAACCACAGTAAAACTTTAAATGTAAGACAGAAAAGTTTCCTTCCCCCATGTATTCCCAAACCAAAAGCACAAAATTTATTGTGCCTCTGGAAACCGAACCAGAAACTAATTACCACTTTCCCAAGTCTTAATTCTTCTTTCTGCTGCACCTTTATATCAGAGCTGCTCCACTGAAGCTGCTAAAATCTCACTTGAGAAAAGCACAGATTCAAGGACTACTTTTGTTTGTGGAAAGTAAAGTTTTAAACCATTGTACTCAGACTTAAAAAACACTCTTTTTCCTTTCTCAATTTGCTGCCTAGAAAGGTCAACGATAAATATTCCTTTTAATACATGAAAGAATAGATTTAGGAACATAAGGCAGATATATTGCTGTGCAAAATGCAGGTACGTTGCTGTGCAAAACATTCTAGCTGCAACACATTCAAGTTAAAACTCTCAGTTTGGCAACTCCTCCATGGAAAACTATTTACTCAAAGCAGCAGCATCTTTTGTATTCCTCCTTGTACCCTGAAGAGAGGCAAGAGTGACTACAGACAGAACGAAGTGCAGCAGGCTAAAAACATGAACTTTTTAACTTTAATGAAATGTCATCATTTGAAATTTCATTTTGAAATTAACACTTTTTAAGGAAGCTTGGTAAATGGAAACTGAAGCAAGAATGCAGTAAGTCTTTAGGGAATCCCACAAAGCAGCTGATTGACACTGATATTTTTTCCAGCCTAGTTCTTTTAATGACGTTTAAAGACATCAGAACACATTAAAACAAAACCAACAAAGGGTGTTTGGGCACTGGAACAGGCTCCCCAGGGAAGTGGTCACAGTCCCAAGGCTGACAGAGTTCAAAAAGCATTTGGACAACGCTCTCAGGCACAGGGTGTGATTTTTGTGAGTACCCTGTGCAGGACCAAGATTTGGACTTGATGATCCAAGGGCGTTCCTTCCAAATCAGGATATTCTGTGATCTCTGAGAACTGAGCTGTCAATTCATTTTACACCCACAGCAGTTGAAGGCAAAAAGTTAATGCACTGAAACAAACCCATCTAGGTTATTTTAAAGAATCATGATGCCAATTCTCAAGAATGTATAAAAATAGTAACAAAATCATTCCTGGTGTGTGTTTAAGATAGGACTGAATCAATTTAGAAGCTATGTATGTTTATATAAAAAAACCCAAAAACCCACCACAAAAAACAAACTGTATATTTTCCTTTAATGCCTCTTTGGCAAACCAGACTGAGATGAAAGACATGCTCCAACAGACTGTGCACTGGTTTTTAGGATGCAGCACAGTGTTTAAAAACATTCGGCATTGCCAAACCCTGCACAAGTGTTAAACAGTTCAGATTCTGCAAGGTAAGGCCATGTCTCACATTTTATGAAAGTAATCAGAAAACCTATGAATAAAACCCAGTTGTAGCTATTTATTTTTGCACCTTCATCTAGGAAATGATGAAAGATGCTTGCAGTGTCCTAGAGGATAAGCTATACAGATAAATGAATACTCCTTCCCCATCTCTCATTTCTACATATGAGAGTGTGATACTACCCTGCTTCCTCATTTGTATTTTAGCTCATATCTTACACAGAACAGAGATTACCCTATGCTAATAAAAATAAGCACCACATATTTTCCAGGATATCTATTTTAAAGTTCCCCTCTCTAGCATCCAGAAAATAAATCTGCCATTACACCACCCTAGGAGACTGGAGGCACTAAGTTCTTGATATCAGGAAACACTGGAAGAAGAACCTACACATCTCCAAATCCTCACCTATGACTTCTCACATTAAAAAGTACTTATACATATCCAACTGCTATCCACTCCCAACGTACATTATAATGAAAAATGATCAGAAGTAACTCACATGTGATTCAAAGCAGGGATATAAAAGGGACAACTGAAACAGCCTTCTCACATAAGCTTAGAGGCAACAGCCCTAGACAAAAGCAGCTGACCTGTAAGCACTTTGAGCATCAGCAAGAGGAAAAGACAGCAGTCTAGGAGTAGCTGACTTGGACAAAGAAAAGAAGCAAAAGTGACAAACAGTGACAGTCTGTCACACATGCAGGGCTGAGTCCTCCAAGTTCAGCCTGAGTCTCAGCCCTTCCTGGACTTGCTGCTTTGCTGATGCAAAAAGAAATCCACCACCTCCCCTGATGCTGTTTGCCCCATTCTTTTTGTAAGCTACTCCAATTTTATTGTGGCTCGAGGGCAAAGCACTCATGGAGGAGAAGGGAAACGGCATGTGCACAACAACCTCATAAAACATAGGCAAAAGCAGAGAAGTGGAACTGACAGTGGCAACTACCAAACTACCACTTCCTAGCGTCTTACTTAGCAAATCAATCGGAAATCAGCTCCAGCAATTAAGTGATAATGAATTATTGATGACACTCACTTTGGGGAACTGAGCACTTACCAGCCTTTATGAAATGAAAGAACCTGACACACCCAGGCACACTCGGACACACCCGGGCACACCCACACATAGGCAGGCACACTCAGTAAGTGCTATGCCCATTCTGCAGAGGGCACAAAGCCAGGCAGACAGCAAACAATTCCATGACATTGAGGATCACTTATCCCTAGCATATTATCTCAGTTCTGTTTGTACACGGTCATACATCGCCTTGATTTGTAACATGTTCCTTCTTCAGAGAGGCACAGTGAACGCTCCAGGTACAGAATTCAATAATTTCAGTAACCACATCCTACAGCCTTTTCAGAGGTGGGGAGAAAAATGCTGCTCAAAGTAATGGCAGCAATACTGGAGCCACGGAAAAACCACTTTAAAATGCGATCGACAACATATGTTCAGTGGCAGAATTTGCCCTTGAGAAGCAAAGAAGGTATTCAAGCCCTACTATTTCAAGATACTTTAAGTCTGTGCTTAACATGTCTTTAAGTCAGCCAGCTTTTTTTGCCAATGCAAATATATTCAACTAGAAACTCAGAAGAAAGCCAAGAATTCAGTCTTGGATTTAAAACACGCTTGCCAGCCACTCAAGGCTGTCAGTAATGCCACACAGGAACATTCCCTACGACTAACACGTGAAACTTTTCTAGGAAACAGAACTCACTCTACTCCCACCGTACTTCACACCTGACCATTCCAACTGATGCCATTATCTATTTATACCATTAAAAACCAAACACACAAAGGAGGATGTGAGCATTCACTGCACATTATTATCTATCCTGCCCCTTCACAAATTTTCATCAGACTTAGCAAGCAGTCAGGCTACTGTCTACATGCACTTAAAGGTAAATCTCTCACACTTCTACAGCTTTCACCCTCAACAGCAGCTGCCGGAGCTGAGGCAGACACAGACGCAGTTTTACAAATTAGCAGCCATATGTCATCCAACTGGTGTGAAACACCACGATGCCCCTTCAAACACCACAATGGTTACATGCCTGTGAGTGTGCTGACTCGTAGTCAGCTCTCTGCCAGGAATGCTGGTGACATAAGCTTCGGGAGGGGGAAGATAAATGTCAGTACCTGCAACATAGTCCAACCTTGCAGACAGGATGCCTTTCAGGGAAGGGCAGCTTTCTGTGCAGAACTTGAGACGACGGGAGATACGGTTCAGACCTGCCACAGATGTCTTACAGGATCGTATTATTCTGCTTCCCTTGGCTTCAGTTTTCCTTATCTGTTAATGACTACTAATGCTCCCCTATCCCATGGGAATACTGCCAGCATCCATAATTTATGTTTCCACCCTACTTGGATGCTGAGAAGATGGGTACCTGAAGATATATATTGATCAGTTGTTTGCCAAATATATAAACTGGTTTTTAAGAAATATCATTAAAAAATGCAAACAATTAATATTAAAGCCCATCTGTATCATATAATCATTAATCAACTATGGACATGACACTTAGTGCTAGTTTAGTTGACATGGTGGTGTTCAGTCAAAGGCTGGACTCAATCCTGGAAGGCTTTCCCAACCTTGATTGTATGTGGGCTTAATTTTAATAGGAACTAAGAGACCTTACAGAGGTCTCTCTGATACAGGCCCAAAGGAAGTTACACTGATTGCTTCTCCAACTGGAAAGTTTGCTCACAATGGAGATCTGCCTAATTTTGCAACTACTGATGAGAAAAATTCAGCACCAACACTGCAGGGAAAAATTAGCTAAACTATGCTTTACAGGCTAAACAATTTCCCCATGAGACTACTCCCAAGGAGCAGTGGCAGTCAGCAGGTCAGCAACTCTGGATTCAACCTCAGTTAGGACTTGAATATCCTGCCAATGATCAGCACTGTTTCTTGTGTTTCCAGATTTTATTTGACTCAGCTAATTGGCCATTAAGCTCCAAGGGGGTGGACATTTATCTACAGATAACACAAGGAAATTGGAAAGTAAGCAGCCTGAGGCTACCCTGAAGACTGTTAACCAAATAGCAAGGCAGAGCTCAATTAAAACAATTAATCAGAAAACCTATATAGTCCATTGGCAGATTTTCAAGGATCCCATTAGAAATTTTAAGGATATTCAATCTGATTAGACACTGAAATCTATCTCATGTAGAAGTCATTAATAAGTAAAGAGCCTTTAGCTTTGAAAGCCTGAACATTTTCAAAGCCACAGCAGGAAGAGACACTGGGCTTTTCCTCTGTAAATAACATGCACAATTCTGCATAAGAATGGGAAACCCTTTCTATACTATATTGAAAAATGTGAGACTGATGAAAAGGTACAGCTGTGAGAACCAATGCCATCCAGTACCCACCACTTTTGGGTGGACTCTGTTGATGTAACTAAGAGACACACTCTTACATGCTACCTCAAAAGAACCTCTGTCCTGGACCTCTGAATCAAGAGTATTCCGTGAAACATCTAATACCTCAGCTGTTGAAAAGGGCAGGCATTTCAAGCACTTGAAATTGCAGTGCAAATAGGAAATTACACTGCAAAACACTTAGTCTCTCATTTTATGAAAACTTGAAGAAGAAAAATGGCTATTGTACTCTCAACATTAATGGACATATAATTCAAGTATGCAGTAAAGTCACTGAAACTATTCTGGACTCTGTTTGAAAAGAAAAGTTGCAATGAAAAACATTTCAAAAAACATGACGCTGTCAGTAATCTCTATAGGGAAAAAAATCTGACAACACTACTTCAAACTTGCTTCAAATTTAGAAGCTCACATTCCTCATGGAATTTTCAGGGTACAACTGCTACTGCCAACTTGTATCGTTTATAAATACTCTTAGGAACTCTGCTATCAACATCCTTTTTATCTTCTAGGTACTCTGTTAATGTTCTAGACAGACCACTTTGATCTCTGGACAGAAGTACATTCCTGATTTGTATACTGCACATGGTAGCTCCATTTTCAGAGGAGATAAAAAGAATAGGTTCCTGAAATTTAAATACTGCTTGCAGATAACAGAGGGAAGTCCTCCATCTTATTGCAAAAGGACAAATGCTTGTGGTTTGATTAAGAACGTGTAAACTGAAATATCACAGGGATTTACTTTTCTCTTACCTTCACACTTGCTGATACTCAAAGCCTGTATATTCACAAGACTGGAAATGCCTAAAAAGAGTAGGCAGATCTCATCTTTTAAAAAAGGGCCACCAAACAATTCTTAGAGAATGTAAATCAGAATTCCAACAGGACTCGATTCAATAAAGGGCAAGTTTGACATCTAGAACTCTGGTTACATAGTAAAACGAATGATCTGTTCATTTAAAAGTTCACGATGTTTTGGGTTGGTTTTTTTCACAATTCTACCTGTAACTCCATTCATGCTTTCATTTCACTCACAATCAGGTACTGAAATTCAGCCGTATGGATTGCTTGCCTCCCTTTCCACCTTCTTTTTACCTTTCAAAAACCTGCTGAAAGGAAAAAGAAGTCTTTTCCGAGTTTGAAAGACAGCAATCACCACAAACACTGTTCTTCCTCAGCCAATACTGAATTATGCCTACTTAGTTTAACGACTTGGTCTTTTAAAAGTGATTGAGCAGTAAGCTCTTCCAGACTCGAGGATTTCACAAGTGCAGTCTGCTTTCTGCCAGACTGAGCAGATCTTGATCTCAGCACCTGTACTGTGCCTTTCTAGCTACCCAAACAAGCAAAGATGTTCAGATTTTACATGACGCCAAAGCCTTGAGAATACATGTTTCTTACTGTTGCTCAGATCATGGAAGATTTAGTTTGGCATCTTCAGTCTGGCATCAGCATCAGAGCCCCAAACTCTTCTGGTAGACAGCCATTCTCCTCAAGACACAAACCATGCACTTCAGGTTCCAGATCACCGTATATTCAGTTTAGGAGTATGCAGCTCCACCCAGTTTTTAAGACTTGACAGCTTTGGGTCCAGCCACAAGTGCAACTCGTGTCATTGGCAGGAGGCTGGCTAACTAATTAGGACTTATTAGGCCCTTGAAACTCATTGATTGTAGTGTGTTTCCTCTGAAAGTCACACATGCTGACTCTATCAATTTATGTCTTTATGAAGAACGAATGTGCTTTGGCAGGTGAAGCAACCCAACATATGTAACTCTCTAACCAGTGTATGACTGTGCATATTTAACTATCCATATACTATTTAGCCATTTATAAATCACACCTTGTATTGTGTCAAGTAAATATTACCTGTCCTTCATAAATGATCCCTGAGAAATGGCTCATTTGCTTAAGATGCACAATTCACTTATAAATTGTACCAGAAACTGAGTAAGACCAAGTCTCAAGTAGTCTGCCCTTACTAAACTCCACCTTCCAAACTCAGCAGCAGTGAAGTCCCACATAACCTAAAGCTGAGCCTTAGCACACAGCATAGCTAAGCAATGGATAGGGCAGACAGGGAGAAGAAAAGCAAGCACTGGTGGCAGAGTGAAGCAGAGCACTTGCAATAGAAAGAGGGAAGGGAAAAATGACAATCCCTAACTGCAGGTTTGGCACAGGTACAATAAGTATACATAACAGCATCCTTCTCTTTAAGTACAGAGGCATGATGAGGAAATCCATGGCTAGCTCTATGCATCAATGGGTACAATTTGATGAAGTCATGAGGCACAAAGGAAAAAAAGAGAAAAGGATGCTGAAAGGAGGAAGGAAGTGACACAAATCATCAATGAAAAGAAGCATGTAAAGACTAAGTCATCAGCATACAGCTTCACAAGAGAATGAGAATGCAGGCAAAGAAGGAAAAAGAAAGGGATTCCAATCTGAGAAAAAATGGCTATCTTTAGCTGAAGAATTTTAGCTAAGCTTATACAAAGAGGAGCAGAAACATTTAATAGACCTTAGCATAACTTCTTCTTGTGAAGAAGAACGAAATCAGGAGACAGCAGCAGAATACCAGCCCTGGGACTGAATTAGCAGCCTCGAAATGCCAAAATGCAAGCTCAAGCATTACCTTCTGTAGCCATGTGTGAGCAATGACTGCATTCCCTGCCAAGCAGCCACTATTTCACAGGTTCAGCACGGTCCTGAACCACGGCTTACCTGTGCAGAGCACCCCGGACAAGCAACAGCACTTCGAGTTGCCAACCCTTGCCTTGCCTCACAAAAGGGAGACAAAGGGCAACTTGACAAATACATGGATTTTCACAAGTGTATCAGCCTGCTGTCTCTATCATGCCTCACATCTTTATACACCTAACACTCCTGTGTTTGAGGAATCTTAATGCCTTTACACTAACAACAAAAAGAAAAAAAAACAGGAATATGTGACTAAAAATTCTCACCAAGAAAAGTCTACTTACCACACATCAAATCCATACCAGGCAAGGCAGAACATCTCTTAAAGGCAAAAAACCTACTATTTTGAACTCTAAAAACATATGCCTGATATTTGTGGCATATAGATCTTGACTAAAACTAGGGTAGCACTAGAGAGAGAAATAAAAGAAGAGAACTGGCGTCCAAAAAAAAAAAAAACTAATTTGAACAGGTAAAAGATCAATAACACAACCTGGAGCAGATCCTGCAGCACTAAGACCCTGAATAGCTTTGCCCAGAAGAATACAAGTCTTCAGTTGACACAGGTACATATGGCTGGCAGTGGTGTTCTGTCTGGAGCTATAAGCATCATCTGACTCATTAACAATTGAAGTGATAAATTCATCCCAAACACATAAAGCAAGAGAAATTACTCCAAGCAACTAAGGAATTCGAGCACAAAGTGATACTTAGTAGCTAGAATTCACATCTTAATTTTTAATGGAACCACAACCTACTTGCTGCAGTAACCGTATTACATTTTATCAAAATAGAGATAAATTCTCACAGGAAAACGTTACCTGAAATCAAACTTTTCATCCAACAAACCCAAGTTTCAAAATAGACCAACACAGGCTACCTCACGTGATGTAACTGGTCTCCATCTAAAATTTTCAATAAGAGAACCCTGAACTAGGAATCTCCCCCATTACATTCCCTAGGAGCCATCTGGAATCTGTCTAAGCGGATGAAAGATAATAACACCAGAGACCCAAAGCAAGGTGTGGCACTTAGGGATTTCTCCTTTAATTTAAAAGGAAAAAACTAATCAGAATCCCTACTAAAGAACAAAAATAGCACTAAAACCTGAAAAATTGTATTTTTGCTTCTATTGAAACAAGCAATTTCATAACACAACAGGATACTTCAACCATATTCAACTTATACATGTCCCAATCTTTAATAAATTAAGTCTCACAGGCTCCTTAAGAGACACCAAAGCCGTTTAAAATGGAAATCTTTTGGCTAAGAGGACATAGCACCAGGATCTCAGATTTCATTAGCTCCCAATCCTAAATGATCCCAGATTTTAGCAGTTTAACAGCCACATCACCCTTCCATTCATTATCTCAGCTCCCTGTTCACTCTGACATGTGACACAGCAACTTACTCAACCATTTACACATTGACAAAGAGCAGCTTTGCTTGATATGTTTTAATTGTGACAAGTTCACAGCCGTCCAGCCCATGGCTGGAAGAAGGCTTAAGGAACACAGAGGAAAAAGTTATCAGCGGCCACCCCAGCCCCTCCAAACTGCTTCCATTTTCATTTTGTTCATCTGGGCCCTTATGATTATCCACCCAGGTGATTCTTCAATCCTTCAACACATTTCTCACACTAACAGGAGCTACCTATTATTTCTCTCCAACTTTCAAAGAGTACACATTTTTGTAAGCTAACTAAAGTAAGTTTGTGATTCCACAAGTTCCTTTGCAACCAAGTGGGTAAGTGAGGATCTGCATAAGCAGCTGAGAACAAGAACAAGGAGAGACCAATGGCTCCATTTAGAAATCTCACTGCCTCAGCATTTCCCATGTCAAATTAAAACACACACACCAAGCCACCTACTATTACACTATCTTCTCCCTTAAAAGGATTTTTGTGCCCTGATAGACAGCACTGCATGCAAGGTGAGGTTGGCCTAAAATGCCTTTTAGTCTGACAATTTCACTAACACAAGAGGCTGCATGAAAGCAACTAAACATCTGATCAAGTTACTGCAGCTTACAAGATTCTGCATGTCAGATAATCAAGTATCTGGACACACACACAGTCCATGCAAATGCAAACATATAAATCAAAAGTTTCACTATCAGAGATAACTAATGTAGGCAAATGCTTTCTGCCGTGGTGTTTTGTTTGCTTGTTTTTCTTAACCTATTTGTTTCATTTTCATTCTTTGTTGTTGGAGTTTTGGTTTTTTTTGTTTCTTAATATATATGAGCTCCTCTTCAAAAATTCTATAGCAGTCAGTAAATGCATGATAAACTGATTATCCTAATGGCTGACTACACAATTACCTCCAGCCATGATCTACTTACATTTTAAGCAAAGGGCAATCTGTCATTCTATGTTTCACTTGAGAGCTACCTTAAAATACGTAATTAAAACTGTTTCCACTTGAAATATTCCATTCTGCATCTTAGACACAGCCCATTATGAGGTCCTGCTAGAGCAGAAGAGTTACGTTTTAACACTTGAAAAGACAAAAATGCCAAAACCCTGCTATTGAGACCCAAGATGTTTCTCGTTCCTGCCAGCTGATAATGAAGCTGTTTTCAAATTCAGACCCTAAAAATGCCAGTTGAAATAGTTATTACAGAGTGCCTTGTACCAAAGGTGGAATATCCACAGCTCCAGTCTGCAGCAGGCAGGACAACTGAGCAGCCTACAAAGCTTTCTAGCAATTCATAAAACTCACCAGCCTGCACAGAGACAAGACACTGAAATGGAGAGCACTGCTACCAGCACAGCAGATCTCAGGCTACAGATTCTTCAGGCCTACTCCATTATTGCATTTCTGCTCACACAGAGAGTAACCACAGAACAGGATATATCGCAGACATTACTCTGGTAAAACGTACCAGTTTGGAAAAATAAATTAAAATTTTAAAAACATAAATAGCACAAACAAAAACTAAAACAAATTATTTCTCCAGGTGATAAATTAATTTTTAATTAGGCCTTCCCACACTACCCTGAAACACAGAGATGCTTGAATCTCAACTTAATTCATCACTGCTACCTAACAAATCAACATATCCCTGCTACAGTCTATTAGACTTACAGCAAAGGGAACCATTTTACTCCTCACCCAGCAGATAATCAGCATACAAATGAAAGCAGGATGCAGGTTCCTGTTGTCACAATAAAAATATTACAGTATCACAAATATCACAGGAAACAAAATATTACAGGAAATATTACAGGAAACTTTTCCTCTAAAGAGGTATGGAGCTTGCTGGTCTCAGTGTATCAGACACTACAGACTGACTGCATGCTTGTAACAATTTATTTCACATTTGTACAAAAGATGCGTTTTTACCACCTATTTTCTTTATAACAACCTCTACTTCCTATCACAACATGTGACTGCAATATTGCAGTCATGTTTCTATCCTCTCAACCCGGCAACTGCAGACTCTTTGCAGCAATTATCCCAAGCGAGATGGGATGGCTGAAAGCTCCTGGGCCCTGCAACTCTCCACATTCAGTGAGTAAGAGAAATCCGTTTAAATCTAGCCAAGGACACACCCCCACCAAATCATCCTCTGCTTATTTCAGCCCCTGCACAAAAAATGTACTTGCAAGAGTAAAGTCTGACAACAGCCTCAAACATCAAATGTCCAATAGCCAGAAACTGATTCAAGACAACTTGTGCGTGGGCACAGGCTCCTGTGAGAAATCCCACATCCTCCTTAGCATAGCTGTGGAGCTTGGCATTAAAGTGAGTAATCCTGGCTGCTTTCCTTATGACCACTGGCAGACTCACATCTTCAGCAAATATCCAGTGCTTGTTATTTATTACTGTCCCAAGCAGGACGTTTCTTGACTTGCCAACTACAGGAATCCTTCTCCATCTCTCCCACACTGATGTGCTACCCATGCCCATAGCTGGCTTGTGTACCGAGAAATACAAACACTGGTTATGAAGCACTAGACTCAGTTTAAGAGTTTTTAAGAGGACTGCCTGAAAAATACAGAACAGACCTACTGAATACACAATACAGACATGAGTCTTCAAGTAGAAAGTGGTTTTCTTCTCTCCCTGTTTATCCAACAGTAGAAACCACTACTCAGCACTGCTGATTACTACTGCCATGCAGTACAAAAGGTTTTCAGCAAAGAAAGTCCACTATTAGCAATACCTCTGAATGTCTGCACAAATGAAGACCCATGTAAGGAAATAATGGCTATTTCCTTAACACCATGTGGAAGTTTTGAATTGGCAGATATTACACAATGCAGACTGATGTGGTAACATGACTCTTCATGTTACCACGACTCTTCAAATAGCTCCAACTCCTGCTTGATTTTAGGGATGTTCCAGTTTTTTGCAAGGTGAAGTTGCAAAATGCAATGAAAGCCTATGTGTGGCCCTTCATGTTTATGCTGTCTGTGAAATGGGTCCTGATTCTAACAATATTAGACCAAAAGACTGGAGGGAATAAGACACAGAAGCCCCTCCTTAATATAGAGCAAGCTGAGTATATCTTAAGAGGCATAATATCTATATCATACATTTGACTTATGAATCAGAAAGGTCCTTATACTGAACTGTGACACCTGGGGATGATACTCAAAAACTGCAGTTGTGCATTGCATTTTGATTCTCCAGTCAGTTTAAGGCTAACATTTTAAAACCTTCTTCAGTTAAAACAGAAAGGTCTGTAATTGTCAGAAAAAACAATGTCCCTTTTCTGCCCACTTTGTAATCATACTTTTAAAAGCAATTAATTTACCTGAGTGCTTGTGACTCCTGCCATCATTTCTCTCCTTAATGGATGACATACAGGTTGAAGAAAAAAAAAATACATCAATCTATGTTCAAAACATATTCAGTAGATTTAGGCTTCTGAATAAAGAAATTGACTTGCATAGACAGTACAGTGGCAGTCAGGATTACAGAATTCTTTTTTTTCTGTTAGGGACTGTTTACATTTTATTGGTTTTTCAGCTATAGTGTACTTGCAATTCTCTCAAACAATCCATTCCAAAACTCATTGTAACTGTGTGTAGATCAGCTTGCATTGCTTCATACAAGCAGTAGAAGAAGATAAACATAGATGTCTGTTTTCTAACTAACAGACCTTCTTCTATATTAACTTAACCCGATAATGTTGTTACAGTCTGAGCTGGAAAACACGAATCCTTGCAGGACCTAACCTACATCCAGGAACTCCTGGGCCAACACTGAGCCAAAGTAAAGTGCTGGAAACTGGGTCACACTATGATATGTACAGGGCAGCAGGAGGGGGATCAGCACTCAGCCTGACCTGCTTATACTGGCAAGAGCACGAGAGATGAAAGAAACTGGGTGTGCATGGTGTGTGAGCTGCCCAAGAGCTTGATGAGACTTGAAATGAGGTGGGGACTAGGAAAAGAAAGGAAGGTAATCAGGAAGCTCCTGTGCAGGGAACAGAGGCTGAAAGTTCAGATCAATGGTCTCTTTCTGATCAATTACCAGTTAGTTTCCAACTGAAATTAACCAGCCTGGTGTAAGTTCAACCTCAAGTATCATAACAAAGTAAAACCTTTCCCATGCAGATAGGCTCTTTCAGGATGAAAAGCACTATTTGATACAACTACAATATTATGAATAAAGACAAAAGTAAAAGACCAACTTTGCCTTGTAAATATTCACTGCCAATGCAAATCAACAGCTACTTCTGCATGCCAGCAGAACAACTGTTTAGACAGGGACACTACACGCCGTTTATCTTTGGTTAACTGAAATTCCTCCCTAGGGTTTCAAGGCTTCCCATCTGTACCCAAAAAAGATTCAATAGGAAAAGAAGTATTTATATTTTATACCAGGAGTTACCAGGAGTAAAATTCAAAACAGAGTGAAGGCCAGGCAGAGACAAACTTATGCTCCCTGTGGGAAGCTTGCAGGGGTGCCAAAATATACAGAGGAAGCAACATCTAAAAAACAAATCCCTGAAACCCCCTACTTTATTTTTCAAAAGAAAAACAGAACACATGAAAAAAAAAGTTTCAGAAATTTCTTTGAATCTGCCCCAAAGTAAGCCAGAGCCTCTGGTTAAGTAACTGCAAGAATGTTGTGCAAGAATGGCAGTCAGCAGTCAAAAAGCTTAAGTACCAACTTCCACATAGGAACAGCTCTTAGCCACTGCCCCCAAGCCAAGGTGGAGCAGGAACACGGGGTGTGGGTGGCTGGGAAACCTTCAGATGTAAAGATCAGTATCTTGCAGATGGGAACCCTCCTTGTTAATCTAAGGGTGGTATTGCAAGCAAATATATTCAACACATGGAAACATACAACTTGCTGTGAATAATTAGAAGAACTTTTGGCAGTAATAGAATGGAAATTAACAAGGAAGAAGGCAACACAATCCAGATAAACAAACCTGAGCTTCATCTGAAGCCTCCCAAACATGGAACGGCGGAAATAGTTCTGCAAAGACACCTAAACCTCCAAAGACTTATGAATGTCACAGTCAAAGTTTGAAGTTGTGTAATTTCAAAACAGTGCAAGTCCTGTAACTCTTCTCCTTCCTACCCGTCTACAACAAACTCGAACATTTACCATGGAAGCCGTGAAACTTACGAGTTCTTCATGACAACAAATACTCTTGAAAGAGAAGAAAAGAAAATAATTTGAGCTTGATAATCTGAGTTTTACACACTGTGTGTCATCACTTCATCGCCAAGGCGTGATTCGGAAACAGACACAGCAGCATGCAGCCAGGCTACTTACACTGTCTGGAAAAGCGCCCGCTAAGATCAAGTTGCAGAAATAATTCACACCTGCAGCAAAGCTGCACAAAACATCATCAACTTGCCAATTTTGACAGGCATATGCCGACCGTGGCAGGGGGAAAGTGTTCCTATACAGATGAATATGAACAAGAAGTATGAAATCCCCTTTCCGCACCCCAAGCAAAGCCAGGCAGGACCCGAGCGCTCCACTTGGCCGTATCCCGCCGCGGGCCCACCGGCGGAGGGTGGCCCGCACCCACCACGGCCTCCCTCGCCCCGAGGCGGCCTCTGAAGAAGGGGGCCCGCCCGGGATGTACCAGCCGAGCCGCGGCCACTTCGACGCCCGGTTCGGCCCAAGGGCGCCCGAACCGCAGCGCCGGCCCGGCCCCGCTGCCCGCTCCACGCGCCTCGCCCCACGCCGGCCGCGCTCAGCCCCGCCGGGGCCGGGACCACCCCGAGCACGCCCCGAGGGGCGGAGGGGCCGAGACGCACACGCCGCGCCCCCGCCGTGGGCATCCCGGCCCGGCCCGCCCGGGGAGGGGAGAGAGGGGAGAGCAGCGAGAGCGGCCCGGGGAGGGGCGGCCGGCGGCGCCCCCGGCCCGCCGCCAGCCGCGCAGGGAGGCGGGGGTGCGGGGAGGCCCCGGCGCCCTCCCCCGCCGAGCGGAGCCGCCCCCTCGCTCCCGGGCAGCGCCCCCGCCCGCACTCACCCGCCGAGCCCAGCAGCAGCCACAGCAGCCACATGGCCCCGCGCCGGCCGCCCCGCAAACTTCGGGGCTGCTCCGCCAGTGCGGCCCCACGGAGCCTGCGGCGGGGAGCGGCGGTGCGGGGGCCGGCCCGGGGGAGGGCCCGGGGGTGGTGCCGCCGCCGCCCCGCCCCGCTGGGCGGTCGTGCCCACCCGCCGCTGCCGCCGCCCCGGCCAGCGCGGCTGAAGGGTCGCCTCGTCTTCCTCGCCTCTGCTGCACATCGGACACCTCCGGCCGGTTCTGACGGCCGGGTTGCGGTGGTGGTAGCGTGTCTTACAACTAACGCTCCGCTTGCCGTGCAGCGGCGGACAGGAGCCCTTTAGGGAACACCTGGAAGAGTTTGGGTGAGAGCTGCGCCCCTGCGGACACGCTGGGGCATAAATGCATAAATGCTCGCTCAACACCTTCTACAATGACAAAGGAGTATACTGTTTTCAAAAAGCTCCCCTTACATCTCCTGATGCATGCTCCTCTAAACTTCATTCCCTAACTAGAAGACGAGGTATTTCCATAGCCAGTCAGTCAGAATCACATTGGAAAATCTGAGATCATCAAGTCCAACTTATGACCAAACACCACCTTGTCAACTAGACCTTGGCACTGAGTGCCACATTCAGTCTTTTCTTACACATTTCCAGGGACAGTGACTCCACCACCTCCCTGGGCATCTAATCACCCTTTGTGTGAAGAAATTCCTCCTAATATCCGACCTAAACCCGCTCTGGCTCAGTTTAAGGCTATGTCCGCTCATCCTGTTACCGGTTAGCTGGGAGAAGAGGCCAGCCCCCACCTGGCAACTTTCAGGCAGTTGTAGATATAAGTTATAAGCTCTCCCTTGACCCTCCTTTTCTCCAGGCTACACAATCCCAGTTCTCTCAGTCACTCCTCACAGGACATGTGCTCCAGAGCCTTCCCCAGCTCTCTTGCCCTTCTCTGGACACAGTCCAGCACCTCAATGTCCTTCCTGAATTGAGAGGCTCAGAACTGGACACAGCACTCAAAGTTTGGCCTCACCAGTGCCCAGTACAGGGGGACATGCCAAGTATACAGGGAAATCAGAGCCAGCCTGTCGGGTTTACTATTCTAGTAAAGAGCATTTGGGAAATTTATATTGCATTTTCAATCTAGGATCCCAATCCTGACCCAACTGAGTTTCAGTGGGAGCAGGGGTGAGCCTTGTTTTAACAAACAACATATATGATGACCAGAAAGAAACTCACCTTACTGTGTGCCATTCTGCTTTCATGCAAAAATCATGGGCAGTTCATTAAGTGGCACCTTTTGGTTGTAAAGTATTCCCCTGTGTGTGTGTCAAGTACATAAGTAGATCTACATGTGTATAGAATAAAGTTTAACTCTCTAAAAAGCTTGCAGCATGTATTTAAGAGCTGAAGAAGAAGGCTTAGTGCAGAAGGTATTTTAGCTAAGAATTAAAGCCAGTTTATGGCAGTAAAAAGCTGGCAAATGATGTCTAAAACTGTGCTCAGCTAATCTGCACAATAATAATGTTTCAAGCAGAATTCTTGAATTCTTACAATTCATGTTTAATATACTCAGAGGAGCTTGTGGAGATTTACTGATAAGGATTTCACAGCATTTGGAAATATTAATTTAATTTTTTATTGAAAATAAGGCTTTTACTTGAATACTTAGATGTAGCTTCTGTTAGTTTTTCAGTGGTATTTTAACCACTGATAGCTAATTCCCTCATAGAAGTCAGCTTGGGAACTAGTTTCCAGAAGGGGGTCTGAGAAGGAAGAGTGGTTTCTGACTGCTGAGGGATGTGGCTGTGGGAATTTCCTCTGCCTACCAGGACACCAATCTCTGGCTGCTGCCCTTCCTTTTTGGGGTCTCAGTGTGATACCCCAGCGTGATCAGCTCACCACCAGGTGGGCTCCAGCCAACTCACCCTGACTGCATGCAGCAATTGGTGTGCAGAGGCAAAGCAAGGTGGATGGGAGCCTCCTTAGCAGTTCCCAAAAAGCAGCATCTTCTAGTTTGCTGACAGATTAAATGGGAAGCTCTCATCTGTAAAAGCATTTTATACACCTCAGTTTCTTAGCCAGCACAGAATAAAAGGTCCAGTGTGATTCCTTGTTACCTTTTGGATGTTGGGCTCCGTGATTAAAAGTGTAATCCCTGTTAGCACAAAGATGCAGGGAGAACAAAGACAGGGAGAGAAACCTCAGCAACTTCATCAGGGAAAATGGACCTCACAACACTTGCTGCTCCCAAGCACATCAGAGAAAACTGATTAAACCTCGGTAGCTGATGTGAAGTCTGCCAAGAAACTGCCTCCCAGATGCCTTGCAAACTAAAGGTGATTATTGCCTGTGGTATAGGATACATGAAGGGATGAAATGGGAACAGCATTTTGGGAACCTGCAAGACTTACCATGCAATGTTTAGGGCAAAGAACAAAGGAAGGGAGAAGGAAATCTCTGAGGTGGATTAAGGAGGAAGAAATGTGGGAAAATTAAGGGAAAAAGGTATGAAAGGGGCTGGCCAGATCTAGCTGAGCCCTGTGTTTGATCACTACAGCCTGTCCTATATTCTAATTAAATCCTGTTTCTAGCTATCTTACATGTAGGTGCACTATCACTTCTGAGGGAATATGTATGAACACTAACCTCAAACTAGATTAGCCAACAAACAAATAGTCTGTGTAAGTGAATAGGACCACAGCCCTCAGGCCAGCAATACACACTCTCATTATCCTCACATGAACTGCCTTCTCCCCTCTCACCAGGGGAGATTTCTGGGTTTGTCCCTCAAAACAAGATGTGATCCCAGCTCTGCTGCAGACTTTGTGCAGCCTCAAGCAAGTCACTCTTGTCAACCCATGCTTTGACTTTCGATGAAACTACCAGCCATCTACACCACAAAGATAAAGGATAAAGAAATAATTTCAGGTTGCTCAGAATGTGGCTAGGTTCTGAGTTGCTACCAGTAATGCAGGGTACCAGCCTATAATCAGGACAAACAAGGAATATACTCTGAAAAAGAGATTAGCTTCATAGTAAATTATGCTGAAGTAATGGCAAGTTGTCACAGGATCTGTTACAAGAAAGCCACATTTTTTAGCTTTGTGCACTGTAGGTAAAGGCTAGAAAGGGAAATTTTCTTCAGATAGTTTATCACAGAATCCTCATTGGTATTCCTACAAGATCACAGAATTACAGGATCACAGCATGAGTAAGGTTCGAAAGGACCACTGGTGGGACCATACAGTCCAAATTCTCTGCTCAAATAGGGTTTCCATAGAACACATCACTTGGGGTTGTGTCCGGACAGCTTTTGAATCTCTGCCATGAGAGAGACTCCAGAACTTCTCTGGGAAATCTGTTCCAGCACTCAGACACCCACAGAGAAAAATTCTTCCATATATTCAGGTGGAACTCGCAGTGCATCAGATTCTGCCTGTTGCCTCCCATCCCAATGCTTGGAGCCAGCAAGGAGAGCCTGGCTCCATTCTCTTGGCAGCCCCCTTCAGATACGTTAAGTACAGACACATTGGTGAATTACCCTCTCAGCCTTCTCCAGGCTGAACAGGCCCCGTTCCCTTCTCCAACCCCTGTAAGAGAGATGCTCTAGTCCCCAGATCATCCTTGTAGCCCTCCACTGGACCTGCTCAGGGAGCTCCATGGCCCTCTTGTACTGTGGAGCCTGGACTGGACCCAGCGCTCCACATGTGGCGGCAGCAAGCCTGACTATAAAATTGTTCTTTTTTAGGTTTTGCAGGCCATGGAGTGTCTCCAATTCACATTGGCAAGCCTGCCAGCTCTTACTAAGGGGGACAAATGATTATTCCTAAGTAGATTGCAGAGGATTTGCATCCCCAAGAGAACCTGACCTCTCTAGGAAGTACCAATGCTCAGCGTATTGTAAACTGAAGCTCAAAGTTTTCATTTATCATTTCTAATCAGCTCACTATACAATCCATATTTAATTTCACAATTATTCTTGAAAGGTAGAAGTTGTTTTTTTAGGGAGTTGGCGTTGGTTTGAGGCAAAAGAGCAAAATGCAATAATGTCTCTAGGTACAATCTAAATTTGCTGACTTCAACCTGTAAATAGGACTCTGAACAAAATTAATACTAGTAATTTATATGTGTCATGCCCAGTGACAGGATTGATAATGATGAAAAGTCAGGACTGTTGTAATTAAGGATAAAAATTTGTAATAATATATTGCAATATTTTGTGTATGACAGAACTGCCACTTAGCAAGTCTGAGAGTTTGGAGCTGTGGTTAGCAACAGCTTTTTGAAGGATTCAATATAATAATAATCAAATGTTTAACACACTGCAGCAAAATGATAAATATAGATCCAAATATATTTATGAACTTGTCATCAGCATTAACATCTATCAAGTTAAACAGGTATATTAGCATATCAGCCTATATCCATCTATCCATTAGAATTAATCTTCATTAGGGCTTTGTGATGTCCTGATCTCTAGTTCTCCTGGCTGTTGAAGCAATATTCTCTCTGCAAAACAGAGTTGGAGATCAATTTTTAAAGGAGTCATAGGGGGTATTTGGATTCCCTGAAATGAGTCTTTTGCTTCTCTCATCTTGACATGTGAAGGGCTATTAACTATGTGCATGGATGTGGTCCTCATCACTATGCCAGTTTAAAACATAAGGATCAAATCAAAAGCAAGGGACAGTTCCCAGACATGTGCAACTACATTGGCAGCCTTCTCAAAGAAAGCAAATTGAACTAGGATGGAGCTTAAAGAGGGAGTGAGAGAAGCCTCTCCTGCCCACTGTGTACCACGGGCTCCAGAGCTTGCAGAGACAGGAAGCACCTGGGCACACTCATGCATCTTCCCTTGAGCTCCAGCAGTGCCAGCCTTGGATTCAGGGATTCACTCAACTTCCTTGGCCTGCCTCTGTGCTCCCAGGAGCACAGTCCCCACAGCTTCCTCAGGCATGCAAATGGTTAATTCTAGGACTGGTCTCTAGAGATGTGAGCTACTCCATACTTTGTGCACAAATAGAGTTTAATGAGCCTCCAGAAAGAGTATGTGATGATGGACCAAATCTGGGATGTTCTGCTAGTATGAATGAAGTTATCTTAAGTGTGGAACCCTCTTCCTCCTGTCCTGCCAGGCTCTGGGCTCAGCAAGTTAGAGACTCGTAGTTCTCAGTAGCCACTGGCTTTTCTGCTCTAGTGCTATGAAAAGGGGAGGTCCCAAAGCTTTGGCCCATTCATTTTCATTTCTTTCTTTGCCCAGTCTGCAAAGGTCCCTCTGCTGCCAGCTCCTGTTTGGCCTGAGCTGCAGCTCTAACAACGCTCCCTGTTCGGGACTCGGAAACCAGAGATGAAAAGTCTTGTGAGGTCAATTTGTCTCCAAAATCTGGGCAATGTAAGACTGATAGTGCAATGCTTTTGGTCTTGAGCTGTCCCATACTGCCAAAGCCAGTAGGAGGCTGGAATGCCTTGGCAGCAGCAGCATTTCCTGACAGCAGGGCAAGGGGCTTAGCTCACGACTCTGTGTACTGTGATGGCAACTTGGGAGATGTCTCTGTGTTCCCTGATACCACAAAAGGTGCAGGATCTCACCCCTAATTTTTATCACTCAGGTGGCACACAGCTGTTTTTTTCTCATCCTTATTTTACTCTGAGCTATGTTAAATTTCAGCTGGGTCATTTTCAGAGCAGTTTTCCCTCTTCTAGACACTCTCCTCCCCACACCCCCCTATACTTGCCAGCACCAGTCTGTCTATACTATTCCACATTGCTTGCTCAAGCTAAGTAAGTTCCCAGTTCCAGCTACTTGATACAAAAGACAGCGTTCAAAATCAGAAATAATGCTGGAAAGTTCTGATACCTGTTTCATCTTTTAATCCTATTCTGTGGAGTGACAGGGGGCTACACTAGCAGAATCAATTGCAAAATAAAAACACTTTACAAAATATTGCATCCTTTCTATTTTACCTGTTGTGCTGGTCTTGGATGAGGTGGAGGTGATTTTCTTCACTGTGCTAGCATGGGTCTGTGTCTGGGATTTGTGCTGAAAACATTGAGAGTAAAGAGAGGTTTTTGTTATTGCTGAGAAGTGCTTACACAGTGTCAAGGTCTTTTCTGCTTATTGCATTGCCCCACCAGCAAGTAGGCTGAGATTGCTCAGCTGTAACAGCTGACCCCAGCTGACACAGGGTAGCCCAGACCATATGACATCATGCTGAGCACAAAAAGCTGGATGGCAGGGGGACATTCAGAGTGATGGCATTTGTCTTCTCAAGTCACCATTACATGTGAGGGGGCCCTGCTCTTCTGGGATGGCTGAACTCCTGCCTGCTCTTGGAAAGTGATGAATAAAATCCTTGTTTCACTTTGCTCGTGTGCGTGGCTTTTGCTTTCCCTATTGAACTGTCTTTGTCTCAACCCATGAGTCTTCCCACTTTTACTCTTCTGATTCTTTCCCGTGTCCCACTGGAGGGAAGGGAGAGAGTGGCTGTGTGGGGCTTGGCTGCTGTCTGTGGTGAAACCAAGACACCTATTTATAAATGTGGAGATCAATTAGGAAGTTCTATAGTTACACTTCTCTAGCTACAAAGCCAGACAGAGTTCTTGTTTACAAGCTCCTCACCCCCACCTCTCACCCACTCAGGTCACAGTTGTATTACACTTGATCTTCTGGGTACTTGTGTTTTTCTGGAGGGACTCATTAAAAAATCCATTGCACTTGAGGGGGAAATGGGTGGGTTTAATTCAAAATGTGAGTTTTATTCTTTACCTAACGTGTCAATATTTTCAGCCAATGATTTAGAAAGAAGTAATCACAGACAGCATGTATAACAGCAAGATGATTATGCTGTTACCAAGTCTTCCAATCACCTCTTGTACAATCAGCATATCAATACTTTCCACTGAGGTAATGGGCAGTGTGTGAAATTTCCAGGCTGCTTCCAGAATCTAAAGCAGATGAAGACAAATAAACAGGGGGGATTATTTGGCAGTAAAATATCTAATCAATAAGTGAATGCCTGAATCAATACATGTCCCCTAGCAGTTTAGCTCCAACTGTCCCTTAAAGATAATCTAACAAATTAGTAATAAAAGTCAAATTGATTTGTATAGATAATGAAAATTTGCTGTAATTTGGAGCAAAATGACCTAAAACTACATTATGCATGTAAATGCCCTGCTACTGTAAAATGTTACACCTCCCATGGTGTTTATGTCACCTGAAGGTCTGAAAGTTTAACTCCTGCCTCTGGTTTAATGCCTATTTTAGAAATAGAGTCCTTGTCTTTTGCTATATGTCGTAAAAAAAATCACATCATGAAAGCTGCCTTTTAAGTGCATGTGTGGGAATCTTTTTCTAAATATTTTCACAAAATATTTGGTGCTATCTTGCACTGATGCTTTTGTATAAAGGGTAGAGGAAATGTAACCAGAAGCAGGCAAGTAATTAAAAACACAAGGTGGGAGGCAATGGAGTAGCCAGGATCTTTAAAACTTCATAGGAAAATAAGCCCTAAGCTAAAACTGAATTTTCTGAGTGCCAGATCTTAAATTAATTCTTTTAGAATTGAACCCTGAGGTACTAAATCAGACTCCTTTAAAATCATCTTGACCACAAAATTACTTTGTGATTAGGTAACAGACGAAGGAAGGAATGCATCTTATCTCTTTGAAGCTCTCCTGAAATACAAGGCAACAAGATGGCAGAAGAAGATAACCTACATGGTGTTTGCAGTTCCTAACTGGGAACCTGGCTGGTATTTGAAAAACTGGGAATTAAATAATTTTTGCTAACAAGGGTAAATGGATTTTTTTTTTTAACATTAATATGTGTGTTTAAAATGTTTTATTTTAAAATTATGATCTGGAATTTCTAGTTTGTCCAAAATTTAGTCTTTTCAGTGGCTAATGTTCCTCAAGCTGTTCATGGATAAAGTCCTCTTAAGCACTTCTAGGGTTCATCTGGCTTTTTAAATGTCTGCTTCAGGATGAGCTAAATCCCCAGAAATGCCTAGTTTCTCTCAATTAAATGTGAAAAAAGCCCACAATGTCTGGCTTCAGTGGAAACAACAGCCATTAGAAATGTCTGGAGCTTATACAGATGCAGAGCCAACGCCCTGTGAGCTGCAGCCCTCCTGGGGCAAGAGGGGCTGCTTAAACTGGGGCAGAGATGCCTTCTCCCACCCCTGAGATGCAATCATTGTGAGTACAGCAAGAAGTTTGCACCCTGGGAAGCACAGGAGGCTCAGCAGAAATTTATGACCCACACAGGAAATTGTCCAGGTTCCTCTAATTTACTGAAGGATGAAAAACTCACTAGTTATTGCAAGAACTCGTAATGAAATATAATTTTGGGTGCATTCCCTTTTTCGGAAAAAGGAAAACTTCAGTATCTGCAGCATTCTCAGTGTGGTGGTTCTAGCAGCCCTGATTTGAGGAAAGTGCATCTTCCATTTCCCAGCTTCTGAACATTTGGATACTTCCTAACTGAGAAATGTAATGGCTAAATCCTGTTTAATGTATAAGATCACAGCACAAACTCGTGTGACCCAAGGTCTGATGCAGGGGCCAGAAATACTGCATCTCTATTTCCTAGAGAGGAACCTTTAGAGGAAAAGGAGCAGCAACTGAATGGATGTGTCCCACCAGCTCAGTTATCTCAGCTTGACTGCACACAATATAGACACGGGTATGGATTTGGGCATGTGTTGTGGTGTAACCTCAGCCCCACACAGCCACTCACTCACTCTCCCTTGGTGGGATGGGGGAGAGAATCAGAAGGGTAAAAGTGAGAAAATGTGTGTGTTGAGATAAAGTTCTGTATGTAAAGCAACAGCCATGCACACAAGCAAAGCAAAGCAAGGAATTCATTCCCCACTTTCCAATGGCAGGTGTTCAGCTATCCCAGGAAAGCAGAGCTCTGTCATGCCTGGCAGGGACTTGGGAAGACAAACACCATCACTCTGAATGTACCCCCTTTCCTTCTACTTGCCCAGCTTTACGTGCTGAGTGTGAGGTGCTGTGGTCTGGAACATCCCTGTGGTCAGCTGTGGCCAGCTGTTCCAGATGTGTCCCCTCAAGGCTTCTTGTGCCCTCCCAGACTCCTCACTGGTGGGGTGCGTGAGGAGCGGAAAAGGGCTCCCTGTAAACACTGCTCATCAGCAAGGAAAACATCCCTGTGTTGTCAACACTGTTTCCACCACAAATCCAAACACAGCCCCGTGCCAGCTACTCTGAAGAAAATTATCCCAGCCAAACCCAGGACAATAAGGGGTATGATTCTGTGATATTTTTATTACTGACTCTTTGTTTGTGACCAGTGCAGGGTGTTGGATGGGAATAAGACCCCGAGTTGTAATGGGGAGTTGCTCTTATTTTACACAAGAGAGCAATGGCATATTGAAACACTCACTTTGATGGTTTCCCTTGTCTGCAGGGAGTGCTCAGTAAAAGCTTTCTGCTATGTCTGGATCGACATAACTGGGATTGTTGGTCCCACATGAATTGAGCCAGGAAGTACTGCAGTACAGAGATGGTCCAGATAGGAAAACAAATGCCAGCGACAGACAAGATCTAATTTCAGCATTAGGCTAATGATGTGACTGATGCCGAGCCAGTAGGAAATTATTATGGCCTAGATTAGATTATGCATGCAATGTCAGAAGGGCCTTTCTCTACCCCTGCATGCATCCCTGCCCTTCCCCACAGATTTACAGAGAGCAGTCAGCCCCTTGCCTCTGTTCCATCACACTCTTGTTAATACAGGTAGATTAGAAAGCTGTATAAGCAATTACAAGCTCCATCATAATGTTCTATCACCCACCTTCCCTCACTCTCTCCTGAAATCTCATTAAAGAAAGAAAAAAAAAACCAAACCTGTCTGTATGGAAATCCAAAGTGACCTCTCTTATGCATCCATTGGTATTTGTTTCACCTGCCAGAAGTACAAAAGATTTTTCAGGTCCAGAAGCTGCTTGCAACGTCAGCAGGGCCAAGACCAAAATGAATAACTTTGCCATGAACCAGAATGGGAATTTGAGCCCTAGCAACTCCAGTCTCACCTGAAACTCTCCAGGCAGCAATTCCCACTGGCACAGCATTGGCCAACAGGACTTCCTCAGCAAAAAAACCCACTTCTCCTCTTTTTCTTTGTCCAACAAAAAGTACAGGTTTGAGTTACAGTAAAGGATAGCTATGTTTATGAAATGTTCTTTCCAGCCTCACTGATGTGGAGAGAAGCCATCTTTTCTCATATTCCAGCAAGAATTACCAGGGCACTGTGCAAAGCCACACATCCACACGTGGTAACATGAAGCTCATGTTATACAGGGGGATGGCAAGATATGCAGTAAAGGTCTGTCCAGCTGACTTCAAGAGACTTCATGGAAATAGGGAAACACCACAGAATGGCTATCAGGGAAGCTGTTTCGATCATGTAGGCTTATTGTCAAACCTCAGCACAAAAGGCTGGAAGAAAGATACCACTCTAACAGGAGGGGTAGGAGAGGATGTAGCAGAATACAGGAATGATCCCTGTTTCTCCACATGTGGCTGCAGAGCAACAGGGATTGTGCAGAAAGGAAAGAAACTGTAGGGAGGAAGGTTTGGGTTTCCCCACTCAGCAGCATGTACTCAGATGTGTAAGAACCTCCTTGCTTGGACCCAGGTGAATCTGAATCAGCTTTGCTGACCCAATTGTCTCATAGGTGTGCATCAAACTTAAACTGAAAACAAAATAAAGTTTTCACTAGCTTGAAATTTCATATGAAACCAGTGAAAAATTACCCAAAGTCAAATAGGTTCATTTTTTAAAAGCTGGTGCTAATGTCTGTGAAATACCTTCATTAATCTGTGTTTTACACTTAAAGTTTTGCATGAGATGTTGCACAAATCCTTAGCATGGGCTTATCCTGCACTTAGATGGCCAGAGGGATGATTGATTTATTTGGTAGCAGCTGAGTGTTTATTCAGCATATAGTTAGAAGCCCTTCAAGATTGACTAGAGCACTGTATAGGCATTCCTTTGGGTTAGCTTGTAAAAATTAAGTGATATACACAGCGAGTGTTTCCCTCAGACATTAGCAGAAGTCAGGCCTGAGCAGAACTGTTTGAAATGCTGGTGTCTGAGTTTGCTGGGATGGTATGAAAATGGGATTTATCTTTCTTAACACTCTTTTCAGAACTTTACTTTTGAGACAATCAATTATTTCCAAGTTTGACCTTTTTAATGGTTAAATTGTGACTCACACTGAGATTTAGCAAGTCAGATTAAGCTGGCCTGAAACAAGCTGACAGGTGTCATTTAAAAGATAGCTGTCCATACTCTAATTTCTGCATGGAAAAAAAAAAAAGCAAGCTCCAGCTTGGAAACACATTTGAGTACCTATACAGTATGCAAAGATTGTAAAGCATATAAAATGGATAAGTAAAGAAAAATTAATCAGGAGAATCCTATGGCAAACAGAGTTGCAGACTCTAAAAGAGCAGCACAAGTTGTATAAGTATTTTGTCAAGACTGAGACAGATCATAGCAATAGCATGAGCCTCTCATGGCAAATTTCCTGTCTTCATCACTAAGGAAGGAGGACACAATTTTTTTCTGTTCTGTGCAGAGGAAGAAGGACTTAATGAGTTCATGCCACATCAGGTCTGTTAAGATACTTGAAAGGAAATGGTAAATAAACAGGAAGTCAGGCAACAGCAATGCTAAGAAACAGCTATTAACATCAGGCAATCTAACACCTCTAGGTCAAGACAACTTCTGTCTGGCATATTTTTACAGATTTTGCATCAATCCTGTACCAAATAGATGATAAATAGTTAAACCAATGTTTAGAGTCTGCCCTATTGTTCTGAAGCAGGAGATAGAGTTCCCAGATCATCCATGTCAGAGATGTATGGCCTAAATGGAATGCAAAGACTTACCAAAGGCACTTAAGAGCTTCCAAGAAATTCTTGCAGGAAAGAGATACTCTCAAAAGATTGCAAAATGACATTTAAAATATTCTTTCTTGCAGCAGGTAGGATTGGAACAAACTTCTTGCCCTTAACTCTTACCTCCTCCAACTCCCTTTTGGCAGTGATATTGAGGAATTCTTCGTGGCATTTGTGATTCCTGTTTAACAGTATGTCTTCATGAGTGTCATTGTAGGGAATCACTGAGGACTACCCCTATCAGAAACATCAGAGAAATGCAAGAGCAGACACCTGTGGGGGGAAAAAATAGGGGAGGAATTAAAAATGGACAATAAATCTTTGAATTTAATCTGCATTCAGAAGAGAGAATGGGGACTTATACCAGGAATGGAAAAATAATTTCACACTGTAAAACTAGCCCAGAAAGTCTTTGCCTTGGCAAGTACTGCTGTGCTGGTATCCATTTCCAGTGTGAGTTGTTTGAGCTGACCAAGAAGATATCCTATTCCATCCATGTTCCCTTTTGGGAGCCAACAGCATTTCCTTGTGGTTGTTTCCCCACTACTCTTTACCTGTTTGGATGAGTTTCCCAGGGTGCTGCCCCTGTGCTCAGCCCTAGGGAATACCACCCATGACTGTCACCTCTGCACGAGGTTGTTATAACAATGTTCTTGCAAGTGTGGTGCAGCACCTGCCTACTTGCCTTAGGTGATGAGACAACCTCCCTGTTTTTTGGGAGGCAGGCAGTTGCTGTCCTGCTGCACTCAGGCAGTGTTCAGTGTGAGGTCTCAGGTGGCCAAAGCCTACCAGCATGGCAGAGACCAGTCCTTCCATAGGGAAGGAAAGGGACCATGGGGCAGAGGCTCTGGGAAGCCCCCAGGCTCTAGTTTTTCTAGCCTGGGCTAAGTACCTGTCAGGGCTTCTTCCCCTACAGCCTTTCCAGAAGAGAAGCATAGACTGGTGCCTGGTGTTAGCTTGCCAGGGCTTCGTGCCCCACTGGGGGACCATCAGATTGGATTGATTTCACAGATTAGAGGCTCCATCCCAGTCTCCCAGGCCACCCCATCCATGCTGTGGTTGGCAGTGCATAGCAGCCTGGCACACATCAGCTGGATTTTGTACTGTGTTTATACATTATGAGTGCCATAATGTGGGGTGGCTGCTGCCAAACCAAACAACCTCGTGGCCTGCTGCCTGCTCCCTGCACTACCACAGCCCACTAATAACGTGTCCTGGGAGCAATGAAGTGTCCCTGTCCATGCCTGGGCCATCTGAGCCTTTATCTGCTGAGGTGGAATTCTCTGGGAGAGGGGAAGGGTGCAAGGAGGGGAAGCAGGAGCTGGGGTGCCCCCCTCAAGTCCTGCTGGACCCCGTGGCAGTGTCACCACTGTCACCTGCAGTGAGCAGGGAGGAGAAGCTGGCAGCTGGCATCAGACATGCCTGCACTTTGCTTCAGAAGACTTAATGCCCTTAGTCCCCTTCTCCACCTGATGTGTCTACATACAGAGCACAGTCCTCCTCTAACAGGCATTATATTATTATAGGCATCTATCTAAGGCACCTGGGACCTAGACAGTGTAATTAGAGAGCAGTTAAGGTCAGACAAGTGATAAGTTAACAGTAGTCTCTGACTCAGCTTACATACCTTGTTTACCTTCACTCAAAACCATTCAGTTTGCTGACAGTCATACAATTTTCTGCTAGGTAATCCTGAACACCTGAGTGTTTGGCCCTGAAATCTTTCACAAAATTACCAAAGTTGAAGAGTGAGTTACTGTCTTCCCAGATAGCATCTCCCCTGGCCTGCCAGCATGGAGCTCTCCCATGTGTGTTTAGTCATCTCTGATGATGTCCTGTGCCTGCATGCACATGGATTAGCAAAAATAAATGGCCAATGCAGGGAGGAAAATACTTTCCTTGATTTCATATCTCATCCATGGCAATTATTTCCTTTTCAACTTAATGCTCCTCTTTGTATCTTCTTCCTTTTTCCCTATCAGCCTTTTCCAGTAAACAAGAGAGCTTGCAAGGTTAGCTGAGATTTTTATTTTTTTACTATATGAGGGGTACATCAGCACATTAAGTTACTGGACGTGTAGCATCTGTAGTTGCTCAGAGCACTGCATCAACCACACCAACAGCAGACAACCCAGTGTGCTCTTCAGCAAAAGCACTGTCCTCCAGTGCCCAGGGGAGACAGTCCAAAACATTATGCAAAGGATAAGAACGACTGTAAAAGTTGTTTTGCCCTTAAAATATGCAGGGCTTCAAGTAAAGGAAATGATTCTTTTGGAGCAGAAAGCCTACCCCCTAAATGCAGATCAAGCCATTAGAAAACAACTTAATACAGAGTACTTGGATTATGATATTACTAATATTTTCAGTTTTAAACTATCTGGCCAAAAACTACCCCAAAAACATGTTAAAATAGAGTTTGAATAACAAATATATTCCTAGAGCTGTGTTTGCTTTTTGTCTCTCTCCCATTGCACTGTCCCACTTTTCTCTCATCTGCTAAGTTCATCATCTGCTTGTTGCATCAGGTATGTACCAAACCCACCTCTGCTCTGCTGGGACATGAGCTGGGCCCTGCAGAGATCTTTAGGGAACCACCATGGAAAAGTGGCCATGTCCTCACTGAACTACATGTATTTGGAGAGGACAGCCATCCCTCCAGCCAGAGGAGAGCAATCATAACAGCTAAATCATGGGACTTCAAAGCTTTCAGTGCTTTGTAAATCCTCAGCGCAGCAGCTGCCGGGTATTGTCATGGTGAGCAAAACTGATCAGTCTCATTTAATCATGTCACACTTCATTTGTGCCACAAGTGTCAGGAAGCTGGTCAAAACAAGGTTAACGGGCTACACTGCGTCACAGGCCAGTAATCAGATTAAGCGGGCAGTTGCCCAGTTACTGGCCATTATTGTATTCACCCATGATACTGCTTTTAACTATTTGTGACTGGATTGCCAATCTGGTATTAGAGGCAGGAAGGACAAGGCTAAGAACCCAAGGGAAATTAGTTATTGCTAGATATTAAATGAAGCTTCTAAAAGGTGCAAAATAAAAACTGACTAGAAAGATATAGAAGTGTTTGCATTTTCATACATAATCTATTGATTTTTTTTATATTGTGTGGACACAATAATTTTTAAACTATCATTATACACACATGTATTTACCTCAGCACAATCCATTAAGCAATCTATTAAAAACTGAGAAAAATGCACGGGGCCTTTTCCTACTATTTTATAGGTCATAATAAAACAGAACCTTTCCTTTGACACCTCCTTGATTATTCAATTTGGGATGCATTTTTCTTGGCTGTCAGATTTCATTGCTACATCATCAGCTCAACGGGGATAGAGCATAAACTGTATGCTGTCAGTGCAGCTCCAGGTCATGTTACAAATCTGTGGGGTCCTGCAGACTAAGTATGCAAAGAGAGTGATGTAATTTGAAAGGAGACACAGGTCAGTTATGCTAATGTCCCTGGCTGCCTGGCATCAGCCTAAATGCTGGGCTTTGATGTAGAGTTGCTGTGGGAAATAACAATGTAATAAATTGAAAGAGTTAAAAAATACTATGTTCTAAAGCCAGTGTGATAAATAAAGATAAACAGTCTCCTGCTTTCTCTTCCTTCAGTTTTTAGAGGCTAAGTCAGAGGATTTTGCCGAAGAGGGCAAGCATGGCAGTAGGGTCCTGGGATGGTGGTGCCTCCTGATGGCACTCGGAACAGCTGCTGTGCTCTTCCCTTGCTGCTTCTTAGGCAGATAAGACTGAGAGGCACCGAACCAAGCTGGCCATCCACCTTACACCATGAAGTACTTTCCCTTTGCCAAGATGCTAATTTAAGGGAGAGTAAAACTGTTCCCAAGTTTGCACAGAAATACATAATTAATGAAAAGATAATTAAATTGGTTTATTATTTTGGAAGCCTGACCTTTTCTACACTGCGATTCATGTTCTCTGCCTTGGCATGTGTTCCTGTGAAAAATTAGACATCTGCTTCTCTTCTGTGACTCTGGTTTTACTGGCTGTAAAGCGTATTTGATCCTATTATGATATGAAGCCTTACTATACAATCAAAGCAACGCAAAGTTTTGTGAACAAAGCCCTGATTTTCCTTCAAGCACAGCTTTGTCAACAGGTAGAGCTCCTCCAAGGTCTCTGCCTCAAGAAGTTAAAATACTTAACACAAACAGGAAGAAGTGCATTTTCCTCTATGCACTTTCCTCAGTCGTGGAAACAGAGCCAGAACAAAAGAACAGAGCCAAGCTAAGGGCGATGCTGAGATGCTAGTAGATAACAGTGCCATGGGCTTTGCATCCTGCACCCTGGCCAGCAAGGAGCAGGTTTGCACCCAGCCCTGCCTTAAGTGGGGGCTATTTAACCAGTGAGGCAAAAAAACACTGCTGGAAATCATCTTAACAGCAGAAGAATCGAGGAATTCCTGAACCCAGGCTTATCCAAAACAGCCACAGCTGCTGGAGCATACACTCCTGGGTGAAGTCAGGCCATAGGCACTTTACATTTCGAGGCTGTCAGCACATCTTTCTCTGTCACATCCCCTCAGCTCTCCATCTGGCATACACCTGTGTCTTGCTCCTGGCTCTTGGAAGTGCAGATACCTGAATACAGGAGACGCATTTCCTTCAGCTGGTTCAGAGAGGGTGAAAAGTTGATTTCTGCACTGATTTCCCAGTCAGAGCACCCCTTAATGCATTTCAGACAAAATGACCTGGATTAATTTTAGAAAGGTAAGAGGTTGCTGTGAGTTATTCTGGTTGGTTTTGCCTGGAACAGGACCAGGAGTGCTCACACAAACCAGCTTGCCAGGTAAGCTGATAAACAGTGGTGGCTATAGCCAGAGGAGGAGGAACCACCTGACTGGGACAGTTGGATTGACTATAGGACTTGTGGCCTTAGCCCTCCACCTGGCAGGAGAAAACTTGCTCCTTTCCCCTTTCTAATTCAGGACATAGGTTTTATCCTTGATGGGGTATGGGAGAGGCCCAGTAAATCTGCACTGTGGAGGACAGTTTCAGTACGATGGTTTCTTTAATGTGGAGTTGGAGCAAAAGGAAATACAGCTGAACGAGAGACACTCCCCAAAATTCAATGTTGTCCAGGGAGGGTGGTACAGGCCTGTGGGGACTGTCTGGGGAGAAAGCTGATAATGGGAAAGCTTGCAAAATCCAAACTTAATCTCTTGCACTGTAGAGAACTAATCCTCATGCTTGACATTAATCTTTTCAATGGAGATATAACACCCTTATCTTCCATGGTGCTGACTGAGCCAGAAAGTAGGGCCTATGGTCTTTATAGGTTGGGTATAGAACTGCAGAAATCCTTACACTGGCATTGTCTTTCTGCTGGGCCTTTTTAAGATTTCAGTATGGACTGGGCTCCCTTTGATGGCAGCTTGCCTTTGGTGTTTTTAAAGAAACATTCCCATGTATAGTCCTGATACAGCCCTTTCTCTTGACATAAAAAAATATCTCTTGACCCAGCAAGGCAGAGGCCATTAGCAAGTAGGACTGTAACAGCCTGATACTCATGGCATTCCACTGGATGATCTCCAGAGCTAGAGCTGGCAGGCAGTGGGTATGGTACTGGTTTCTTCCATAGTCTGCCACTTGGCATCACCTGAAGGATCCTTATAGTTTGGGTTTGCTGCCACAAAATCAGCACTTGTGTTGCAAATGAGGGCAGCCAAATTAGCCTTGAGACAAATCCTTTCCTCACTGGAGCAGAGGCCAAACAGTTTGCCCTACATATAGCACTCGAGCCAAAACCCACTGAGCTTTCTGCTCTTCTGGACTACAGCCTTAGGTTCATCCTCCTCTACCTCTTAGTGACCTACCAGCCCTTCTGGAGATTTTTTTGATTTCTCTTTTTTATCCCTGTTTCTTGTTTTTGCAGTTCTTAGTTTTATTTCTTGTAAGAGAAAGGCTCTAAGTGAATACAACAGATTGCACAAGCCCTTGTGCTAACCAGGGCCTTGAGGCAGGGATATTTAGATGCTCCCCAGCATCTCTATAAGCTGCAAGATAATATATAGATTTCTACAGAATCAGGAAATATTGAACTTCATGGTATGAGATAAAACTCAAAGGATATAATCCTTCATTTACCAACAAACATGTTGTGGCAGAGCAGCACAACCTTTCCAGCATTTAAAAGCAAAACGGTGAAACAAATCTGAATGTATGAATCTTAATATGCATTAATTGCAACTAGAATCAGACTCCATTGGACTGCCAAAATTATAAATACAGTCAAAATCTTCAGGGTTTCCAGGTAACTAGGATTTGTCAATAACAGAGAAACAGGCAATAGCAAGGGATGTAATCGAAGTTCCTATAAATCATATTGATTAAAACACAAGGACTGCCCTTCAAGGAGGAACTTTGCATCAGGAGGGAGATATATTGGCTGCTCTCCTAAGCTGCTTCTGGCTCTGCCCGCGGCAATTCAGGACATATGACTACATTGTCATAGATAAAAAGAAATCCGTGTTTTCAGTCTCTCTACAGTAAAAATATAGCCCAGGAAGGATACATGTCCTAATTAACCCCTTGGGAACAGAAGACAAAAGCAAATAAACAGAATACTGCACACATGGAAAGCATTTTGACTATGAATCCATTGAAGTCAGGTGATTTTTTTTGTTTGTTCTCATACAAAAGAAAAATTCACCTCTGTCTGGCAACCTAGCAAAAGGTCACACAACACCAGAATCCTGTTAAGAGTCCAAGCTCAAAGACCCAAATGAGGCACTGTGTGGATTTCACCTACCTGCTGTTGCTCTTTTGTTGGCAAGGATTCCAGCTGTGCGTGGGTTGCCGCTTCGCTACACAGGATGCAGGAGCAGGAGTGAATTATGACAAGCTGACACCACTATTTCCTTTGAGAAACAGATGCCCACATTTGACATCCCTCGAATCTCTTGCTTAAACAATGAGAGCAAATGGGTCTATTTGAAGTTTGAACAAGCAGGTGCATGTTGCCTTTCGGCTATACACAAACACTCGGAAAGCACAATTAAAGCAAGAAGGAAACAAAACCAGTTTTTCCTTTGCAGCTCAAGAACAGGACACCTGTGCAGCAGGGAAAGAGCAGAGGGGGAGAAACAAAGAACAGCTTGTATTGGGCTGACAGAGAAGAAAGGTGTTCTGCTTTTTCTTGAGCCATTTTTCATCAGTGTAAGAGCTCAGACCCTGATCAGATCCTAGCAGACTCCAGAACAGCAATAGTTTGTCCCAGGTGTTTCACGGAAACAGAATTTTCTTCTGAGATATCTTCTAGTTGATTTTCTACAGAACAGAAAGGAAACTCCTCTTTTTGGTGAAAGAATTACTTGGCCTCATGGACATTCATCAGGTGGCAGTGCTGCTCACATCACATCAGGGCCTTACTTGTTGATAACTGGGTAGCACTCAGAGGCCAAGCAAGCTGCCAGGGTCAGGAAGGCTGCAGGAAAATCAGAAATGTGATTGTGCTCAAGTAAACCACTGGCAGGCCGATGCTCCAGCTCCTTTCTTCCCCCACTACAGGGCAGCAGCAGCACCTGCACAGGGAAGACACCACAGTGGGTCTTCCTCACAGTCAGAGTTGAATTCTGCAGTGACTATTTGCCATGAGAGCAATTGTTTCCCAAATGAAGTATAAAACAGGAAAATTTTCTCCATTATATTGCTGTTGCAGACTTCCTAGGGAAGATGCTTCCATTTCTACCCTGAAGATCCACCTCCCTGGTACACCAAACAACTGTCAATATACATGTTGAAGAACATTGTATCTGTTGGAAAGGAATCAAATCCTTTGAATCATACAACAGAAAAAAGAATTTTCTTGAAAGGAAAATTCTAATTGGCACAACTAGGAAGCAAACTGCAGCTCTGTGTTAGTTATCTTGAACTCCTTGGACAGTGGAGAGAACTGCCAGGGTCACCTCAGTAATCAGCATTAGCAGCCTGGGGGCGAGCAGCCTCAAAGCAGGTGGTGATTGCCCTGGGATGTGCCTACGGGCTGAAGTCTGCTGCCACTTAGTCCTGGCTTCTCTGCATCACTGAAGCACCACTACAGCTAAATAAGAGCAATCAGTGGTGAAATGGTCTCTGCCTATTAACATATGGTCACCACAAGCAATCCAGAGCCCTGAGCTCTCTGACAGCGTTGTGAGGTAACAGCAAGAGCCGAGATTGATGCTAATCCTGGTCTAACTCAATGTAGCAATGCTACTTCCCCGCAAAGTTTCCATGGCTTGTCTTCTCATCTGAGTTTCATCCCTTTATCCTGCCAATGAATGAAGCACTTGCAGCCAACGAAGTTTCAGAATCTGAGTAATTCTCTCCTAGTGTAAATAACAGCAGCCTCTTTTGGTAAAGTGCTGTCAGCCCATCTCTTCAGCAAGCAATACTGGCAGGTGGAGTCTCCTAGCCTATCTGCACAGGAAACAAAATTGCACTCAATGCCTCTCCCTCAGCCCAGAAAAAGCCTGGAGGAATATCTTGTGCCGTCTGACTTGCCTTCATTAAATTTTCTCTCTTGCTTTGCACTGCACAGTCTGTAAGGTAGGTCGACCATGCAAGACTGAAGCTAGTAATAAATATGTCACGTTGAGCAAATAGGACATGCAAATTGGAAGGAGTAAGAAACCTCTGTGGCACGAGGACTGCTGAGGAGCCTCTGCAAGACTGTTCTTCATTGTGACAGCAAGAGCCTACAAACTACACAAGTAGTACAACAGTGGATATACAGCATCTAAAATGCCATGCTTCTGAATTTCCTGAGAAATCGTAAATCCTTGAGCTCGAGCTCTCTCACACACAGAGGGCAGTTCTGATTATCTGAATGAGAAAATAAACATTATATATAGACAGCTAATATAATTTTCAGTGGGGAAGTAGGTATTATCATAGCAAGCTGCTGTTAGGCCAATAAGAATTTAACTAAAGATGTACTGTATGAATGCTGTATTCACACAGCTCATCTTTGCTTTCAGAAACATATGGCCTTTATTTAGCTTAATAACTATGACATGTCTCATTATATCCCCACACCAAACACCTCAAGTCAAACTGCAGCATGTATGCCAATTATGTTTTCAGGGTTTCAGCCCTCTTTCCGTGCCTTTTTTGTGGGTAGCAGTTTGACTTGTGCTGTCTCTCCTTCACCACCTAGGACAGCCCACACAGCCCTGGGTGCCCAGAGCAGTTCAGGGGTTGCAGCTAGGCCAAGGCAGAAGTTGTGTCAGCTGGTTGTGGTCAGGACTTTCTCTAAGCTCTCAAGAAGAAGAGACAGAGTTTCCCTTGGTTTCTTCCTCTTCTTGAAACAACTCTGATCTTCCATCTTGTGAAATAGGCTTATCTAATAGAACTATTGTATTGCATATAATAACAAGAAGCAGCTCCAACTACTCTTGATTTCCAAACTCTTAGTATTTCCTCAGCTGGTTTCACCCAAAATATATCCACCATCAACAGGTGATGCTTGCTGACTTAAAATGAACAGTTATCTTCTTCAGCTACTTCCAAGGGAAAAGCCCCAAAGATTTTAAGGAAAGGAAAGAAAGTGTGTGTGGGCAAGTGACAAGTGTAACTGAAGTAAGGAGGAGCAGTACTTATTGTTTCATAAAATTCACCATATGTTGTGTGGCTTCATTACTCAAATCTTGCATGTGCTTATTTGATGATTTCATCAGCTGTTCATACTGCTGCCAATTCATGACTTGGCTGATTTGATTTGAGCTGTATCCCTAACCAAGGATTGCATTTTGCTTATTTTCAATCACTTTAGTTATGAAGGGGAAAAAAAGCAGTTTGCTTTAGAAACATTTTTTATTTTTTATGTGTGTGTATGGCTATTTAATCTGCAGTAAACACTAACAAGAAAACACAACCCAGAGCCTTACACCAAGGTCCTGGAAGAGCCACCCACCCACTGGCTACAGAGATGGACAGCTATAACATTCTGCTTCTCCATTGTTCACAAGCTGCTGGGACATTCACTGGCTACAGGGTAAGTTTCTGGAAGATTACTAGGAATGTAAGGAAGGGATTTGATGGACCACTAAGGCCAGTTTCCTGCAACTACAGATAAATGTATTTTGTAATCCTTCCTCATACACGTCCCATGTAAACTTACTAATGTGTAGCTTTCAAAATTGACAGAATTCTCTCTTGGGAGTTATGTACTGTTACCTATAAACCATGAGTAAGATAATTGCTTTTCTGTAAGTGTTTTAGAAATCTTACATGAATCAATGACACCTCAAGCTGTTGCTCAAGTCTAGGCATTTTTCTTCAACAGCTTTGATGTCAGACAAAAACTAACTGTGTAGCTGTGTAGTATTAGTAGCACTTTTGCCCTGGCTCCCTGTGACAGCCTGTGCCTGGTGGACAGAGATGTCCATGGTTTGAGCAGTGCTCGCCATGTGAGCACAGGTGGGGCTGCATTTTGACAGAGGGAGTAGAAGAAGTGTGTGATTGTGCATATCAGATTGCTACACGAGTCCCTGTGTGTTAGTGTGATATGTGGACATGACCCTGCAAGGTGCTGAAAATGATAATGCATCCTCTGTTAATCGGGGCCATTCAACATTCGTGTGCTAACCTTGACTATGAAGAAGAAACCTTGACAGTTTGGGTTTTTTTTTCTGTTTCCCAGAAAGGGAAGCAGGCTACAAAAGTTATGGGGAAATTCTCCTTTTTCTTCTCCACATCAAAGTCATCTGCGAAGCTGCGGATGTTACCGATGTCAAAAAATATTAGTTATTAATGAATAATAGCTCCATCCTTAACAGGGTGCCCTTTTGCAAGGGCACAGAGCAGTGCAGAAGTGATAAAAGATGGAAGAACAGGGAAAAGCTGATGAAGAAAAGCTGTATCTGGACAAGCTGCAATATACACCAAGGGAGCATTTACTCTTGAGATTTTTGTTTTTTGAATTTCAGATTAAGATGCAGAAAAGGCACTAAACACGACTGACTTTCATTTGAGCGTGTGTGTCTCTGCACACATGGCACGCCTGGAAGTAGAGAACATGCAAATAAGAAATCCTCCCATGATGCACAGGAGAGCAGGCAAGAAACAGAGGTACAGCCCCGGCAGCCCAGTGTGTGCTGTTGTGCTCTTTGCTCAGCAGCTGCTTTTGAGCAAATGCAGGAGGCTGTAAGGGCTACATACCAAACAGACCACACACGGCTCGGGGAACAGTGCATGAGGCCCGGCCGTGGTTGCTCATGGTTACTCAGCTGTGGGGAGAAAGAAGTCAGGGGAAAGTCCTCTGGCTGGGGGGTGCTGACAGGCAAAGATGAAGGAGCAAAGCAATGCACAAAGTGCTGTAGATTACACACACATACAGGGAAAGAAAAAGAGGGAAAATAGAGAAAAAGAAAGATATGACTATGGATTTGAATGTGGGACATATATTGAGAAAGTAAGAAAATTACAGCCTGAAAAATATTCCAGGCTGGAGCTTTTCAGCTCTGTTCCCAGCCGATAAGCTGGTCCAGCTCAAGGCTAGGGAGAATTTCTCCCAGGGTGATAATTTGGTCAAAATAAAAAGGAATTAATAACAAAGATAGAACACACCTGTTGTGGTGTGTGACCAGGCCCTGGCAATGGGGTGTCTTCTCTCTGAACCAATCACCTTTTCTCTACTCTTGGAATTGGAGTCATGCTATAAAACCAAGTGTGTTTGTGAATAAACTTGTCTCTTTCTTTCTATCATGAAAGACGACCATGTAGCTGTGCATCTTATTTCCACCGCACTTAAAAGGTTAAAACCCCGTTCCACAACTACATTTGAAATGTTGGGAAATTTTCCATCTAGGTTCACGATGTGAAAATATTTCTCATTTCACTTGCCCTGTCGCCTGTGCCCATTTATTCCCGGGACCAGTTTTAGCAGCAGTAGTGGCGTGGATCTGGCACAGTCACACAGCAGCTCACCTGCAATATCACTTGCCACCAAAGGGGAGCTGCAGCAGCGCAGAGCACAACGAGCCTCACTGCTCTTGCAAAATGAACTGCAAAAACAGATTAATAGTTTCCCTTAAGGCAGCAGGGATACAGTCTGTTCCAGATTTCTGATCATACCACTCACCTGAAGGACAAAAGGATCTGAGCAACAGAACCTTAAACTATTAAACTGTATTAAACTGTACTAATGACAATTAATTTCTAGATTCCAGAAAAAAAATGGAAGGTAGAGTTTTTTAATTTAAAAGTTTGAAGATGACACTGGTAGAGGCAGGGAGATTTATGACCTCGTTTCTGTCTTCCAGAAGAACGAAGCACCTGCACCAACTGCTAAAGCTAGTAGGATTCATGGGTGCCCAGCACCTGTGAAAACTAGATCATATTTGTCTTGTCTGTTCTGCAGATGGGGAAAAGCCACAGAAATACACTTTTTACTGGAAAAAACTCTTTTTTTTTCTTTTTTTTTTTTTTTTTTGTAAGAACTGTCAATTGACTGATACATTATTTCTCCCTCTGCTGATATTCCCACAAGATGCAGAACAGAGAGGCATGGGAAGGGTTTACTCTGCATTCTTTAGGGTTGCCAATGACCTCTGCTGCCCTCTTTGGAAGCTGCCAGCTGTTCATGTGACAGGATCTACTGCACAGCTCTTGGGCCTCCAGGAAGCAGGGTTTATCTTGGCAGGACCCTCCTTTCACCCCTGCTTCATTCCCACCCAGCAGAGAAGTGGGTTTTACCTTTGTGGTCCTCATAATCCCCTATTGCTCACTCTGGACTTTTAGAATGACATAATCTCTTCAAGGTGTGAGCAGCACCATGGCTCTCCCAGCCTGGGGGTGGCAGAAGTCCATAGGCAGAACCCCACATCCCAGAAAGGCTGTGACAGCCATTGGAGCAGTACAAAGGCTGGGTAGGAGGTGGGAGCAGGGAGGTACCTCAGTGGATGAAACCTCGGGGTGTGCACTTGGAATCCCATCAGGGACATCCCTCTGCTCCAGCTCTGAGTGGAGCCACTGCATTGCCAAAGCTTCTTACTGGTTTGAGGAGCTTTGATTTTTGTGGGCTGGAGCTTGACAGAACAGAGCTTCCAAGGGTGCCAGATACACCCTGCTCCCTAGATCCTGCCCTCCCCAAAGCTGTTCCCTCTGCCACTGGTGGTGGTGGTTGAGAGGGTTTCACACTAACACAGGCCAGGACAACCCCAGGATGTGTCCTTTACATTGAAGGGATCAGCAGGTTTCCAGGTTGGCCCCAGGATGCCCTGGCCTGGACAGGAGCTCGGAGTGGGGAGAGCCAGGTTGAACATGGTGCTCTGGGATCCTGCTGCTGCTGCTCCAGCAATGCCCCAGGCTCAACACCCAGAGCCTTCCACATTTCAAGAAGGATAGTAAGTTCATCCTGCCTGTCTGAAAATGCTGTTTATATGAAAAAAGATTTTCCATGGAGCTCAAGTGATTTGCCAGTGGTCATGACCTTTCTCTATGCCTACAAAGAACCAGCCAGCAATAAAGACACATGCTGAAAACCTGCTGGCATGGTGTCTCCCTAAATGAATATATTTTCTTGGGTAGCATAAGGGCTTTTGCTTACCATGTATTTAATATACTTTACTGCTGACAAGGGTATCCAAAAAAAAGGAGAGGAAATTAATCTCATGATTTACTTTATCTCCAAAAAGACTAAGAGACCAGTTACTGCTGTTCGGAGTAGGAGCACAACATTTGTATGCATATGTATTGTGCATATGCACAATATGTGAGTGCAGGGCTGGATCAAGAGGCTACTCTTGACCATAAAATGAGTGGCACATTTTTCTTTTAGTCCCCAGCATGTGATGAGTGTGGCTGTCAGACCCCAGATAGAACACCCTGAACTCAACAGACCCCGGGCAGGAGTTGCTTGCCAGCTTACCTCTTCCCACACACTCAGCTGCCTGCCAGTGGGATTTGTGGCTTTGGAATTTCATCCCTCAGCCCAGTAACACTACCTACAACTAACTACAGTGACATTGCAATTCCCACCTGAAAAAAGCCTCTATGACATCTTTTCTCCTATCTTACCTCTCCTTAAAGTGGAAAAGAAATCAACAGGAGCACAGGAACACAAGAAATGGGCAGACATGTGACCCTCATGTCTCTGATGATCTCACTGCACCACGCTTGCCCCTTCGCCCCACATTGTGGCTCCTGACCAGGATGGCTGTGGCCCTCATTATGTTTCAGAGTACACAGAGGTTTAATGAATATAGTGGCTTGCTGCTCTTCATCCCTTCCCTGCTATTTGGGTTCACACTTCATTAACTGAGAAATGCTTTTCCTTGGGGGATCATACTTCTTCCTCATTTCACCTCAGCTCTCAACTCATTTCCAGTCTACTTCTTGCCTGGCCCTGGGAAAAAACAAAGTGATTATAGTCTGGATCAGCAGCTAGGGAAGGAAATCGGTATAAGAGATGAGATACCATCAAGATTGGTGACTAATGACTTCAACTTCAGAAATGGAAGAAGCCCCACAGTAGCAGAGGGAGCTGGTGTCCATCAGAGCAGCACCCTGAGAGAGTCAGTACAGCCACCCTGTCCTGACCCTGCCACTTTCACCTCCCTGCTCCCCCAGTGCTTTTAGCACCTCTTCTTGGCTGCACGTCTCTCAGGAGGAACAGCAGCCTCCATCACTTCTCTCCCCTGCTTTCAGTCAAGCAGGCAGCTGGGTCTTCTTTCTGGTAGAGGCTTTGCTAGTTTTCCTGCCCCCCCAATAATGATCCATCAGAGTCCATCAGCAAACCTCATATGTCAGTCGTTTCTTCAGCCCTAGAGGGGTCCATAGTACTTTGGGTTTTTTATTGGAGAGGGTAAGTCCTTAGCTACACTTTCTGCCTTGCCTCTTTCTCAGCATCTTCCCAGCAAAACTGATGAGGAAGCAATAACATGATGGTGTGGAGCAATGTGGGGAACAATGTCCCGTGTGGCTTACACAGGGTAAGCTCTCGAAGCTCCAGCATCAGGTGTCCCTCATCCCTTCACCACCTGCTGGCATGCAGTGGGGACCCAGCATCTCCAGTGTCACTAGCAAAGAGGTCACAGTGGACTCAGGGAAACCACTGAGGCCATGTCTAGGACTGAGGTGTGAGGATTAACCACTAACACTTCCCAAATGCTGCATGCCCAGGCTGATGCAGCTAAGCTGGCCAGACCCAGAAGTGAGCATCAAGAGTGGCCCCAGCCACCTGCAGGGGGCTTAGAACCCTGGAGTACCCACCTCGCTGAGCTGGAAAACTGAGATGGGGAGTAGAATAAAGCCCCTGTGTCATGGTTTAGGTATGGTGCACCCAATTTAGTGCTCCCATTAAAAAGAAAACCATGATCTGCCTCTCCCTACTCCCCTCTGGTGGGCAACACCAGGCAGAGATCACAGGCTGAGATAACAATTTGCTGGAAAGAACAATGAGATTAAAAACCAAGCAGTAACAGTAGCGATTGTCCCCCTGTACTTCCCACTGATGAGGACACATCTCGGGTTCTGTGTCCAGTTCTGGGCCCCTCACTACAGGAAAGACATTGAGGTGCTGGAGTGCATCCAGAAAAAGGCAATGGAGCTGCTGAAGGCTCTGGAGCTCAAGTCTTGTGAGGAGCAGCTGAGGGAGCCTGGACAAAAGGAAGTTCAGGGGAGACTTTATCATGCTCTACAACTGCCTGAAAGGAGGTTGTACTCAGGCAGGGGCTGGCCTCTTCTCCCAGGTAACAAGACACAGAACAAGAGCATGTGGCCTTAAATTGCACCAGGGCAGTTTAGATTGGATATTAGGAAAAGTTTCTTCACTGTAAGGGTGATCAGGCATTGAAACAGGCTGTCCAGGGAAGTGGTTAACATACGCAGAAATATTTTAAAAATGCATGGATGTGGCACTTGGAGACATGGTTTACTGGTGAACGTGGCAGTGCTGGGTTAACTGTTGGACCAGATGATCTTAGAGGTCTTCCCCAACCTTAACTATGCTCTGATTCTAAGACCCAGGCACCGGGTAATTCTGCTGCTTCCCCACAGCCTGCCCCTGCATATGGCTGCACTCCCTATCTCCTTGCCAGTGGAGGCAGAGGATTAACTTCTTACATTTTTGCATTGGCTGTTTCTTCATGCCTCAGTTTCCCCACTAAGAAATACACAAGATTTTTGTGCCTCCTCTAGGATGTTTTGCCTCTTTGCTGCATGGTTCTCAGGGATAGGAACCATCTGCTGGCATGTGTCTCCAGGGCCACACACAGTGGTGCCCCACAGGACCTGGCTGCTAATATTAAACAGGGCTTTGGAGCTAGTTCAGACTATAAATTCACATTAACACCAGGACAAGACTGCACACAGCAGACAGAGCTGCAGCAGCCGTGGGTGTTCACCCTTGCCCTCCTGGCCATGGCACTCCCTGGGTGTGTGAGCAGGCGGCTCTGGCAGCTCCTCAGCCCTGCCTGAACCACATCAGCATCCCCTGCCTCACCCTGTGCCACAGAGGAGCACGGGCTGCTCCTCCCTAACCCTCAGCTAGGCTGCTCTGCTTTCTCACCCTTGTTCTTTGCTGAAACCCCTCTGGCACAAGGAAGTGGACCTGCTCTAAAGACACTGCCTTTTCTAAAGCTGGGAGACAAAGCCCTTATTAGCAACATACCTCAACAGGCAGGAATCAGTCATTTTCAGTTTCTTTGCATTTGCACATCAGGGGGCTCGTTTCTTTTCTTTCCCCTCAAACACATCGTGGGTGGTTTCCCTGCAGCAAGCTGAGGAAGGGAGGAAGGCCCTTATTTATTTACTTCCCTATGGAAACATCTCAGCTGGTATTAGTTAACAATGTGATTTTGTGGTGGGAGGTAATATTCTGAGGGGAGGCTCTCTCTCAATGGCCTGAGTTGGGGCATCTGCACACTGAGGGTATTTACCCTCCCCAGTGCTGCTCAACAGAGAGCAGCAAGGAGATGCCATGACTCTTCATGGTCTCTTCATGTATGGTATAGAGAGAAATATTTTTACCTGTGGTTGTGACATTTGGCTGTACAGAAAAGACAAAGCCACCCACTGCACACAAAGTCTGCTCAGTGCTGCTGCTTTTTTAAAGCTGGGTTGTTTTTTTTTTTGTCTGTTTGTTTAACCTCACTCAGACCACTGCAGAACCATAAGGGGCTTGAAGCACAATATTCAAATCCAGACTTTTCCAAAATAGAAGGGAGTTTCAAGGAATTTCAAGTTTTAAAACATCAATATTTACATTTAAACCCCGATGGATCCAGACTGAAAAGTCTGAGATCTCTTTTCCTATGTACTGTAATGCCTCCCAGCACACTGCTGGGAGGTGCCACAGTGCTGCAGAAGGAAAAGGTGACCATAGCCAGGTGTTTTTCACCACACATTGCAACATGGGAATGATCAAATAGCAGCATGTGATACATCCTTACAAATCCATGCAGTCTAATCCCGACTCTAGCAAGTCACATTCCTGTCTTTCTTTGAACTTGATTTTGTTTCCGTTGTACCCTGTCAGGAGCATTTCCCATTCAGAAGAGGTCAAATATAACCTTTTCAAGTCCCAGCCCACAGAGGATTAAATACTTGGCAACTCTGGGAACAGCAGGAGATGGGCATACATGTTTTCCCAGGCAGGATCCCAATCCTGTTCCCTCATGCCTCAGTGGGTGTTTCAGCCTGGTTTAGGCACTCAACCAGCTGCTCAGACCCCAAATTCCTGTCCTGGAGCCAAAACACATCACCTGATCTACCTGGAACCAACTCTCTTTCTCAGAGAGTCAATGGAAGAGAGCTATTCATAGGTAGGCAGTTTCTTAAGGAGAAAACAGAGAAAGAAAACCAGTCCTCAAAACAGTTTTTGACTACAACCACAAAGAATAAGGGTAGCAGCTCTGAACATAACATCTTGATACCTTCAGAAATGCATGGCCTGATCCAAAAGAGAGGACAAAGCTTCAGCAACTGCACTGAAATGCCCCCCAGTTTGCTGCTTGCAGCATTTGTCTTACAGGTGAGCAGGTCAGCCCCTCTGAAGCAGTAGAGGAAGCTCATTGCTCCAGGAATGAGACTAACAGACTAAACAGAAGCATTAAATAGAAAAGAGAAGTGGCAGCACCAGCACATGCTGCTGTGTTTTGCAGTCAGCCCCAAGTGCACAACTGCACTGCAGCTGCTGCAGACCTACCCATGCAGCACAGGGCTCACACGAGAGCCCAGTTCCTGGCAGCTCAGCACTTCATGGTTTGGGTATAGCCATCTGCAAATACTCTGCTGCTTAGAAAGCCTCCCAACTGAAATGTAAAGCCTGTGTTAGGCAGCCCAGGAGCATGGCAGTCGCTGAGCCAAAGGTTAAAGACCAAAGGTTTTCCTTCAGACACTTGGCATCACCGTGTCTCTTTGTGTGCCTGTCCAAAGCCCATTTCAAATTTCCAAGAGTAACTATTTAATATTGCCTCAACCCACTCCCCCTCTCAGGCCCACCTCTTTCTTAGCTTTGGAGAAGCAATTATTAAACTTTTGTTTAGTCTTGGGAAAAGCTGAAAGAGTGTGAATTTATTCACCAAGGAGACATGCATGCTGTGTACCCTGGCTTTTGTTGAATTGCAGTTTTGACACAGACTGCCTCTGGAGAACTTCCAGAGGTGCCTGGCATTGTTTGGGCGCAGTGTGAATGTGCTGTGGAGAGCAGATCCCAAACAAAAGCAGGAGCCCAGTCAGGCTCCTCTTCTTCTCTCCACCATTGATTGTATTAAGGCATATTACAATTTAAATCCTCTAGCAGCAGGTGAAGTTACATTTAATAAAGAATTTGAGAGCTACACTCATTTAACTGCAACAAGAAGCTGTTCTAACACAGGCACAGTGCACAATGCTACAGGTACATTCAAAAATAAACACCTGTAGGACAGAAATGCTTATGCATCCGTGACTGGACACTGAAAAGACAAATGAAGAGCTGAACCCCCGTCCTTTGCTACAGAGTCAGGCTGAAGAACACATGCACTCCTGAGGTTTGAGGACTAATCAAGGTACTTGTGAACCAGCAATTAAAGGAGGTGGGAGCTGTGTGAGAAGGGACACATCTATGAGACGTTCTGCTTCTGTGAGGGTTTTTTTTCTGCCTTTGAAAACATAATTTTGTTGGCTCTAATCTTGTGTCAGCTTGCATTTAATTCCTCTCATGTGAAAGCAAACCACAGAACAACTGATGCAAAGTTGCCTCAGAGGGTTGTCTTCATGTGCTTGTGTGCCAGCCCACTAGAGGCGGTGAGCAGTATTCACAGATGTTGTACTGGGACTGTTCTCTGCTCCTCTGTGGTTTCTTTTTTCTCCGGCTGCCCGAGGGGAAGAAGCATATTTCTCATTCCTCTTGGCTGTAACAGAAGTGGAGGCAAGCGTGACTCCTCTGCCTGGCATTGCACTCTCTGTGATCAGCTATCTGCCTGCCTTGCAGACGGCAGATATGAGTGAGGGGAGCCACTGCCAGGCTGCATGAGATGCACTGGAGGCACTAGAGACACAAACTGGGTATCGACTGCTGTAGCAGATGATTTCTGTGACCTGTGAGAGCCATCAGCCTTTAGAGAGGTAAAGCATGCAGGCAAGATTTAAACAAAGATCTGGCTTTGAAGTGATTCAGAACAGTATCTGCAGCTCTGCCGAGTTAAAATGACAAGGTTCATCAGCTCTCAGGCTTCAGGGCTTCCAAGTCATCCACAGGCTGGAGGTAGGAAAAATGTCCCTTTAAGGAAGCTACACCTTCCTTCAAAGCAGCTGGAGCTGCAGGTCCTACTGGCAGGGTGGTGCCCCAGCTGACCCATTGGTATGCTCGGGACAGAAGCTGGGCTTGGATGAACTGTGAAGCAAAACCATCCCTGAATCCTGCTATACAGTACAGGCTGATGTCAGAGGAAGTGAAGTTCCCCACAAGTCTGTGATGTCCCAGTGCAGCTCTTTGTGGCAGGCTGATCATTGTGCCTGAGCCTCATCTCCTCTCTCTCCCTCTGGCACACCAAGCACAAACAGGGCTCAGACATGATGCTGCTTTTGGGTTAAGAGTTGTCGTGTTCATTTTTGGCATCTTTTCACACATTTCTTTGTCAGCCCATGTTCACATCTCTCATTGCTAAACATTTCACAGCTTCAGAAACCCAACCATCTTCTTGCTCACTGCACACATGCAGAAGTCACCAGAAACTGCAACCACACAGATGTCACAAAATAGCCTTTATCTGTGCCCCCTCCTGCCAGTTTGATTTCCAGGAGCTGGTGTGTGAAGCACCACCATCCAGCAGTGTTTGCTGGCCAGCACTGGCAAACGGGACTCTGCATGTACACGCATCTGCTCCAATTGCTTCCCTCCTTTGGGTCTTCTTTATGTATAAAGCCTTTAGAGATATCAAATGGTGACCAGAGCCTTACATTTGTATCATTAAATCAACTTCAACCGAATGCTTTCTAAGGAAGGAGGAAATAAGGAATGCTTTACGTCCTTAAACCTCTTTGTTTTGCCAGAAGATTTCATTATTTAGGCTCAGTGAAAGAAGGGGGCGAAGGGTGTCAGCCAGAGGAGCCCTCTTGGCTAACATTCAGCTTCCAGTGCTTAAAGAGGTTTGATGTGGCCATCGGGAGAGTGTCACTTCCTATTGTGGTCATAGCCAAGGCCCGGCAAGGAGGGAGGGAGAAGAGGGGAGGCAGACTGCCTGGGAGCTGGAGGAGTGCACACAGGCTCGAGTGAGAGCTGCAGCAATGCAAATTCAGGATCCAGAGCCTCACCCAGGGGCACTGAACTCATGGTGAACTCCTCACATGCCATCAGCACCAGTGGGGATGCTTCAGCTGCACTGGGGAGAGAGTGAGAACCCCTCTTCCATTGCTATAGAAACAACAGTATGAAGTAAATCCAACATGCTCTTTTTTTGCATTCCAATAAAAAATCATTAAGAAGCACAAATTTGAGGCAAATGTCTTGTTCAGGCACACTCAGACTGCAAGAGCAAAAGCCAAGTTAGATTGACTGTGATGGGGGCAGCAGTGTTTAAGCCACATTGAAGGCTTATTGCTGGCTCTATTGAAGAAGTATTTCTCTCTGTTTCTACCTCTGTTATCAAGACTGCTGCTGGAATACTTCATTTGTTGCCTTCATGAACAGATATATCTTTAATTTTGCAGCAGTGTCAAAGCATCTGGTGAGTTCAGAGCAAAGTAAGCTGTAAGCTGACACCTCTGGACACCCAGCCTGTGGCCAATAGCAGCACATTGGTTCTCAATGCAGAGCCAGAAAACGCATACACACCCAGAAAAAAAAAAGCCTCAGGATTTGCAAGTTTTGAAAAAATAATTTCTAAAATAATTCTGATGTTGCTAATGCTTCAGTCTGATGAGCCCTATACACCCATCTGAAATCAGTCCACCTGATTCATCCACTCATTATCTGGGACTTGCAAACAAACCATCCTATGCTTGGTAAAATCCATGTTATGAATTTAAAAAAGCTCAATGCAAGCTAAGACAAAATAGTAGCTATGACCCTATCAGTGGGGTTGAGTTGGTAGTGGTAGTGATGTTTATTTGCTTTTAAAGAGAAACACGGTTATTTTTACTTTCCAAGCCAGAGGAATGGCAAGTGTTAAAAATGCATAGTTCTTGAGGATGCTGAAAGCACCTACATGCATGCACAGGAATATCTGTGCAGTCAGGCAGAATTACCTAACTGATACTGGTAGTTAGTAAGTCAGACAGAAATTAAAAAAAGAAAAAGAAAAAAAAATCAGAAAAGAAATTAAATATCCAGGTCTCCATCTGCTTAAAAATCCTGGGAATTTTCTAGTCTGTCCTTAGGAAATGCCACACAATAACTTTATCTGACAAAGGACTGAATAAAATGAGGTAGGACATCAGAATCTGCCCTTTTATCGTGCAATTGGATATACTGCCTTTTGTCCTGTGTGTAACACTCTTGGCACCAGGAGAGGTCTCCTTAAGGGCAGCCGTCTGTCTGCTCCAGCTAACTATAGCACAGGAACTGCAATTATCAACCTTTCCATTCCCCAAATTCCTCTGCTGATCTCCACTGGGATAGTATTATAGCTATTCTTTGTTTGCAAATATACATACTTTACCAGACTAATTAGCTGGGAATTACATTTAAACTGAAGCCACATGACAAAGTCTTGAGGTTTTTTAAAACACTCATGTTATGAAAAAGTGACCTTCTCTCTGTAAGCTTCGGCCACAAATGATTTGTGTTCCACAGATGGATTGAGGGATAAAGGCTAAATGCAAAATCAACTCAAAAACTTACAGAGGGTAACATGGCTTACTGTGAAACCACTTTCCTTAAAAGCCCCTTATGTTCTAGGTTTCATTGTTCCACTGATAGAGACACAGAGATTGCTGCTGGAATTAACTGCAGTTAACTGGAATGACCTTCATGGTTACTAAGGCCAGCCCTCATTCTAGGAAGTGTCAAAAATATTTTAAAACCTTCTACAAATAATATACTGTGTTCTTCATGCGTTAATTTTTTAGCAGCCCAGATGCTGCTTAGATGAGATTTCCATACAACTTGTGTGATTAAGAACTGAGCAAGGATGAATTTTATTTGGGTAATTTTTGAACTAAGCCTTTAAGTATCGGACTAATTTTGAATTCAGTGTGACTTAATCTCATGCTTTACTCTAAGTACCTGCTTAAGCATATGGCTGAAGCAGGGCTTAGCCAAGATTGGTTGATCCCTGCCATACACAGAAAGGTACAGACTGCACAGGGCATCCCCATCTGGTGATGGTGAAGTTCGAAATGTACAGCAAAGCAGTGAAAGAAGAGCCTACTGCTAATAATTGAAACAATAAAATTAAACATTTTCTCAAAAGGGTGTTTTCATCCCACACTAAGTCTGCCACATTACATTGCTGTTCCTGAGACTGTTGCTATTTCTGAGTCTGACAGGCTGCCAGTTGAGGAGGCCCTCAGTCACTCAGGAACAATTAATTGATGACACTGTCAATTATGTCTGTATTGATCACCTTGCTTTTCAGGTTCACTCAGAGGTAAGCAATAATGATAACACACTATGCTCTCTAGTTATGACAGGACTTGATTTATGGTCTTTACAGAAATAAATTTGGGTTCAAATCAACAGTCTGAGAAGCCAAAAGAGCAAAGAGGGTCATAAGATGTGCAGAGAGGTGGTGAAAATCTCCACTGCGTTGCCATTCCATGTATGCGTTGTGTGGTTTAATTCCAAATGACAACTCAGCCCCACACAGCTGCTCACTCACTCCCCTGGTGGGATGGGAGAGAGAATCAGAAGGCTAAAAGTCAGAAAACTTTGGGTTGAGATGAAGACACTTCAAGAGGCAAAGCAAAAGCCAAGCTCACGAGCAAAGCAGAACAAGGAATTGCTTCATTACTTCCCATGGGCAAATGTTCAGCCATCTCCAGGAAAGCAGAGCTCTGTCACATGCAATGGTTACTTGGGAAGACAAACACTGTCACTCCAAATATCATCTCCTTCCTTCTTCCCACAGCTTTATATACTGAGCATGGTCTTCTGTGGTATGGAATATCCTATGGATATCCACTGTCCTTGCAATGCTCTCTCTCGCAGTTCTTGTTTATCTACTCAAGGCCAGAGCGTGGGAAACTGAAAAGGCCTTGGCCCTGTGTAAGCAGTGCTCAGCAATAAAGAAAACATCCCTGTGTTATCAACAGTGTTTCCAGCACAAATCCAAACATAGCCCCATGCCAGCTACTATGAAGAAAATTAACTCTCTCCCAGCCAAACCCAGCACAGCAATCTTGCAAGTTTAAGGTGGCTTTTTTAGAAGAGGCAATATTTAGAAGAAATGCTCTTTTTGGCAGAGAAATAAAATTATATGTATCTGCATGAGAGGCTGCAGTGGTATAATGGAATGGCTAAGGTCTATATGCCTAAACAAAGTGTATAATACCATAATGCCAGAAGCACTGCACACAAACAGTGGCTGAGTCACTGTTTGCCAAGTGCAAGCAGGGTATAGATAGTTTCATTTCAAAAGTGGCATCACTGTTTTTCTTTCACATTCTCCTCCTTGGTATTGTCTATACTGTGAGCCTAACAGAGAAGCAAAGAAACCTGGAGAGGAGCTCAGTGACTGTTCTGCTGGGGGAGCATCGTTGCACAGAGCCCAGGCTGGGGACTCCTGGGGGCAGCAGCCAGCTCTGTCCCTGCTGGCACAGCTCCAGCACACTGCAGTTGGGGTTAATGAGCCTATGATAACAGCAATAACCTGAGCAGTAAAAGCTCAGCATTGATCCTGAGATCAGGAGAGCAGGCCACTTGAGGCTGTTACCTGCCTCCTTGGCTTACTCAGTGTTTTGGCAAGAAGTGCAATGTAGGCCGGGTCAAATCAAATGGTAATTCAGTCCAAATCTGAATAATGCACCAGCAGCATGGTCCAGGAACAAAATGGAACAGTGTGATTTTCATGCTCAAGAGCTAAGACGGCACTGTGTAGCCTATGGGTACCTGCTCTGGCAATCAGGGGACCTGTCACGGGATTTAAACCAATAAAATGAGTAAACCAGAAACCCTGGCCTTGGTCTGTATAAGTCATTGCACTGTATTTAATGTACTTGCTGCTTTCAGTTTATCAGGTGACCAAGACAGTATTAAACTGTAAAAAATATTAGATACTCTCTTAAGAATACTGCCATGCCTCTTAACTGATAACTGAGTTTTACAGAGTTTTCAGTTCATAGCCTTTAGTGGTCCACAAATTTTGATTTAGAGGAAGCTGAAATGTTTGAACCTGGATTGAAAAACCTTATTTGCTTTGAATTTCATTGTGATATCAGAAAGCTAAGTCTAATGAGGAAAAAAAATCACATTCTGGCAGAAGACAAAAAACCAACCAAACCCACCAAATCCAACAGCCTATGATGTAAACTGGCATTTCAAGGAAGGAGGGGAACATTCTCCCTTAAAATATTCCCATATAATTTCAGGTTGCCGTAGAAACTGAAATGAGAAACAGAAGTATAGAAAATTGTCGAATTCTCCATAGAAAGTTGTTAAACTCTCCATTATGTGCAAACCAATTGACCATTCATGTAGGACTTCAGAAGGTGGACAGAGTGCTTGGCTCTGCCCATCAATTCTGTAAACAGTAAGTTAGGGGTATACACAAGGTATACAAAATATACCTTGCAAAGCAAATGGGAGAGAGCCTGAATAATTTCCATATGTATAATCATCATTGCAAAGTCAGGGCAGAATGCAACATATGCATCCCAGCTGTAGCATACATCTGCAATGTAACTCACTCACCTAACATACAGACAGGAAATAAGGTTTTTCCAGTGTCTGAGTGTAACAAGATAAAGCTGTTGAGTTTAACCCTATCAACATCAGAGCAAAAAGAGCCCAGACAACTGTTCACATCCTTAAGGCATCTTGCTCCATTAGGATCTAAATTGGACTTAGCCAGTGGAGGTTTCTACCTTTTGGCAGATCCAGGGCCAGCTTCTGCTCATGAGATATTCTGTAGTCAAACAGAAGACTACAAGCCTGCCTACCAGCCACAGCTCAGCACTGCTTCAGCAGAGAGCATGTTCATTTATTTGGTTTAGTCTTTTCATAAACTAGAGAAAAATTCTCATCAAACACAACCATGATGCTTAAAGGAACACCCAACAAATTATCCTGACAAGTGGTGCTGCTGGCTACACAGAGCTAATCCTTTCAAATAGGTTTGCTGAGCCAAGGAACATAAGCAGATGAGGCTCACACCATCTACACTGGCAGACTTCCTCTGGGACTGATGAGAACTAAGGGGTCCAACTGGAAAATGCTCTCTGGCATGGCACTCGAAAAAACAACAAGATAATAAACCCCATGGGACCACAGGTAGAAAGAGAGTTTACAGTGTTTGCAAGTAAGATTTGCATGGCTAGACTCTGCTGATACAAGCATCTTTTCCATTTGAAAGCTAGTCTGATACCCTAAAAGCTATTCAGTAAGGGGGAAAGCCATCCTGGAACCTCCTGGGACTCCTGGGAGATGGAGCAAGGAGGATAAAAATGATCATGACTACTGCACCTACCCAGAACTTTGCACATGTAGAGTGCTTCCTCTAGCAGCTCCTGCTGGGGGAGATAGTAGGTGGGACTTTTCCCCTGGCCAGTCACGTTTCACCTATACATTGCTGATTTCCTCCCCCACTCTCTGCACTAGCCTACCCCTGAAAAAGTAGGAGAGGATTTCATTCTGGCCTGCCCTGGAGGACTTGTGACACTAACAGGCACTTCATCACAGGTGTGGCTAGGCAGGTGTTGGGTCCTCCCCACAGCCCCCCTGTGCAGAAACTGGCAGCCATGCACAGTGACCCACTGCAGCTATGGCTGGGGTACTGGGCCTTTTTGGCTTCTTTTCAGATGGATCACTTCACTTTGCATAATCCTCACTCAGTGTGTTCCTCCTTCTACAAAACTAACTTGGAAATTGTAGGACTGTGCTGAGTTATTATACACTAATTCCAGCAGCATCTTTCAGGATATACTAAAATAAATTGTTAACTATACCCTGGTCTTCAAAGACCAGTTATACCTCATACCATTTATTAATCTCAGATACAATGAATTATTAAAATGAAACTCTCAATTACTCCCATCACAAAAAGTACCAGTGTGGCTTTTAGATCCATTTTTCTACCCTTTACTGTAATGCATTCTTCATTTTAATTACTGGCACCATATTTTCAAAGGCCAGTGCCTTATCTTTGCAGGGTATTTATCAACCAAAAAAAGTTTGACAAGTGCATAAATCATTAGGTGTGACAAGCAGTGAATTCTTGAAGGAGAAATATGTGGAAAAAAGATCATGTTATCTAGGTGAACCAAAGACATGTCAAAGTGAAGCAACAGGAGGGAATATCATCTAATTCTCCTGCCAGCATGTGCATTGTGCAAGATATTATTCTGGTGTTCATTACCAGGATACTGAGTAGATTTTTTTCTGTGAAGAGAAAAGAGATCTTCTGCAACAAAGGACTTAAAGGGTAACAAGAATTCCCAGCTAAAATTCCTAAATAAAGAAATCAAGATCGCATTTAATCAAAGCTACAGAACACACCCAAGTAATAACCCAGCCCAAAATAACCCTCATCTGTCCAATGGCTCCTAACCACGAAGTACTGCAGTCTTCCTATTGCCATTACCTTTTCTGATTCAAAGAATAGATGTTTTGTCATGAAATCCCATTTTCCAGGTCTGTCACTGGTCTAGATGGTGGACACCCACCATACAAACTCCTCTGCACCAGTACACAAGAGCAACAACTGAATTAAGGAATGTTAAAAGAGTCAAAAATGTTTTTAAAAAAAATCTGTGTGGTCCAATCCACTTCAGAAACCCCTACTGACCTGTTAGGGTTGGGGTTCAGAAAACCACAAAGTCCAGGGCTCCAAGGGCACTGCAGCTACAAAAGGCCTGCCATGGCCAGCACAGCACTGCCCCAACATTGCTCCTTACACACTTTCCCCCTCGACACCAGCCTCTCCTCACCTCACCTCACCTCACCTCACCTCACCTCACCTCACCTCACCTCACCTCACCTCACCTCACCAGCACTCAGCTGGTTAGGGCAACTAGAAAGATCTTCTTAGGAACAGAAAGGGTTGGTTGTGACAAGGGGTTGCCTTGCAGCAAGCTCTGGTTGCTTTTCCCAAACTGGAAGACACATTTGAAAAAAGGACAGCACACACTGTCCAGTGAAACACTGATGTGTGGAAGACATTGAAACATTGATGTGTGTCCTTACCTTGGTTGTTAGGCTTTGCTGAAGCCTCTCCTGCTACATTTTCATTTCTGCTCCCCAGGTCAGCTGTCTGTGCCGGTCATTCCTCAGCCACGATGTGTGGACACACCTGCACACCAGCCATGACACCTCAGATTTATGGTGTGGGCTCTACCTTGCAGGAAAACTGATCTCAGGTTCTCTAATGTAATTTCTGATAGTTGATGGTCAAGAATAATTATCCCCAGCATTCAGATTGGAGCACATGTGAGGAGACAGTAAAATGCCCAGCACTACATCCTCAGGATCCTAAAGCCAAACACAGTAATGGGCTTTCCTTCTTGGAGAACAGCAATGTATCAGTCATCATCTTTTTAAATTCACCTCCACCTTGTACAACAAGAGTAATATTTTTTCTGTCTAGTTCCTTTCTTACATGTGGGTTTCCAATTTCATTACTTGTAAAAATCCCTAGTCCAACAACAACTTCAGAAAATAGAGATAAAGTAGAAAATGCAGGGAAATCTTTGGAGATCGTGCTGGATTTTTTTCTTTACATGACAAATAATGTATTAAACGATGTCTCTCATTCCTCTTCTAACCTTTTTAATAAGAAAAGACAAACACAAGCCCAGCTGAACACAGCCAACATCTGATTGGGTCAAAAACTTTTAACCCACAGCATATATGGTTGCACTAAAGATGCAATGAAAAGTTGTGTTCTGGGACCTCTACCACCAGAAGGATATTCTTGAGGTGATTTATATATAAAGGTTCTGCTAGTTTTCCAAACTAATCTAGTGCCAGCTGGAAATGTAGGAGTAATCACCCCTGAGGCTTAACCACTATTTCAATGTGCAGAGCAACCGAAGTAAAGGATGAGAAAAATAACTTCCTCTTTTTCCATTCCCAACAGCTTCAGCTTTGTTCTAGCAGTTATATCCTGCATGTATGAGAAGGAATCTTAATCTTTTGCCTCTCTGGAGTTACTGGATTTCCTCCATCATATGTGCCCTTCAAGGGTATGGCTAAAAGATTCAGTAATTTACCTTACCTGTTGCCTTTTGCATTTAGGAGGCAGAGAGACTGAATTTTGATAATCAGACACAAACATGCTTCCTTGAATTCTTGAACTCCAGCTCTGTCTCTTCTCTTCTAGCAGAAAAAAACAAGGAGAAAAGAAATAAACCTTGTCCCTTATACATGGGCCATATACAGGGACAATTCTCTCAATCCACCTATACAAAGGGCACCACATGGAAAGAGAGTCCTCCAGAAAACTGCTTTCCATTTACTCGATCTGCATCAGGGTCACACTGAGGAAACAGCTACCAGAGTTGCTCTGAACACTGTCAGAAACCCCTTCTTTTGCTGGGTAGATGTACTTCTTCCATGCTTGGTATGCTCACAAAACCCGTGTTTTTGTACACTGCTCTCGTGTCCAGTCACTGCATTTCTACATGGTTCTGATGAAAGCTCCAGTTTGATTCTCATTTTAAAAGGGGACAATGAAAATCAAAACACGTCATGCATATGAACAAGAAAAATATCCACAGATGCAAAGTAGGGGTGAATTTTCAAGGACAATCAGTTGATGATTCAATAGAGAAAGGTCCCTCTTTGCAATTCATAATGCTATTGAAGAAGACAAGTTTCATTTTTGTTAGTGAAAGTGGCTCAATGTTTATATGTGCATTAACTACCTCACCCATTTTCAAAAGTCACCAATGCACCGTAGGAGCAGAGGGACTAGTTCATCTTCCACAAGTTGCTTCTGGGGCAGCAAAACTAGGGACCTTAATGTAATGTGGTTGGTCAATTCTGTTCTCTTTTCAATTTAATTCCCATCATCTCCTAAAGCCCTATCTCTCATTCTGCGCTTCTGGTTTAGAGCCCCACTGCAGTTCTCAGAAGAGGTCCTCTGCTATTCATTGCACTTGGCTTTTGAATGAAACATGAGGTTTTTTAGCACCTCGGGAGGCTGAGCATGATTTAGCAGCCCAGCCCCAGCCTCATACACAAGGACTGCCCTTTAATTCCACTTAAATAAATTCAGTGCTGTTGGTTTTGCCCCTGCTCAAAAGGAGCTTAGTGGGAAAGTCAAAACAGATCTCAGCCAAAGGAAAAAAATAATAAAGCAAGCCCATAAATTAAGTCAAGCTAGTGTATCCTAGGAACAAGAAAGAGCTCATGCAGATGAGGTAAACCATGCCATGCATAGAAAGCAAATCCCCACTGCTGGTCCTCCCTCATGCCATTCCAAAGAAACAAATCTCTATGTGAAGTGTTTGAGCATGCTGGAAATAGAGGGGCCCTGGAAAAATAGTTAAGAAATAAATTCCACTATTTGGTGGCATTTGTTCCAAAGGAGACAAAGTGTCTTTTGTGAAACATTCCCACCAGAAGCCTTGCAGAGTTTGAATTGCATCCACAGTCTACACTGGTATTAGACATGAAGTGAGATCTTATTTTTGTCTTTCCTTTTACTGTTGAAAATCCTATCAGATTTTAAAAGGTCTGACTAATTAACTAGGAGTGAACTGCATTTTTCCTAGGATATGAATCAACATAATTATAATTTAAGAAGATCTATTATCATTATTATGGAAAAAAGAATATGACAGAAAGTAAGAGAGGGTAAGGTGCTTAAACACAGTGAGATTATCCCTAGACTCTAACAATGAGCCCCTGCTCATTCATTGTATGAAGTTATATCAAGTTTGTAGCATTGTCAGCTAACTAGAATTTACTAGGTAAGGATGAGATCTTAAGGAGGAAGTAAGTGGCTTCCAAAAATCCCTTTCAGCTCTGAATGGTTTAGAAACCTAGCTAATGCAACATCTTTCATAGCTCACAGCTAATAACCGTCATGTTTATTTTCTCTGTTCTGAAACTCTGAGAAATCGATAAAGAGTGATCATACTGCCTTATGCTTTGTGGGAGATGCTGTGGGATTGGAGGACAAAAGCCAAGTCCAGGCTTATTTACAGATATTGCAGGGTGGGAAGAGTTTCAGCAATGGTCCCTGGAAAAAAGGCAGATCAGTGGAAGTGTGTGATCCTTTTCCTTTTTTCTCTCAGGGAGGCTGGTATGTGAAGTGTAAGATGCCCATAAAGTCTCCCTTGCAGCCAAAATCACTGTCTCAGCAGGGTCCATTAGTGGAAGATGCATCATCATCATCATTGTCTTGTCTTCCTCCTGGGAAAGAGAAATGGAAGGGAAAGGATGAGCTCTGTAAGCAAAACAAAGTAGAGAATGGGAAAGAGCTGAGAGACCAATTAAGCCCTGCACACATGCAGGCTCCCTGCATGGCAGCTGACCTACAAAGGATATTCAGAGTCGACTAAGAGCTGCACATTGAACTGATAGAGGAACCGGATGCAAAAGCAATGCAGCATCAAGCTGTGTTGAGGGGGGTAGATGACCCTCAATTAACTCTATTATAAAGAGGTGATCAATGCCACATAAATCAAAGTATATATATTGACATAAACACTCAAGATTCAGCTCCATTGTCTTCTGTGTGCTTGGTAATAGTTTGCAACACTCCAAATGCAAAATAAGAAGGCAGTTTCCTGAAAATTTCTTTTATTGTATTTGCAGTTATGCAGGTGGGTAAAGCTGGAAGAAAACTTCCCCTGAAAAACCCAGTTCATCCACCACCCCATAGAAGGCAAAGTTTTTGTAGACTATTGCCACCTTCCAAGTACTGGAGGATGAGTCTTTTTTGTTCCTTCTCCTCCCACAAACATTCCTGGGTTTTCCAGCTGGGAAGAAAGCAGTGAGTGACAGCTAGGAGGGGGTAAAAGAGGCACATGCAGGCTTGAAAACTCACAATTCTGTGTTTGGTTTGTTTGCAAGTGAGCACTGAAGCATGTCCCCAGACAGACACATCATGGTGAGTGAAAGGAGCTCTTTTAAGCATAATAATCTTTTATAGTCTATCATTTGAGACGTAGTCTGAGTTCACATGAATGATTTTTCAACCTATTACACTGTTGATAGCGTACTTTCCAATCTTCCCCTTGTTAAGAAACACTTCCACTCCTGCTTCCTCCTCTCAAGCCAGGGATATTGGAAGGATGCACCCTCTGAGACTGTTTACTTCCATAGAGATCTTTAATAAAAATGCAGTGACTGGAAACTGTGAAGATAGAGCAGTCTGAGGAACAGGAAATTTAAAGAGACAAATATGCAGAAGTCCTCAAGATGCTGCCAAGGCAACAATTTCAGGAGGAAAACAATGCTGAGTAACATAATTTCCCCCAGTAGCTGCAAGTCATTCAGCAGCCTTGAATTAAGCTCACACCTCTGCTGTCTCTGCACAGTTTCACGGGAGAGGAATGAAATCCTTTATCAGCAGGACCAAGAAAACATCCAAAGAGGGTAAATATTAGAAAGCCACAATTAAAGTCAGGGAGCTGGCAGCTGCCCTGGAATGATTAATGGGCTCACACATCTCCTTATGCCCTGGCTCAGCCATGCTGAGCAAATGTTCGAGAATTTCATAATATTAGCAGCTCCTTTGCTTTCAAAGACATAGCCTGGCTGTGCAGTGATTTCTCCAAGACACAGTTAAAATGAGTTTGGTTTCCTCTTTTGCTCTCCTCTTTCTTGAAAACATCTGTAAAGCTGGGGCATTGCACAAGGACTACTGAATCACTTTATACATATTGTACACTGAAATAAAGAACAACTGGACCTTCACACTAAGGAGAAGATCAGATAGAGAAATCTGTTACCATAAACAAGCAGGACTAGCAACACAAGTGGGTGATGGGCTGATAATAAAGAGTATTGCACTACTGCTAGGAAAAATTCAGCAGCAAAAAAATAATAGGAGAAAAGTAGGCACACACAGACACTGTGCATCAGCGGGAATCCCCCAGAGCACACATCCTGGCTTCAGCAGGTTGTGCAAACCCATGGACCAGCCTGGCTCCTGTTCAGCTGCAAACACACATGCACAACTACATGCATCTAATCCTAGCTAAGACATGCAGGAGAAAGAAAATAGAAACTAACAGAAGTAAGAGAGCTGCCTATATGGACAGAGTTGCCATGAAGAACTGAGGAGTAAGCACCTTTTGTGCTACAAGTTGCAATTTGTACCCTTGAAATTAATTTCTAATGTGTAATGACAAATTCATTTGCTTCTTTAGATGCCTGACCTTGGAGCCATTGCAATGTGCTGCTGTTGCAGCCCTGGAAGGCAATACCTCATTAAGCCTTAAAACAGTTATCATCTCCAACCCTGCAAGAAAGTCCTGCTGGTGAGAGTTGGGTCAGATGTCCAGGACCTTTCAGATCTTAGTCTTTCCTGAGCAGCTACCAAGAGCTGATGAACATCACCCACAGTGCTGGTATGATGGCTATGTGCCTAATAATCCACCAGGGACTTTGATGGTAAAAATCAAAAATTGTCCATATTTTAGTCCCTTCCAGTCATGTATGCTGTGGGTAAAGCAAGCCAGATCTCTGTGTGATGGTGAAATCCTTCAAAGCAGTTTCCCTTAGCACACTGGTCTTGTCAAGAAAGTATTTTCAAACCTGTACCTAAAAAACATAAGGTGAGATGCTGAGACATCCAGCTATCCTGCCCGCCAAGTTTCCATAACCTGTCCTATCCACTCTGTCCTCAAGGTGGGTGTCTGGGGACACAAGGCATGACAGACAGACAGCTCTGTCTTTACAGTCTAGCTGGGCTTTTTGGCAGATTCATAAGCATGTTAGCAAAGTCCTACCACGGACTAGAGAGATGGCAAGCACCCTCATTCCCACTTTGCTGCAAAAGGGACCAAAGTGTCAGGGGATCAATTGACCTCCTAAGGCCAAGAACCATATCAGTGACACAGCTCAGGCTCTGCTGCTCCAGCAAGCAGTTCACTCCTTTTCAGCAAGCTTCAGAGCTCAGGAAACATCAAGACCCCAGAGATGTCTTAGTCCACTGTGGGTGATCATGTGGGGCTGCACCACACCATATTCTGGGTAAGGGACAGTCACACAGGGCACAGAAAATACTGATTGCATATCTGTGTACATTCTCCCCACTATTCAAAACCAGTCATATCTATTAACTCTGTGCACAGAAAGGCTTTTATTGCTTTTCCACTTGTGTTATAGTCACTACTGTTGTAGAAGGTAGATTCAACATGAAGCAAATTCATGTTTAGAACACAGAGTTTCCTCCAGAAATCTCCTGCATTTTATTTACTATCAAGATACATGTTTTATAACAGTGCTACTGTTTCAGTTGCTTTTCCCTCTCCCTTAATATGGTGATTTTTATTGCCTCCATATCTTTTAGAAGTGGCAGCAGTGCTGCCCAGGGGCTTTGGACATACAATCGGTGCTGGCATGACTGCAGCAATAACAAGTGCTGAGGCAGCACATGAGGTTAAAGGGGGGTTAAGGGCAGTCATGAGGGAAAACTTCAGGCCTGTTGTGTTCATTTGTGGTAAATGGCAACAGAGCAACTCATTGCTCCACCAGGGAATCTCAGTAAATCTTCCCCACTTTCCAGCACATGATGAAATTTCCCTGGCAAATTTATTTTCCTCAGTGTCTGTTTTGCAGCCTACTCATCATCTGAGAGGTGAGGTGGGGAGCAGGAAAACAAGCACAAACACTCAACCCACCTTGTATGAGTTGTACAAGGATGTATTGGCAGAGGGTGCAGTGCTGTGGGCAGCTTCCTCAGTGGAGAGGGGTAGAAAGGAAAGGGAGAAAGGGAATAGGGCAGCTCTGAGGGAGGGAATGCCACTGAGGAGTCAGAAGGTCATTTGTGAATGAAGCCTTTGTCTGAGGAGCTTGGGAAGAGCATCTCGGGCCATCACCTCCAAGGCAGCTGGATGAAAATCCCCCACTCGTTTAGTGGCAGCCTTTATTTCCATCAACTGGTGTGCAGTCTCAATTGGTGGGCAACCCCAAAGCAGAACCAAAATCTCCCACGCCAGCCATGCACTTCCAAAGCTCATATGACAGTTTCACATTGGAGACTATGCCTAATAAATCTACCCAACTGCTTTGTGCTAAATCTCATCCAGGACTAATCACTTCTGTCAGACAAGCTGACTTTTCTCACTGGTTCAGTTATATATCTATGTGTCAGTGCTGAACACAGTTGATTTCTGAGCTTTGGCTTTGTTCAAACACCATTATTTTTGGTACAGGGTGACTACAGACAAAAAAAACCCCATCAAACCAAACCAAAAACCAGCAAAAAGAAGATGTGAAATATTCAAAGAAGACGATATATTATATTGTTTATCTTTCAGAGAAATAAAGCAGTATTAATGGCCCTGTTTCCTCTAGGAAACAGAAATCTGAGATTCAGTAATATCCTCTTCCTACTAAATAATCTGAATCTGACATTTTCAGTGACCCTGTTGGAGGCAGCAAAAACAGATATCTGAAAGCAGATGAGAAGTGGTTCGAGTTGTTTTAGCATTCACACTTCAAGGAGCTCTCAAAGCTGTCCTACACCTTGCACTCAAATAGGAAAATGGCTGAAATAATAACACTTGTGCTACTTATTGGGTTGTTGCTGTGAGAGGTGTCTTCAAGGACAAGCCAATAATGAAATCACCCTCTTAATGCACCCTGAATCATTGCTATTATCTGCCTTCTCATTTGCCAGGGCCTTCACACCTGCTTGGGAAAATTCAGATTCTGTCATCTTTCCTGATCACAGTGTCAGGCATGATTTACCAAGGAAGCCAACTGAATTTCCTCTGAATTCCTCCTTATTTTAGTGTCCAATCAGTTTCAGAGAAAAAGAAAAAAACAAAACAAGACACACAAATAGCTACATTTCTTCCCATTCTGTAGAAAAAATACAGTCCTGGCTTCATGCATCACTCACACACCTTTGTGTAAATACATATAATACACACATGAGCATGTGCCCTGAAAACAAATGATCCCTTTACATAAAAGTACAGAGATGCTATTTTTTCACCCAGTAGCCAGCTGCAAGTATTTTAAATAGGATAACTTGTCCAACAGTTGAGCTGAAGGGCCCTTATGGATCCAGATTAGGGCCCTGCTGTATTAAAGCTTCATACACAGCAGTCCCTCACTCAGACACCTGACTCACAGCAAGCAGCCCAGAGAAGAAGCCTGAAAGGCCGATAGACAAAAGGGCCACTTCCATTTCACAGCATTTGTAGACAAGGGCAGAGTTGCCTTTGGATAAAATTTCTAATTTCAGCTGTCTGTATCTCACTCTGATGCCAGTGGAACAGGGATGGCTAAGAGGGATGTATGCTCCTTGGCTACTGCAGCTTATTTTTGGTTTGTGCAGTTTCCTTCCTATCTGTGTTGAAACAATGGGCTGTGGACTAGAAATGTACTCCATTTAGCAGTTGTTCTAGCATGAAGCTTTGGCAAGACAAGTGCTAAGGCAGCAGCATTTCAGTCTCCACAGCTAAAACAGGCTGCAATTGTTAACTGGGGTCTGGAGATGGGACTCTCTGTCCAAAGCCCCAGTCCTGAACATCCGTCCTTGGCTTTTTCTGTTGTTGTTGTTGGCTATTCAGCAGTGCAAATGATCATAGGCATCCTGACTTCCCCAGCCACTTTTCATTCAGGAGGAAAACCTCAAACCACCTTAGTGGTGGTCTGTCCTAAACCAGGTTTTGTTAACATTCACTCGCCTTCAGAGGTAAGGGCCTGCACAGCAAAAGCAGCAGAGACGGTGAGTGCCTATTAAACACACCTGCATTAGCCTAAACTAGCAACTGATCTAATTGCATTTTCCCTATTGTAATTCAGAAAGAAACTACAAAACTATTTGCTTTAACAAAAACACAGCTTCATACTAAACATTGCAGCAAAAGAATAAGACAAAATAGGAAAAACCTATTGAAGTCACTGGAAGTAGCAGTTACAGCACGGTAGCCTCTTATTAAGGAAAGAAGAATAAGTGAAACGCTGCACACATACCTATTCTTTACATCAGTATGTGTGCTCATGTAAGACCTTGAATTGTCTGATGAATGTCTTTGGTTTATAAACATATCTCATTTCTTTTCTTCCCTGCTCTTCCACTCCAGGCCTCTAAAAACTGTAGGACCAAAAGACAATTGCCTCTCATGGCTTTATTTAATTTTTGAGAATATAGATTAGAGGCAGGAAGCCAAGGAGACCTTGGGATGATTTTAATTGCCTGCAGTTCCTTATGGAAAAGAGGAGAATAGATATGTAAGGTCCTTGACAGATGGATGACAAACGTCTACCTCATTGTAAGCTGCTGCAGCAGAAAAAGGCATGTGGCAGCACTTATTTGAGCACACACACAATTCTACTATCTCCTCATAAAGACAGACAATCTTAGAGGCTCCCCACAGTGAACAGTAAGTTTTTGGAATGAGACTATGATATGCATGCAGATATCACAAAATGAATTAAAACTGGACAAAGAGAAGAGAAGGGAGGAAAAAAATCAAAGTCTCCAGATTATTCATTTCACTGGTTCAGCAGTCACACTTGCACTCCTGCAATAATGCACCTCCAGCTTGGCCAGGAGGAATTTTTTCTGTGCCACAAGGCATCTACACTTTGCCTTGTGCTGTGTCTTCTAGAACTTGTTTCTTATTGTTATCTAATTTGCACCTCACTGACAACCAGAAGGATATCACAGACTCCTTTCATACGAATCACAGGAAGAAATCAGAGCTAACAGGCTGTCTTCCAGAGGGAATCACGGTCTTATTTTAATCTGACATTGTCTTATGCAACCAACCTATTGTTCCTTGTCCTAAGTTTACAAAGATCTGTAAAGCCCCATTCCCCTGGGGTCTGGTTAACCCCTTACATTGTTTGCATCAGATTTTTTTGCTTATTTGTATCTGTCTTTGTGGTCCTGTTCCATCTTTAGTGTGCTGCTGAGGAAGAGGAGCTGCCCACTGAAGAAGGACAAAGAGGAAGCTAGAGCTAGAGACCTCAGTTTGACAGGTTGGCACACATACCATTCAAATGCTGTAACTATTCTCTGCCAATTTGTCACTGCTGCTAATACACAAAACATTTCCATTGAGGGAAGTTTTAGGTAAAAAAGCAAAGTATAGAGATCAGTACCTTTGTGACACCATGAAATTCAGTTACACCCTTGGCTGCAGGGCTTCAGTAGGTACTTGCTCAGTGGTGCTTGTCTAAACCAAGGGTACTGCTTCTCCTTTGGATGCTGCTTCACCAAGCACATGAGGTCAATTGACTGACTCTTCTTTTGGATTGCCAAGGAAAAGAAATTACTCGTTGTTTGATTCATAATTAAAAACATTTTATGCATTCATGAAAGAGCAAAAGGTTTCACTGTTCTAAGAATAAGTAGTTACATAGTGTCATGTTTAAGTTTTTAAAGAAAGGACACCAACGAAGATGTTTGACAGCTCTGAAAAAGGAACAGGGAAAGTACATTATATAGGGACACTAATGATTTTACAAGAGACATTTCAGCCCCACAAAGTCTTTGCAATTCTCTAATGAGATTTCTGTACTGCTCCTTGTGGATCAGCATTGAGAACATACCCAAGTGATGCATCAAGACAGCAAGCAGCTGAAATAGGAAGCACATGGCAACAGACTGAGAGGCAATAAAATATTGCTCAGAAAAAGGACAAAAATTCTACTAAGAAATTTTATTCAAACTACTTACAATAAAAAAGAAACAAACCATAGATATCCACAGGAAGCAATTTGTATCCTATTTGGCTGCTTTTGATGCAACTTTGAACATAACTGCCAGTGTACTGAATCTACACTTTCCAAAATGGGACTAGGGCAGGAATGCTGTGCCCTATAATTTGATTAATACACAGCCAGAAAGCAGCAAGCTGGATGTTTGTTTTTATTGACCCTTTAAGGCAGCTCAAACTTCTGTAATTTCAGTATACTCCTAGAACTGCACGATCATTCAGAGTCATGGAGAGCAATTTTTACAATCCAGGATTTAAGAACCCAGACCCCGGTCCACAGCAAAATGCCATGAATGTGTCACTGCCTAAGAGTTGCCAACAGGGACACTGAAAGAACTGGACCCTACCCCAGCATGTGAAATGGCCAGCACAGCTTTTCATTCTCCTGTGCACCGTGATCCAAGCTATGGAAAGCAGCTCCAACCTCAGTGGACAGTGCACCAATAGCATGGACCATTAATAATAGTTCATAATATGAATAAGACAGTGTCTCCTAAGCATTACAAACCACTAAACTGAGGCTGGACCAGGAGAAATTGAGAGGAAGTGATTCATTTTCCCAGGGAACACAGGCTTATGAAAAAGCTCCACTACATCACATATTGGGAACGTTGACTTCCCATCAATGCTGCAGTGCATCACTATAGGATGATGTGTCCAAATAGTGACAGTAGGGATGAAATGTCAGCTGCTCTGCACACAGAAAGAAGCCTCTGGTGGACTTGCTAAGGAGCTGTTAAAGGTTTTTGCAAGTCACATTACAGGGAAATATGAAAGCAGGCTGGAACTGTGCAGGTGTTCACTGTTCAAGGGGACCAGAGGGGACAAAAGTAACAAGAAACCCACATTTCTGTTTTTAATACTGATATTTTTTTTCATTATTTTTTATTGTTTCTGTAAGTTAGATGGATGTTCTAGGTAAAGTTTTGCAGACAATGTGGGTACTAGAGCCTTTTGTATTAAGATTGGCTACCATCTTTCCAAAGTATTCACAAAATATCACTGAGCAGTCAGACCTCTCACCTCTTTCCTATTTTTGTTCTGTGAACCCCTACATGCATTGTAATGCAAATTGTACAATATATCTGTACTTGATTCTTTCTGTATTGTCACATCTCACAAGAAATGTGATTTCAGAGCCAGTGAAAGCCATCACTCCTCCCATACAACTGGTGCAGGAGTGTTTCTAGTCGTTTGCATTGGAGATGCAACAGGACAAGGAGCACTGCCACATTTAACAGTGTGAAACATCTTTTGTGCCACTCTCAACAGCAGAATGATCTAGTAAGGGCCAGCTTCCTTTAAAACAGACCAGTTTCCAGCACGAGCACGAAAACCTTTGGTTCATATCGCAATGTACGTAAAAATCCAAAAGTAAAGAGGAGAGACCGGGACAGTCCTCAAGGCCCCCAGCTGCACCACTGCCCCACCCATTCCCAAAACAGCAGTGGCTGTTCCTGCTCACAGCACCGTGGGGCATTTCACCAGGCTGTCCATGTCAGGCTGGTTCCAATTCATTCTCGCTGCCTGACAGACGTGACCTGCAAGAAGCAGCTGACAAGCAGTCAGTTCACTGCCTCATGAAAGACAGGCACATTCACTGCCATTCAAGCTCGATTTTTCATAAGAACAAGAATGTTCTGTTCTAAATGATGCACTCAGCATCTTGGAATGATGCCTTTGACCAGGGGCACCGGGGCCAGCAGAAAAATGAATTATTACACAAGGCACTGTCCATTTCTACAGTTAAAAGGAAAGATGCAGACACTCAGCCTGCTCCATATTGCTGTTTGTGTAATATCGGGACCCTGATGGATTTCTAGAACAGAGACATGACCAAACTGTTCTTCTGAAACAAATATCAGACTTCTTGATTCATCAAAATGCTGCCAGTGACAGTGCATGAGATGATGCTGCACCTTCAGTGGGTGAGAAGTCATGGCTTATGGTAAACAAAGACACATTAAAGCAAGGCTGTACTTAAAAACGGCAAGAGAAATATGACTTGAGAACATTATGTCTTTGAGTTGTTGATTTTTGTCTCAAAATTGTTTTTATTTGAAAGTCCTTTGCCTAGAAAAGTGATTGTTTGCTAAATCATAAATATTTGGGTTTTTTCCCAGGAACAATCGCCTCACTTCCTCAGATGAGAAAATTATTTAGGCTGCACTTGGCTCATGCTCAGGCACCTCTTTTTATGAAACTGAACACCTACAAATTAGAATATAGCGATTATAAATATATCTCTTAACAAATGAGGAACTGAAGAATTTCATGATGCAATCTGATAACTAGACAGATGGGAAATTACAGAAAGAGGGAAAAGGAAGATTAAAAAAGCCCCACATAATTAAGACAGTGAGATGAACTCCTAGGGCACACCTAGCACTCACCAAAACTGCATCATGCACTCTGATTCACTGGCTCATCACGTGTCCCTTTCCCTAGAGAGAGCTGAGTAGTGATTGATCATGTATTCATGTGCTTTTACAAGGTTTCAAATGATGCTGTCAGGAGAAAGACTGCTGTAAACTTGTTGTTTAATTGCTGCCAGGTAGAATCCTACCAGCTGGCACATTCCTCTCACCTGCTTCACCAAATATCTCCTCAGCCAAATCTCTTCCTCTCCCCTCAAGCTCTCAAAGTGCCACACCAAGTGTGGTCAAACCATACTCTTTAGCACAAGTGTGCAGTGTTTCCTACTATATATGTGTAAAACTGAGATCTTCAGGGACACAGGGCAACTCCATTCACTCTTCATTCATCCCAGCATAAAGGGAAGAATCAAGGATGCAAAGACTCCCTCTGAACCATCCAAACCTGTTTCCATCCATCACAGGAAAGTACATTCTGCCCAGAGTAGGCTCCATCTTAAACTAATCATATTTTCACCTTTGCTTTTTTGTCAGGAACAAAATTGTGTTGTTCCAAATTCTCTAAGTGGAAGTCTATTTCAGAGCCTCACTTTTCCTATAGTTAAAAACTTTCTTCTAATTGCTAGCCTGAATGTATTCCTCAATAATATATGCCCTGCTGTTCTTGTGTCAAGACTGTCTTTTGGCTTAAATTATTCTTTCCAACACTCAGGGCAAATCCTTGTTGCCTCTTTGCCATCATTTTACAGTGTGACACAAATCTTCTTCTCTCTTTGTATTACCTTTTCCTTAAAGCAAACCATCAGTGAACACATTTCCAGGTTCATCCTTCTTGAATATGAGTGACCAGAACTGCATTCTTGATTCTAAATACACAACAGCTGTAAAGCCTCTATCAACAGTACAGGGAGAATTGCATTTGCCCTTTCCCCAGCTGCATCACATTGGCATCTTATGCTGCAAAATATGGTACAGGTTTTCAAAAAAACATATTGTACAAATTAACTCAACCCTTTTCTGCAATAAAATAATTGAATTTCTAGACAAAACAAATGCTGCTAGTCTTATCTGGACCAAGCCACAAGCACTAGTGCCTCACTCCTCTCTAAGTTATGAGCCCATTTTCCCAGCAAAGTGGATTATGTTTAATCCTTAGGTGAATAACTTTGTGCTTGGTACCATGCCATTTTACAACATTTCTACTGCATAATCTTCAAGGTCATCCAATTCTTCGTGCACATTATCTTGATCTTCCTTTTATCGATGTGTCTCACAACTTCATGTCAGTAACAGAAAGCTATTTCATTAACTCTCTCTACTTTCTGAGCCAAAGTCACTAATAAAAATATTAAGCAAGATTGGTCCCCAAACCATTCCCTGATAAAGTCTCAATAACCTCCTCCAACCTTCCTATCGCTTCCTGGCATCTCCTTGTTACCTGTGTGCTTCTGCTACTTTCTAATCTCCATCTTCTCCAGTTTATCCAACTTCCTGTGAATTGTGGCTTCAAATAATTTCTGTTTATTGCATTTCTTTGCCAAGACGATCAGTTATTTCATTACTTAAAGGTATCATATAAATTTGGCACAATCTCTGAAAACCTGATGTTGTATTTATTTGGTCACTTTCCGAGGACAGCAACTCTGGCACAGGCACATCCTGCAGCAGAGCAGGGAATTGCAGCAAACCAGGCAAGTTTCTAGAGCCGGGAGAGCCACAGAGACAGCAGCTGGGAGCTGGCAGCTCCCCAGGGAGTGGCTGCAGAGGTGTGGGTGGGATTGGGAGGGACAGTGGATGCCTCTGCTGCCACATTTAGTAATCCTGGGTACTGCTGGTGAACGGAGCAGGCAAATAGGGCATGGCATGGCATGTCATGTCAGTTCAGAGGATGGGTGCCTCTCCACAGGAGGACATTCCACTGGCCCAGTGGGAGAATCAAGGTGCACACTACTCAGCAACTGGTTGGTCCTTGTGGGTCCCTTCCAATTCAGGATAATCTTTGGGTTATTTCCTACTTTGCATTCATTCTTGGTCATTCTTCCCAAATTGATCTATAGTCATGAACATGAACTGAGATTATCATGTCTGCCTATCCCTGAGATTTCCTGTTGTTTAGTCAAATGATGTAAATTCAGATTTCACATGTTTATTTTAAAAACCCATAGAATTCATACTTGTACACCAGGACTTCACGTACAAATTGTAGCAGAATTCTGGGATAGATATAACCAACCCCTCAGGCATGTCCAGTGAAGTCTAAAAGTTCTGCACCACGTAGAATAATGTAGCCATCTCTCCTTCATACCTCAGAGCCACTGCCACCTTCCTTTTGTCCATCTTCAGTATTGAACAAAGGTGGAAAAGTAGTGGCTTGGTCAGGTCCAAGAAAATCATCTTTCCTGAACAGAAAGGCAAAGCAGTTTCTTAGTTTTGGAGCTCCACTGATGTTACTCTTAATTGTAACCCATCCTTATTGCACAGTACATCTTCTCCCATCCCCCCCACTCTTTTCTCACTTTGTAATTATTTGATTGCAATATCTCTTTTCCATTTGCTTTATTTGCTTTTGCTTTGAGTCCAGCTCAAGCTGGCTTTTTACAGTTCTTTCTCTCTAGGGAGACATGAAATTTTCCTCTTAGTTTTAAACTTCTGTGCTTATTTAAGCTACATCATTAATTTAGACCTAGGGCCTAAAAATTCAATTTCTGTTTTTTAGAACTTTTTATGTCAAAAGTGAGAATCACCCTTGGGATAAGAGTAATGTTAAGGCTGAGATTGTCCAACAATCACGTTCACTGTAGTTTAAACATCCATCCTGAATAAGATTTTTCTAACTTAAATGACCTGAAGACTGAGAGGAACAGGCAAAACTTGCAGAACAAATCTCATTCATTGCTTCACTCCTCATTAGATACAACATTCTGATATTGTTTCAGTCTTTGAGGTTGAGCAGTTGATTGTCTCCATAATTAATACTTACACTTCCTCTCAGTGATGAAGGGGGAGCTCCATGAATATCTGATAAGTAAGTTGTACGTTAGCTCACATTAAAAATGGGAATGTCTCCCAGGAATCCCACATCATGAACAACAATAATGCAAGATGACAAGGACCACGAATACCTTTTTCTACTAAATACACATTGGAAGAGATAGAAAAAATATGAGACAAAAGATTACAGTTACTGCTTGCTCACTAGCTCTGCTTGAATGCTGGGGAGCTCACACCCATTACCATGACTCATTAGCAATTTCCCTTCCAGAAATGCTGGACAAAATGGACAAAGAGGTATTTATGTCAAAGTGAAATCTCGTCCTCAGAGGGCTTATGATGCCACATTGCACTGGAGCCATAAGGCCCCATTCAGGCAGGGAGCCTGGGACAGGCCCTATCAGTGCTATGAGGGGATCCCATGCAAGCTGAGCTCTGGCAGCTCTCCATCACTTCCAATGGGCAACAGCTCCAAGGGCAGAGTTAAAACATCTTGTACTTTATAGTGTCCCACGCTCTCAGCCTGCTCATCTAGACAAGTTTTAATGGAATTCAATGGAGATCAGTTTGTAATAGCAACTGTCTCTTCCAACAACTCACTTTATAGAGTAAGAAGGGCAGAAAAACTGAGGAGTATTTTTTTCCATTCTTAAGCATCCAGGAAGTGTATTTAAGAAATGAGGAAAGTGGAGAGCATTTATATCTAAATGAAGGATAGAATTCCCCCTCTCATATGCCCTCAGACGAGTAGGGGAAATGTGCCACAGGGACATCTGGATGTTTTTCAGGACCTGAGTGCTTTGCATCTGGGACCATAAATAAAAAAGTAGCACTGCAGAAATTTTCCATTTCTAGAGCAGGCAATAAAATTACCTACCTCCAGTACAATTAGATGCCAGGAAAGAAAAAGGTAAAGCTTCACTTTTAATAATTATTGATCAAAATTGAGCTGCATTTGGATGTGACAGTAGCTAGGACAAAATTGGTAGCATGCCTGCAGATCAGCTAAATAGAGCAACACAAATGACACATCCAACAGGAATACTGACACGTGTGCAGGCACAAAGCTGAGATGCAGAAAGTCGACCCAGGCCTCATCCTGTTGCCCATGTGTCCACCAGAGCCCTGCCCAAGTGTCCCAGGAGACAGTTGGTCAGCAGGCCTGCTTGCAGGAATCAGCTCTGTTTCTCAGAAGATACATGCACTCCAACACAGCTGGAAAAAGCAGCTGACAGCAAGCCTCTGGCAAGACTCTACTGTTATACTGGCCAAATCCAAACATTTGTCCAAAAACCCAAACAAAGCAAACCAAAATTCCCACTGCAGTCAAGTAGACTCTTGTATAAACATGGCTAACCAAGGTCTTTGGAACAGTGACTCTTCTCTTGTTAGACCTCTGACTAATTTCTAAAAGCACTCCTACAATTAATACCAATGAATTAGAATTAATACTACTACTAAGACTGATGTTTCAGAAGCTGCCTGGGCAATATGGATGCCCATATGCTTTTATTTTTAATGGGAACTCAGCATCCAGATATCTTAAAACATTCCTCTGTTCTCACACAGCACATGAACTGCCTTCCTTGATAATACACCATAACTCAGAGGCACAATCCTGGCATGGGGACCAGGGTGGTGATCTCCCTCTGAAGCAAAAAGGTTTCTCCAGGCCTACTCTGGGCAGAGAGGACTGGAGTGGGACCTGCCATTCCCAAGAAGCCAGAACAGAACAGTGCTCTTCACCACTGACAGTGGCACGTGCCCTTACCTGCCCAACACACACACTCAAGCTGGAGAACATTTAATGAGCCATTCTGCCAGCTAATGCAAAGGTTTTATACCAGATAAAACCAGGGGTAATTGCAGCTTTAAAATGGAAAATGTTCTCTCATATAAAAATGCATGATTTCACTTAAGAGGGTAATTTACATTTATTGTTTGAAGAGTGAGTACTATATATTTCTTGCAAAATACGCATTTCTTAAAAGCTGAGAATCATTTAGAAATTGTTTCGGATAAAAACCTCCCTTGAAACTATGTAAGGTATTTCAGGTTAATCTCAACTTCATAATTTGTCCTTCATCTTCAGGGTGGACAGGCCAGCTCAGGATTCCCACACTGCATCCTCAAACCCTCCCCAGTTCCAGTGGTGAAATGTCAAGTTTCCAGGCCTCTTGTAGTGCAATTTCCTTAGTTTGGCTGGGTTCATCTGAGCACAGACGAAGCAGGAATTAAAACTAAACCCTGCAAAATAACTAGAGCAAGTCTATGATCCAAGATAAGATTTCAGTTCTTGTTTTTCATTTCCCATACACTCCACTTCTGATTAACACGGGACAAAAAACATATTTCAGCCCACCACCAGTGTTTTAGGGACAGAGTGGATTAGTCACCATAAATATTCTACAAAGATTTCACAGTCTGGTACCACCAAGTCACAAAGGTAGTTTGCAAGACTAGAGCACCTTTAAGCTTTGTCTCTAGGAGGCTCCTGGCAGAAGCAGCACTGATGATTACACTGCTGTCACTGCACTTAGGAAATTGTCCTTCACCCATGTAGCACTGGCCTTGTCTTAAGAGAGGATGTAATTTCCCATCTGTAATCCTCATAAACATTTCTGACTGGCACTTTGATGCCATGCCTGTAAATACTGATGCCAAAGAACAACTTAAATTAAGATATAATGGGGCAAACATTGCCCTATATATTGAATTCCTTTTTTTTATCTTGCAGAGTAGCACAGCACACAAAAAAAGTTCTGTATCTCAAGTAAATGATCAGCAAAGAGAACCACAGTCACACTCTTACTCACAGTAATCTCTTGAGGTTCAGTGTGCTACTGCTATTACACAACTGGAAGATGAAAAATTTTAGTCTACTTTCACAAAAAACTGCTTTCCCCTCTAACTTCACATATGTTTGCACAGCCTGCCACTGCTCCTAAATTGAATTTGGAGTTGATTCTTGGATGTTTCCAAAAAAGCCCCCATAAAAACTATTCAAGAAAAAAAAATCACCAAGGTTTATACAATCTCCAACTGAAGGTGCAATTTACCTGGACTTCAACTGAAGTAATTACTGGAACATGAGAGAGGAAGGATGCTAGACCTTCAGTGCTGGGAATACTTGGCATTTTTTGAGAATGGCTAAAAACCAGCCAGGACCAAAAGCCATAGCAGCTTGTATGATTAATCTCCACGGCTCTGACACATTACACAACAGGAGGGGCTTGACCAAACTAAATCTGCTCCCTTCAGTCCAACTAAACCAGAGAGAAAAATGTCACAAAATTATAAGCCTTGGATTCAGGTATGAAATAAGATATATGGAAGTTTTGGCACCAGTAGTTTGATTTGATTTGACTTAATATGCTAGGACTACATGAAGAAGTGACCACAGGACCCAGGCAGGTTTATTTTCTCCCTCCCAGTCTCTTCTGGCATGGACACAAAGCAGCAAATATCAACCATTATAAATTTCCACCTTAAAAACGTATAAAGGGTAGTAGTACCTGTAAGAACTTATCCATAAAGGAATATATCCGAATGAACTAAGAATCTATTTCTGAAGTACAACAGCTATTTTGCTTTCACTCCCCATCTGCACACTCCGCTTTCACATTAAGAATTCCTCCTTGCAGTTCAGCGTCTGAAGTGATTATGCCTAAACCACATGACAGCCTTCTTGGTGTGGAAAAAAGAGTGTTGATCACAGCAGGGGCAGACTGGTGGTTTTGAGCCCACGACTCCCAGCTAGCTGTCTGAGGCAATAAACCTGAGAAGAAGCTTTTCTCCTGCATCAAAAAGGTGAGTAGCAGTGGACCTACTGGGTGCCCCTAGAAACTGCTGTCCTGTACATGCATATAAACACAAAGGTCGAATTATCTCTTTCAAGGTGATGCAGAGATTTCATTACTTTGAAAATGATAGAATCCAGTGGAGGTGAATCCTTATTAGATGGAGTGGTCAAGTGAAACATATTGTTTTATTCATGATGAGATCGTGACTGCATTATCAAAAATGTATGTGGGTTTCTACTCAGCATTTTCCCTACCTGTGCTGCTCTGGTTTAAACTGGATCCCCTGTTCTTTTGTTTCCTAGCCTTTCCCTCTTTCAGCCTCTGAAAATGAAGCCAGCCAGTTGGATACCTGAGTGCTTGATTTGACGACTCAGTGCTCAGGACACAGACCTGAACCAGACACAGACCTGGTGTGAAGTCTCAGGTATTTTGGGGCCAGCTGGATTTGATGTAGCAAAATGGCACCAGACTTCCTTACCAAGACATGGGGAAAGCACAGAGGAGACTGGAAATCTAGGACAGAAATCTGGGGATTGTAATTCTTCAATGCCACTGTTTTCTCAGCTGACTCACAAGAATGTTGGGAAACTTGAGTAACTTATGTGCCCACTGATACACAAAATAGCTTTGGTGGGTTTCCAGAGACACCTGAAGTGCCTTCAAAAGTCTTAGAAAGCATTAGGAAATGATGTGTATATGGTATGTAAAACTTCGCATGTTTTTCTTTGCAGTGAGATGACCCGGTAGAGCTTGGGTTAAGCAGGAGAACTCTGGAGTAATTTAGATGCCTTTGTTTGGCCCTCTTCACTCTGCACAAACCCTCGGTCCCGCGGTGCTTCTCCCCTCCTGTACCCTTCCCTCACACTCTGCAATTCACATAAGCACTTGGAAGTTCAGTGCTGTTTGAACTCCAAACATCTGCCACCAAATTATTTCTCTCTCCCAGTTCACTGAGCAGACATTCTGCATCACTGAACTACAGAGTTTATCCACTGACAACAGGCTGATCATGGCAGCGCCAACCTTTCACAGATAAAGTGCACTTATGTGAGGGGAAGCACCCAGAGCACTCTGCAAAAAAAGGAAGGATGGTTCTTCTGATAAATACAGGGAGCTCCTTCCCTTCCCCAGCTCCAAAAGACTCTCAAAGCAGGTATCTGATACAGCAAGTGGTCCATTAAATTGAGCCAGCCTCTAAATGACAGTGAAATGCCTTCGGCAGGCACAGATGTGCCCGTTGTGCATGCAACAAATTGATTAAGGTCCATGCTGTCAGAAGGAAGAGTCAATCAATCCAGAAGGGCTGGTTGCTAATTTCTAGCCAGGAGGAAGTTTCCCTGCTGTGCAGGGGATTATGCAAGCCTGAGTCTACAGGCATGCTTTTCCTTTGTTCATTGGCAGAGCAATGGGTGTTAGGATACTGCTTTTAAGTGTCCTTTTACTGATTTAAATTAGGGGAGAAAATAATCTAAAGTGCTCATGACATCTACATGAATGCAAAATGAATTCATCATGATTGGCATTATTACAATGAACAGCAAATCCCTTCATAATGGCAGGACATTTAAGAAGTAATGTGCTACTGGATCTCTTGTCTGTAAAAGTGATAATAAGGAAATGGCTGTGTCACATATATTTAAGAGGAACTCAGCTACTGGCAAGCTGCTGCTTCAAAGACTCAAAAGAGAAATGCAAATGCCTGTGTTTTTTAGCACCTCAGCTGCACAATAATTGCTGCTCTGTACTTAATGGATCTTTTTCTGTCTCTGAATCTGAGCCATGTAGACCACTTTACAGTGCTGAAATGTTCCCTATAGGACGCTTGCTACTGCCTTATCCAACCTTATTTTCAGACATCTGAAAAGACAGGCTTTCAACCATTCCCTTGGAAAATTTTATGAAGTCTCAGAAAGGTTAAGGGTTGGAACAGGCACCTGTAACTCAACCCAAATCTCATTTCTCTGTTCATCTATGAGGATTAGAAGACACCTAAGGCACGCAAGTTTTATCTCTACTGTTACATCAAGCCATCCATCAAAGGCCAAATTAATCTCACTGAAGGCAATGCACTGGTTACTATGAAGTGCACCTAAATACAAAAAACATGAAGAAAGTGCACAAGTGTGCATGTACAGAGCAGTAAGGCAAAAATATTTCCTGGGACAGACATTCAGACTTCCCAGGCAAATGCCATGTCTGTAACAGCCAGCAATGGCTGTAACCAAATCACACCACCAGCAGAATTTGTGTCAGCATATGGCAATTCCTTTTTCCCATATCCCTGTGATGGAAGATTAAAAGCTAGCTGTTCATCCCAACAACTCAGGGCAAAAATACCCAATAGGAAGCAGAGCATTGGGGAATTGTTTCAGTAAATGAGTGTAGCACTACTGAAAATAGGTGTTTTATTGGTCAGTGCCACCAGTGGTAATTCTGGCTCAGTGCCTGCAGCAGTTTATTAAATACCCACGATCCACAGTAAAACATCTCATTTTCCTATTCCTCTTATGTTGTCCGCTACCTTCTCCCTGTGATACAAAACTCCTTTTTTAACACAGACAGGCCACAGCAGGGTGGTGGAGTTACATTGTAAGCTTGCCCTATAAACTGAAGAAATCTAGGGACTCTGCTTTGTGTGCTTGAAATGAGAAAAAACATTTGCTGGTGCTGTCTTAAGACGATGCTCCTGAGAATGCTTTGACAACAAAAAAATTTATAACCTCAGCAATTGTATTAAAAAAATTCAAAGCTCAGATGCTAGGAACAAATAGGTTTGTGTTCTCATACACAAAAGCAATCTTTGTAATCAAGTGTCATTAAGTTTCTACGAAATCTAGTGGTGTTTGTGTTTTAAGCTGCTCTTGGAAATAGATGACAAAAAAGTTGTTCCTACGTGCTTTTAAAATGTGACGCCTTTTGCAATCAATTTCACAAGAACTTTGTAAGCTGCCTTGAAAACACCTCACATTTGTTAGAGGATGCTAATACAAAAAAGGCTCTCATTCAGCACCTCTGCTTTTGTGCTTTCATTTTGCTTCAACATAAATGTTTTTGTAGAAAATTGTCACATTCCACCCAAGCTGTATATCAGGCCCAAAAAGACACCATTGTATTTTCTGAAAAGGAAACTAGAAAGCAACCAAGAAATTCATTTGCAGGCTGTGGACTGGCTGCTGTTGCTCAATAATATGCAAAATTACTGCAATAGTGAATTTGTGAAAAGGGTATCCGGCTTCACATTTTTCCTGCTGGCTTCCAAATCCATGATAAAAGAAAATAACAAGTCACAGAGTTCTCTTGCCATGCTCTGAAACAAAGCCATGAAGCTGCCCTGATCCCTTTCTGAAGACCCAAGTCAATAGGAAGAACCTGACCCTTACTTGCCACTCCACCTTGGCAGAGGCTAACAGTGACCTTTCCAGAAATGGTCCAAGTGCCCAGCTAAGCACAAACTGGGGATTCTGCACTGAGATATATTTCTCCTGTTGTCTGTGCCCAGCTTTTGGATGCAAAGGGAGAATAATAAAATTCTTGGGTTTTGGTCAGACTATCTTTGCAAAATGCAATTTTCCCTCTTTCATAGACGAGCTCCACTACTGAGGGAAATGAAGTGCAGGCAAGAGAGGCTCCTTCCTAAGTGCAACAACAACAAAAAAATGCACAATGCCATACTTCCCCAGAGAGGCACCAAGAGTAGTGTATTGTACTAAAACTGCAAATGTTGCAGAGTCAAAATGCTAAAAAGGAATCTATTAGAAACTTTTAAAGAGAAAAAGTCAACTTGAAATTCCTGCTGTATGTTGAGGTTGGATGTCAAATTACAATAGTCGGAAAAATTCTGCTTTTCAAACACAAGAATATTCTACAATGTTACAACCCAACTACAAGAACAGCTGAGTACACATTTTACACATTTCCCCCCATATCTGTCTCGCTGTGACAGTAAAACAAACCAGTGGGAAGAAAATCTAAACACTAAACATGTATCCTTCCAGTAACAGCCTTCCCTCTGCTTTGTTGCATACAAGCAGGCAGTAAAACACTGACAGGAGAGCATCCAACGATATGTGAGACATAAAAGTGCTGTCTACAAAGAGCTTGACAAGCAAAAAAGTGATATTGTGATAAGCCACAAAAAGAGTTGAACCCAAAGGAGACCAAGGTGATGTGGCTGCTAGTGCAACTCACAGAGGACCCTGAGAGCAGAAGGCAGTCAGGCAGTTTTGTACATCACTTGTCTTATGAGAAAATTCACCCGCTCCCATCCTGCATTCACTCAATCAATCACTCTTCTGGTTGTGACCAGGCTAGAATGCATTTGAACAGGTATTTCAAAACCTGTGTTCCATGCAGAGATCTTGCTGGATAGGTATGCTTTGGCTGAATGAAGATCCGGTGCAGCAGCACCAGATAAAATTCCCAGCCTTGACTTCTGAGGACATCAGGAGGGATGATCTGACCATCACTTCTAACATTAACATGTGCTAACTCACTGAAATCATGCAATTTGCCTTTGCTATTCTTATAACTGCAATCCAGCAGAGCCTTTACATTCCCTTTATTCTAAAGAAGCATTGCCTAACAAACAGCAGTGGAATTAAATTGCCTTAGAATTGGAATCATAAGTTAAGCCATAAATAACACTCCAGTATTCAAGCAGACAATGAAGCAATGTATACAGCTTTCAGAGGAAAAAAACATGCTCAGTGTTTTTGTTTACTTACTAAAAGGGAGTTTTATCTGTGCTAATACTGACTCTGACCTGGTTTATGTACACTGAAAATGCAATAGCTTTTGACAAGTGAGGCTTTGGTAAAAACAGACATAACAGCATTATTTTAGGAGGAAGAAAGTGAGAACCTCCAAAATCTGTAACTGAGGTTTAGGAGTAGTGAGAAGTTGTACTGGCTATCAATTCCTTCCACCAATGAACCCCCGATCATTAGTCTCTTATATTTAGTTTGTTTTAACAAGGAGAGGGCGAGCAGATATGGCAGCATAACTGAGATTCTGTTATGCCTGCAACTGGTTAAAAGAAAGTAATCATGACTATGTGACCAGAAGAGCTCTTCCCATGATTTCCCTACCCAGAAATATGAAAAACCTATTTGCAACTCCACTGAGACACAGCAGTATATTAAAAAACTTTTAAAAGAGTTGATGTTTTTCAGCTATACAACTGCTTCACTTAACTGTTAACTCATTGTGGCCTTTAAGAAAGGTGTTTTAGGGAAAAAGAGAAACTATTACTCTCCCTTGTCCAAGAAATGTTACTGCAAGCCCCCTTCTGCTCACTCAGGGCTTTTCTGTCTTATCACTAACATGCTTATCTGTTTATACTGTAAGATATTTAAGTTAAATAAGATACCTTTCAAAAAGAATTTCTTTGCCACAGGGACAACCTTGTGCTCTAAATTTTCACCAAGCCCAGCAAAGCAATGTTCTCAGACATGCCACCCTTCTCCTGGCTCAAACCATAAATTAATACCATTTAACATACAATACCTTGCACAAATACCTTCAGATATGACCAGTGTATGCCCCAGAATTGAAAGCTTTATAACTCTGCCATTTATTGCACCACTTCTACCTATGCTTGTATAAGAATAATAAACATAACGTTACAAGTTGGTGCTATCTAGCTCATAAGCAAACTGAAACTGCATCAAAATATACATCCTATACATCACTACACTGTGCTGAGCAAACTTTCAACCCACATAAATTTGAAGTAGCCTTTCCCTACCCCTGTTTCTGCATATTGTCTGAAAGGAAAATGAGATATCAAGAACCAAGAGGATAAGCAATGCCTCATTTACTTATTTTAATGCTAAAGCAGTTAAGCACACAACTTGTATGCAAGAGGTGTCCTGGGTTCCCCTGGTAAACTATCAAGGGGTTTAATACCACTGCACTCTATTACAATACATCAATGCCTTTCTGGCAAAAATCAATAGTGACATTGAAGACTCTGCCATCTGACATATCTTCCTTTTTGAAGTAGAGTTAACTTGTGGTTTTAACTTTAAAAATATTTGTAGATGATGGTAGAGCTTGCTGTGGAGATATTAGCACAGGACAGTACGGACTGGATTCAGTTGCTGTTTGCACGTTTAGCCTGACCACGAAGATCCCTGACCCTTAACTGAGATTCCCACAGACCAGCAGTGCTGATAATAAGTGCCAGCTGCTTTTCCTCTATGGCACTGGGAAGCATCTCCCATGTTTAATGGAGCAACATGAGGCTGCACCTCACACCCCATGCTGGAAGGGAGGATCTCCCAAACATTCTGTGCCCTGAACATTTCAAGAGGATGTTTACATGTAGCACAACAGAGGCAAAATCAAAACAGATGGTGGACAGATGTGAGCAGAGTCAGAAAGGGAAAAGTTGCCTGGAAATGTTTTTAGCAGTGTCACTCTCTGGCTTACCCAAAGACACCCCACAGCTGTCAGCAGGGAGTGAAAGAAATCTTGTGTAACCAGAAAAAGCATCTGCATCACCTACATAGTGTCCCAGAAAAGCCACATTGATCAAACTACAACCAAACTGACAGCACCCCATTCCATCCCTCTGTATTCCCATTTCCTGCACATTTCACAACATAACAGGTCAGATATGATGGCAGTAGCTGTAGTGTGTGATGAGGGGTGCAGACCTTGCTCTGTGGGAACTGGAGCACTGCACAAACAGCCATTAATCTTAAATGACTTGTGGACAATTATTATCCACATGTTATAGGCAGAGAGAGAGAAGCAGACGGTAGAGGGTCATGCTTGCAGTTGCAGGAGGAAGTCACTGATCTAAGGAGGGATGCCAGAGGAACTACCTGCCTGCTCATTCTCAGTTGCTCTGACCTCTGCTCCAGGTTCCTCCCCCCTGAACCCTGGGATTTCACTGCTGATGTACAGCATCTGGACAAAGGAGTTTGGGAACAGATTATCCACTAACTCTTAGTAAATGAAGATATGTCTTTTAAATGAAATCAACTCCTGTATGCCTTCACCAGACAGGAGAAGATGATTTATTTCTTTAGGACAAAACCTTGACTATATCACCCTAGCAGCCTCCTGCATTTTTATGACCCCCATGATAATCTTATTAAGAGAGAGGTTACTGGGCTCTTTGTTGGTGAACAGCACATTAATAAGATCTCCTTGAAATAATCCCATCTCTAATATGCAGGGAAAATTACATTTTCCAGCATAATTACTATGTCAGTCAAAAATCCTAACTCCTTCATTAATTGCTTTTCTCCAAATTCAAACAGCTTCTTCTCAAGCAGTAAAACTTCAGGAAAAGGAGGGGGCAAGAAACCCAGGCAGTTCCTCTTACTAAGTAAAACCAACAGCAACTCTGGGAGGCTTTGCTTGGATGCAGTCTCTTGTTTAAACAGTGGGAGCTGCAGACATCCCAGCAGGTCACTTTGTTAGGGCACATCCACTTTCTACACCTCCTCATAACCTTTCTTGCCCAAACCATCTGGGTCAGTCCTTGGGGCACCGCAGAGGCAGCAGAGCTCAGCCCCAGCAGTGGCCCATGAAGACAAACCACACTCCCCGTGAGCCATCAAGGCTCACAGAGGGAGCAGGGTCCAGCCCTGTTGCACCTTGAGAGGGCTGGCTGAGGAGAAACCAGAGCAGCAAAGGAAGCACGGTAGGTGACACCCATGTCCTTCCACTCAGCCCTAAGCCAAGGAGCAAGGCAACAACAGGGAGGCAGTTACAAGGTAAGACTCACAGACCTGACCAAGAAAAGCTGTTTCCTAGAGGTGTCTAATGTCCCCTTAGGCCAGGAGAGCAGGGAAGGCACGGGGAGGGTGAAGAGGGATGCTCCTGGGCAGAGGTGGGAGGTGAGATGCCACAGTGAGATGACGTGGCACCTGCAGTCCTGCCACCAACTTGCATTCAGAAAATGTATTCAGCTCCCTTCTTAAATTTGAGGCATTTCTGTTTGGTCTTAAAGAAACACATTTCAAATGTTCCTACATTTCCATCTGGTAATAAAATGGAGCTGAGAATCTCTTTTAGAAACTGAACACAGGCAAGTGTGAAGAAGGAACCTAAACCTGGCACCTTGATAGTGTAAAATATAGCCAGAACTTCTACTTTCCACTGCAAGAAAAGCACAATGCTTTGTCCAAGAATTGTAAGACAATAAAATATTGGTCTTCCAGAGCCTCTATCAGAAAATGGGGCTTACAATAAAAGGTTTGATGCAAATGCACAAGTCATGATTTGGACCTCAGTAAAATATTAACAGTTTTGGGTCAGTAATCATTGGGCATTGTGCAGCAAAACCCAGGTGGTGATCACTGTAGATCACTGCCAGACCAGAGGGCTTCCCCTTTCCCCCTGTCCCAAAGGAAATTTCAGGATACCTGACAGACCCTTGCTCTTAGTTCAGAAGTGTTAGTCAGCTGACACATACCAACTCCTAAGAATGGGTATATGAAGAATAGTTCTGACAGTACATATTCCAATAAGTCTGGGAAAGAGTACACAAGAAGGAACACATTTCCAATAAGCACTTACTTGCTGATGGACAAGCAAAATGGGAGCTTGAGAAAAAAAAAAGAGAAAGCAGATATTTGAAGAGAGATAATAAGAAACCAAATTTTGCATTTTTAATGAATTTCTAAGAGGGTAAAACCAGGAAACAGTCACAAGATGTTATGTTAACAACAGAAAACTTACCCAGCAACAAAAAGTTTGCCTGCAGGGAAGTCTGTGGAGTACGGGCCCTGAGCCATCTGCCTGAGAGGAAAGGAATAAAGGGATCTCCAGCTGCTGAGATCCTGGGAAAAGGGAGAGTGAAAGTGGAGAAAAGGAAAGGAGAAGGGGCAGAAGGAAACAGTGTTCCAGTGTGGCTTCAAAGCTGTTGCACAGAAGAGTGATGTACCCAGATGTCCTCTTTGTCTGTGTCCCATGGTCTCTGCCAACAGCCTCCAGCAACAACTGAAGAAGGAAAAGCACCAAAGTCTTGGCCACATTGTGAGCCCTGTGTGAGACCTTCATGACAGACTGACCTGGTCACAGTGCTTACTATGGTCACCACAGTGCTTACAGCTGGGCAGCTGGATGCCTTCTGCACATCTCTGCCTTGTTACCACACAAGATTCTTCTGCATCGTATATGCAACTATTTACTTCAAATCCTACATAACACTACATCGACTGCAGGACATTAAACAGCTCTAGTTCAGCCATTCTTAGGAAAGAAATTGCAGACAGAAGACACACAGGTCCCTTCTGGAGGACACAAAGCAGCAAACCTATTTTCTCCCATCTCTCTCATTTTATAGTCCCTTTTCTCAGGTGCTGATTGTGTTGTTAGTGAGGGCACATGTGGGTGAGAGTCCAGAGGCTTCTCAGCAGCAGCCTTTAATCAAAAAAAAGCTTCACACTGAGAGGGCCTGACCCACCCATTGACTTCTCCCACAATATCCTGGTTCTTTACACCTCATAGGAAAAACGAGTCCTGGGGAGGGAAGAGCAGAAAACCCTGCATCAACAGGGTAACTAATGAACATTCCTCTTTCCCTAGCTGCTCAGCCTCTGGGAGGCAGCTGAAACGAGAAACTCAGCTAGGAAGACAGGAATACATCCTCTGTTTGTTTAGTGAGCGTGGAAGCAGGTGGCCTCCTGCAGCCACAGGAAAGTGCTCGTGATCCAGTGAGACAGGTTACAGCCCAGGGAGCAGGAAAGCTGTCAGCAGCCACTTACACCACCTCTCTCCCAGATGCTGCACACACTTGGCTCTTCCTGCCCTGCTAATGGGTCAGTCCCTGAAGCTTTGGGAGAGGACAAGGTTCCTTCCTTCTGCTGTTTGATATCTTGCTGTCAGCCACGTCCTTGAGAATCATCCCGAGGAGCTGTCTGTGTACTCCAAAGAGCGCTGCAAAATTATGGTTGGGATTTTAAAAGATACTTTCCCTTGACCTAATAGACACAGTAGCACAGAAAAGATCACCCAGATCTCAAAAAAAAAAAAAAGTCAGCAATATTAACTGCTGTTTGTCGTGAAGATATTATTTATTTTTTTACATTGATGGTATTTTCTTTTTAAAAACACTGCAGAGGTATTTTGGCCATGGCCACATTCAGCCAATGAAAGGTCTGAAGAAGGATTTGAATACAGAAGGAAAGCTGGATGCAGGCTCTTATTTTAATTTCCTTTTGCAGCAGCATATGGGTTAGATAGAAGGAATAACAGCCTTCAGTTCATTACACACCTGAGTACAGACTCTTTGCTTGGGGAATCAAATTCCTTCAGTTCAGGGGAAATTCTCAGTGTAGGACAGGAGGCATTTAGAGCTTTGTATTGCCATGGCTGCACAAAAGTATTTTGTGCAGAATACATCTTGTTTTATGTGCATCTGATTTGTTAACTGCTTACTTAGAGATAAATCTGTGGGGTTTAGGTTTTTCTCAGATGGGAAAATTAGGCATTTCAGAATGATCTGATTAAGTTAGTGTGAAAAAAATTAACTCTCTGAATATCTCCCTCTGGCCTGCACCTACTGCAACACAAACAGACGTGACTGACAAAGATGCCACAATGTAAGTTACCAGACAAACTTAAGTGAACACAAAACAAATACAAAATTTTGTTATGAACCGTACAATAACAGCAAGAGCAGAGGAAGTTGAAAACTAGACGAATGTTTAATATTGACCACAAAAGAAAAACATTTCCCCGACCTTGTCTTTTATTTATTTCCTTGGCCTTTTCTGAAGATGAGATCTCCCTCCACCTGCCCACCCTGATAATAATTTAAATGATGCACAATTAACAGGAACAGCCTCCCAGCCAAATCCCTGCAAACCAAGAGTGTTCACTGCCAACAATTAAAACAAATCAGACCATCATTATGGATTTCTGCCACATCTATACTGACAGGTCACCCTCTGAAAAAGCTCTTGTAACATGCTCTGTGTTAACTATGTGCAAAGTGGGTTGAGCAACATTTTAAACCTGAAAACAATGTGCTCATTAAAAAATTGCCTCAGCATTTGTAGAGTCATTCAATTTACCTGAGAATATGGCCAAGAAACTCTCAAATCTTTGGCTTCTGCCTGTAGAAATTTAACAAAACTTCCCAGTCTCTGTATTGCAAATGGATGAGATATGTCTTCTGGAAAGTGCCTCGAGTTGTGCACACGACACAGAGAAAAGTATTGTTACTTTGGCATTTCTGTCACCTGTTGTGAATGCTGATATTACTTCCTGTTTAATTAACATGCAAAAGGTGACCTAAAAAGCTTGTAGCATGGAGGCGAGTCCACTGAACATGCTGGTAGAAAAGACAAGCATGAAGATTTCAGTTAAACCCAAACTATCTTAAAGAAAAATGGCCTCATTAAATCAATACAATAAGCAATTAACAGTCCACTTCACATGTACTGCTTTGGAGAAGAGTCTGTCAGAATCACGTTGAAGCTTTCAGTGAGAGCTGTGATTACTGAGCTGTTTATTCTGAAAATGAATTACTACTTTGCTTTACTAGAAATTAAATCAAAAGAAAAATTGCCTAAATTATACAAAATGCTTTTCTCTTAAATGAGAGAAGAGGAAAAGGAGCCAGCTTATCTGCCCTGTGAGAGACCCTCACATGGCTGTCCTACAGGAATGCCTCAATATCTCTTTGAATTATGAACTACTTTGTTCCCATATTCCATGCTTCCCTAGCCTCATGCCACCTGCCTGTGCTTCTTCACAAGTGCACTGAAAGCAAGAGAATGCAACAAACAAGCGATGGACCAGTATCCGTAAAATGGAAAGAAGTGGCTGAAGAAACACTTTTGCCCTTTGGGCCACAAAGTGCCTGGAGATGCATTTTGTGTGTCTAATGCACAGCAGCAGGTCAAGGATTAAAGAAACATGATGCTTCAAATCCAAAGATGTTGCTTATCTTAATCAGACGTTGCTAATGTTAAAGTGAAAACAGAAGCCCGAATCTCCTGTTATGTATTCCCATGGCAGCTGAGAATTCTGTTCATTAGTTTTTGAACTACACTGTTTTCACCTCAGCATGAAGGGAAGCAGGCCTGTGTCCCAAGTATGGGAAAGCTGAGCAGCTCTGCAAGAGCAGAGTGGTGTTTCTAAAGCCAGGCTATCCTTCCATGAGGAGTCCTGGCACAGGAAACACTGAAGGTCTGTATTCTTGCACATGCAACCTGCAAAGATGTTATTGCTCAAGTTTCCAATTATTTAGTGCCTTTTCTTGCATTCCACTTACTACTAAAGCAAAGTATGGCTTATATAGGAAAAGTGACATGAACATTATATGGAGCCTGGGGGATGCAATATTGCTTTTTGAGAGGTAAAACATAGGGTAAGTACTTGCCTGTCAAATCAAACAAACTGCTTGCCTTTCCATGATCCCAGGAAAACTTTGAGCTGGTAGACTTTTCCACAATGTTTGCCATAATTTATCATTTTTCTTTCAGATTAAGCAAAGCCAAGCTGAACAAAAAGAAAACTTGAGCAGAAACAGGAATATGTTTATTCAAAACAGGAATAAACAGTTTTAACTGTTTAAACAGTCACTCTTCAAACTATTCTTTGCAAAAACCCTTTTAAATTGACTAAAATTAGTTAAATCTCTGTTGCCACCCACATCTGAAGCCATTTCTAATCAAGTTGAGACATTGATGGGCAGATGGGAAATCAATGGATAACCACTCCGGTGGCTAAGCTAAGTGCTGGTCTGTGTAAGGTGAGCAGAGTGCTCTGGTTCATGATTTATTCTTCTGCTGGGATCCTGCTAAGATTTCATTATTGTGAGGAAGACAACTTTAGCTTGGCTTGGACTCCCCAAGTCCAGGTTTGAATGGGTGTCCAAAGTCACTTTTGGAAGTTATTTTAACAACAGAAATCACCCTTGATACACAAAATTGAAATCTTTCTAACTGGTACTGCAGAAGCCACCCATAGCCATAAAAAAACAGAATTAGAGATCAATATCAGAAAAATTCAGAGAACTCCATGCAAGTTTTCTACATGTGTTGCACCAGGTTGTTCAAGCCTCATTTTGTCCTTGTCACTTTTACTCTGGTCTCTTAAACTTTTTCAGGGATATATGTGATGCTTAGAATAATTACTAACTGGACCTAGGCAAATTAAAATGTGGTGAGAAAATATAGTTTCTGGCACACCACAGTGCAGGACATTGCAAACACCAAAACACCTAGAGGAAACCACACTATGAGATATTTGTTATGTTGCAGAGAGAATGGAAAAGAAATGGCAGAAGTCAACTAATTCTGAGTTAGCCATTAAGGCAGAAAAAATTCCTTTTGCATTTCCAGAGGAGTTTTTGTCCTGCTACAGAACAGCAGTAAAACATAAAGCCACTCAGGAGGGAGCAATATAAGATGCAGAAAAGACCATGACCATCAAGGAAAAGCTAATCTCAGGAAGGACTCATGCTAACAGCCATACAACTCCTGACTTCAGTGTTTGTAACTATAAAATATCTACTTCCATATAGAGCAGATCATGTAAACTAGAAAGGTGGTGCCTTCTAGTTGGTGCCCCCTCCTAGAAGAAGGAACCAAAAACCCCAACCCTTGGCCACCATTTCTAACTTTTAGATAGGCTTCAGCCTGCATAGGCTGTAGTTATGCTGTGAGTGCAGGAGGAGTTATGGTGGCACGGGAAAGCTTTCCAGAATTTCCAGAGTTCTCTGCTGCATTGGAAATAGCACAGGTCTCCTTGTCCAATTCTGTTTCCTTGTACATATGGAGTCAGACAGCTTTTTGCAATTACTTCTTTCTCTGCTGCAGCAGCCAGCCTCACTGACAGGTGCCATAGCCCAAGTAAAAAAGGTCTCATATATTTAGTTGCAAATTATTTCTAAAACCTGTTGCAAGGTCCCGAGGTGCTGCTGCCTCTGATCTAGATTTTGCAGTAGTTTCAGCTATATTCTATTTGCAAGGCCTATATTTAACTTACAAAGTAGCTCCTGATTTTTTTTATTTTTTAAGCAAATGATATATATAGACTATAGAGAGAGACAGAGATTTGGGTGTAGTGTGCTTAGCTACAAATATATACATAGTATATGTAGATAAGATTTAATGAGCATCTCATTCTAGCAATTGTATCTATTGTATCTTTAAATGTTACTACATAGAATAAAGAGGTAGAGATGGAAGGAGCAAACACTGACCATAACTGTCTGTAGCCAATAAAGTATTACATGGTCTGAAGCTCAAACAATTTAACCTGGTAGACAAATTACAGCTGCAATTCTGAGTGTTATTTTTAACTCATTCTCCCACTCAGGCTGTCTTGTCACCTCTCTCCGTCTCTGAGACACACATTAAACTGCAGTCTGATAGTGTTATCAGCACCTTTGTCAACAAAATAAATTTGTCACCCTAGGATGGTGAAATATGTGTCACAAATGAATAAGATTTCTGGAGATCAGCAGCAATCTACCAGGAAGTGTTACTTAGAACAGGCTGTGTCATAAGGAAGCTCAACAGACACAAACTAATTAGCACCAACAAGTGTAGCAGGGCTGCTCTGCCGAGGCAGCATTCCATCACTGGCTTCTAAGAAGTTATCACTCCTTCCTATTCCCTGGCTCTAGTCTCAAAATGGCATCAAAACATATGGTGCTGGAGCAAGAGTCCCCCAGGGACACAGCAGGAAGATCTGCTTTTGCTCCATCCCACGGTTACCTTCACCAACTCATTCTCACCACAGCATTCAAACCAGTCCATCCACCAGCCAGAGAGACCCAAGATTTCATCCAGGTAAAGGTATGCATCCCTCCTGAGTCTCAGCTGGACTGATGGTCTATAAGTGCTACCAGTTTCCTTGGGAAAGTTCAGATCATTGAGTGTCCATGGAGATTTAAACTGGGCTATTCAGTGCAGAACAGCAAGGTGTACTAAAAAGTCCAGCAGGGATCTGGAAAAAAGAAACTATAAAGAGCCCTTCAGCAGGTCAATTGACAAGATTGCAGCTTAAATATTGCTGATGAGCTGACATCAGTCATGAAAAAAAAAAAGACTCCTAAATGACACAACAGATGTTCTTCAGATGAGTCTCCATTTTTCTCAGATGCAACCTTAGCAGATGGACTTGAGCAAATATATTCTGTAAGCAAATAAGTGGATGGAGATGCTAAAAAACCCAAACTGATTAAAAATAGAAAGTAGTAGGAACCATAATATACAGTGCTTGTTTCTCACATTCTTGTGCTTGTTAATGTCCTCATTTTTAAGGGAAAATATTTCAGTCTGAATACAGGTGATACACAATACTAATAACCAATGAGTCATCATTTAGTTAGGTTTCCTCAGGTTTATAGCTATACTATCCAAAGTAATACTGCAAGCAGAAGAACCCATACCCACAAACACCCAAGATTTCAATAACATTATTTGCTAAATTTTCCTTTGCAACACAGCCATTTAAAACACTCTGTGTCCACCAGTTCATATTTCTCCCTGACAGCTTCTTCTTGATTCAAGCACATAATTCCTTTAATAAACACAACAATGCTGGAACTCTTTGGGATCTTGCTCTCTCTCCTCTTTTGGTCAAGAACTTTTCTCATCTGAAGAGGAGAAGCTTTCTTTCCCACTCTAGTCTAAATGTGCTTGACAGGCATAAAAGAATGTAGTGTAAAAACTGGCTCCCAAATAATCAAAAGTCAAAGCACAGGGCCAGACAAAGCAAATGGGACCTGTGGATGCATAACACATGCTAAGAACAAACCATTCAGCCTGCTTTTAGATGTGTTTGGGCATTCTAACAACAAGCACCTTTTGGCAAAAATTGGATGAGAAGGTTTTACAACATTAATGCTGTGACCAGTCCCTACTGGCTCATACAAGTTTCTAAGAGCTGCTTCTCTCAAAACTGAATTTCAGATATCAAAGAAAGCTGGAATAGAACAGCAGGGGAAAAAAGTATTCTTCCCACATTATGCATTTTGGCTCTGCAGGCAGAAAAAAAAAAAAAGAAGAGAGAGAAAAGAGAAAGTCAAGGGTGTTAGATTCAGCACTTTAGAAAACTATTCTTTGTGAACCAAACACTTAGCAACAGGATAGTCTTTATCCTGCTGTCATTAGCAGAGACAAGATCTTACAGTCTGATGGCTGAGGGCATCATCCTTACTGATGACTGGGTCATGAAGGAGCTAACAGGCCTAATGCTTTTATTACTGCCTTTATGTGGCACAACAATATATGATCACAGCAATTTAAGAAGAATGGATGTACATGTACACCCTTTTGAAGACCTTTCCTTTTTTTTCTTTCTTCCTACACTAGTAGAGAACTGGGACCAACATTATCCATTCACAGGAACATCATGTTACCTGCTGCTACAGAAAAGAGCTGATCAGCTATCCATTGTGTATTGAAGCAAATGGTGTGTAAATACTAGAAGCCTTATGATACCAAGCTTTTCAGAGATCCTATTTCTCTTTCATAGCAGGGTTTAAATTAAACTGAAAATGCTGCAAAACACATAGGGACAGATTCTTTCTTCTCACAATCCATTGCAATAAGAACAAACTCCAGTCAAGTCAACAAAACCAGAGGTCTAAAGCAAGTATCAGAAGAGAATCAGTGTTCTCCAAAGCCATGTGTGTCACAGAAGGAATTAGGATTACCTGTATCAGGTGATGGTAACTGCATCAATCACACAAGATTTGTGCAGACTGGAATTCTTGCTGTAGGCACACATGAAAAAAACATTTTTCCCTGCTCTCCACTCTTTTCACTCAGAAAACAGAGTGACAGAACTGCACTAAGCAGGCATTGATTGCGAAGGACTTGGACAATCTGGAAAGCACTTATGGCACATAAACCAAAGCAGACATGCAATTTAACATGCCTTGCATAACTAAGAAACTAAACATGTACAGCACAGCTCAGCACAGCTCAGACTACTTCAAGCTCAGACCACCTTTTAGGCCCAGCCAAAGCCTTGTGGACAACAGTGTGAAAGACATTACATTAAGACACGGTTGCTACAGATAGTTTTATTATTATTATTTAGGCATTTATATGAACTATGCTCTTGCTGCTAATTCCTCACCATCCATCAGGGCAAGGACAGAAACCTGGCTGTGTATATTCACTCACCTGACTGTTTTTCACCCTTGTAGGAGGGAAAGGCTTGCAAAAGACCTGAGATACGGAGTAAAACACAAAGCCTGGGACAAGCATAGAACCAGTCGGGCTCTTAGAAATCAAACTCCCGTGAGACTATTCACCAGACTGCTGGCTATGAGAGATAGAATTCTGAAAACATGGCTTTCTTTTCATTATTATGCTGTGTGTTTTTCTTATTTCACTTTCTTTCAGGAGAAATGGATAAGGGAAACACTGTTACATTTGTTTGTAGTTCATTTTTATTCTGAACTCAGAGGAAAGCACAAGTGAGATCCACCCTCAGAGCACAAGTGCAATCCATTTCATTGCTTTGACTTTGCTCTGTGAAGCCTCTTCACAGACACACTTGAGCTTCATTTCCAAGCATCTTTGCAAGAATCCCATCGATGGACTTATTTGAATGGAGTGGAAAATACATAAAATATTTGTTTCTTCTACCTTTCCTCCAAACCCACAAACCATTCTAAAAATCATTTTCCTTCCCTTTTGAGCAATAAAAAGAGTAATCCTGTGCATCATCAATTGCTTTTAGGTACCAGGTGCAAATTTGCTTAATACCTGATCAAATATTTTTATGTGTAGCATAAGGGAAGTCAAATTCCTAACACGTCAGGGCCCAGTTAGTGGGACACTGGTAGAACTACTCTGGAGTCTCTAGGTATAAAGCATGTACTGATTTGCTCCTCTGGTTTTGAAAAGAGCAGGCCAGCTCCTGTGTAAGCTACTGATTGCTTTGTCAGAAAACAGGTCATAGAAGGCCTGTCTGACTTGACACAACATGCTTTGAGCTCTAACAGTTGCACAAACTGATTATGAAATTAAATGTGCTGGTGAAATACATCAATTATCAAACACCTAGATCAGAATGGTGTCTTTTTTATCCAATAGTACTCATCTGAACAGGAAAAAATGGCTTCAAATGTCTTTTGAGCTTACTGTGTAACACTGCTGCTTTGGGTCCCTGCAGCCATATGGATAATTGGGAGACCTGGTGTAGCACACAGCTGCTCTGGTTGCCTCCTCTCTGAATACACACTGGGAAGAAGAACAGAATAAAGGATCCATCTTCCTCACTATTTCAGTCAGACTGGGAAAGTCCCCTCTGACTATTTTATTTTACTAATTTTTTATGGTGTGGCAACTTATAGGGGCCTTGGTGCACCATGTGTGATTATAGAGGAAGAGCTGAGCCCATGCCTCTCTACTGGAAACTGGGTGGCCCACATGGCAAAACCATTAATGACCCAAAACCATATGGTTTCTACTCAGATATAGTATGGTAAGGATAACAAACACCTAATCTGGCTTTCTTTGGCACTCCAGGCTGTGTACCATTTCAAAGTGTAGAAGGTACTTCAGGATCCATGAAGTATTTGCCTTTCTTATTTATTTCCACAAAATACCATACCATACCATACCATACCATACCATACCATACCATACCATACCATACCATACCATACCATACCATATCATATCCCATATCATGTATTACATAGATATATATATAGTACTTTTCCATGACATCATCTGAGACATGAGCAGTGCAACTTGATCTGGTACTACTCACAAATTACGGCTTGCACATAAGAGGAAATCCAATTCAGCTCATACAGCAGAAATGTAAAGCTATGACAAAATACTTACCAAGTTATTAATGACTCATAATATGGTAGTAGGCAAGGGGTCAAGTCCCAGCCTAGGCATATTTCATGCAAGTCCTATAAAGTCTAATTCAAAACTGTAGAGACGTTCACACACATAACCCAGTATACGCTTCCAAATGCCTGGAGACGGTCACTTGCTGCTACAAATTCTACTGTACAACCTGCACTTTAAATGCAAAGCCCCCTGGTGCTAGCAGTAATGATTTGGATTAGCACTTTATTTCCCACTGCTAGGGAAATAAAAATCTCTTAGTACCACTATCAGGGATTTCTGTGGCAACTTAGTGAATAATGGTAAAAGCAGCTGCAAAATAGCAAGCGAACAAAGACTACAGAGATATAATGGTGACTCAACAACCTTTCAATTCAGATATTAAAGTGTCTGCAGTTCCTTTTATGCTGCAGGTGAATAAAAGGTGATTGAGCAGAATTAACCTCTCCCTAGAGCATTAAGAAAAGTTAAAGTTCCAGTGCAGACTTGCTGGGCTCTTTCAAATTTGAGTTTCTTACAACTTTTACTGCTGTAATACCAGTGAACTGAATGTCCAATGAACTGAATTTCATCAGAGCTGAGTTTTGGAGGACTGAGTTTAAAGAATTATGTGAATTAAAAGTGCTTTTATTGAGATGATAAGTTTCCAGTTGAAATACATAAGCCTTCAGGAAATACTGATATTGAACTGCAACCTCTCTTGTTCTCTTCCCAGGAACCCATACAGTGCCCAAGAGGTATTCACTCTGCCTATAGAACTTTGATTGACTACATGAAAATTTGTTTAAATTCCACACTAAGACAACAGATATTCAAACATGTGCACAGTCATTTTATGGGTTTAGCATTAATTTAAACATCAATTTAGGAGCCCCATGTGAAGAACAGGCCCCACAGTTCTGGCTTGGAAACCTGAAGTCCTGACTGGTACATGTGTATCCATGCTTGGGGTGCTTTCTGATCTAAACAGAGCAATAAATACTGAAACTATAAACAGCAAGGGTTTTATGAAGCTTTTGCTGAGGGGAAGACAAAGGAAAACAGTAAAATGATTAATGTGGAAAAGTCAAGGCTCTGGGAAAAAAACACAGAAACCACATCATAGGTTTTTAAAGTTTTCAAGGAAAATACAAATTGTACATTTCCAAAATGTTTGGATAGGCTTCTCCTCTCCTTCCCACAATCACAGTTTCTCCTAAACATCTTCGTGGTTTTGGTTCAGACCAAAATTATAGAACCAGAGGTGTCACAGGAGACTTACTTCAGGTGAATGAGCTATGAAATTCAGCATAAGTGAACTTTAGATGGTAGTTTACCTAACTTAAATATTACCTAGCCAATACTTAGCACCAAAATCAGCAGGCAATAAAAAAGTATGAAGGCATAACATTTCCCCTTCAGGAAACAGAAAGAAAAACACATTCAAGAACAGATGCAGAAACCTTAACATAACTGAGGACAACACTGGGACAAGGAGTTTTTGTTTGTATATAGTGCTAGTTCTAAGAACAAGTTTACTAATGGAAGGTGATCAGCAGAGATGCCTATTTTTGAGGAATAAAAAGAAAACCAGTTAGTTGGAGCTGTTAGTCTCACTGTCCTCTGCAAAATTCTTTCACTCTGGGCAACCACCAACTGAATGAAATTTAACAAAGGCAAGTGTTAAATTCTGCACCTGGGATGGGGCAACCCTGGATGTATGGAGAGACTGGGGAACAAGACACTAAAGAGCAGCAGTACTCAAAGAGACCTGGTGGTCCTGGCTGATGGCAAGTTGAATATGAATCAACAGTGTCTTGGCAGCCAGGAGTGCCATACATATTTACTGGACTGTAAGTAAGTGTTGAATAGCTGGGTAGCTCTATTTGTCATCTGAGTTATAAAGATGATAAAGCACTCTTTCACAGCAGCACTCAAGAATTTTATATACAATACACCAGAAATTGTGTATTAAGTGGCTGAAGACATTTGGCTTTTTGCCCTTCACATCCATTGACAATATGTGGGCATCTAAGTTTGTGATTGGACAACTTCCTGCATTAGTACTCATGTCATGGCTTATCAACCAGGACACTTAGTGGCATTTATGAACATATTAAATGCTGATACAAGCAGAAGAAAACTAAGCCATGTGTTCTTTTACTTAAGGTTTGAGCAAGGCTCAGCTCATTGAAGGCAGGTGTCGAGTTGTCTTTAGGTTTCTGCTGGTCAGATTTGTCACAGGGACACGGAGTCCACTCAGCACCACAGTCAGAGAAGCAGGAGCCGCTGCTTCCTTCAGGTCCTTGAGGTGGAGAGAACTCTGGTCCTCCTACCAGACAGTTTAGCAATATTGCTGCTGCTGAATATACAGTTTTGCCTCTCCAGGTTACCCGCAGATTTTAGGAAGAAAAATCTCTTTTCATACAGCCTACACTGTCCTCAAAGGACTGCTTGGCTGCAGATAAAGTGTAGCTGAAACACATAACTGGACTTTGGCTGTACTCTCGGCCATGGCTTCAGAACTGAGTCCACACTGGATTGTCCACACTGGATTGTCCACACTGGATTGTGCCTTCAAGGGGAAAGTTTCACCCTGAAACTCATTCTCCCCTTCCTTGAGTGAGTCACCCTCTGTAAAAAGGATGAGGATCCTCTAGGAATGCAGCACTCACAGTTCCTAGGATACAACATAGATCTGCTACCAGACCCAGAAGAATGCAAACCCCTGGTATGTGACAGAACCCATAATATACCAGTGCTTCAGGATACTTCTGAGCCTCTGGTCCTACTGAGAAGAACATCACTAAATGTAGAGTCCTATAAAACATTCCGGGAAGCCATGAAGAAAAGATTCTGGGGAAAAAAAAATTGTGTAGGAATTAACGTATGACTTGAGACTGAGGGATACAGAGGCGAGATAAGCTAAAGCTGCAGAGGCTTAACTAAACTGACACGGTCAATGGCAACTTTCAAACTTCTTATCTCAATTACTAACAATTCGGCTACAAATAGTAAAAAAAAACTTCATTAAAGTGTTTTGATTTCACTTGGGAAGGTTTCAAAAACTAATATTTAAAAATGAGCTCGTGGTAAAAAAAATAGTTTTAAACAGTTGCAGCAGCAGGGTGGAGGACAATTTTCCCAACAAAACTGTGCCATTTCTTCACTGCTTCAAGGCTTCCTACCTTACCTACAAAAAAATTGGTGAAAAATCCATTTTGTTCATTTGTTCTTGGAAAAAATCTGAGTGGGCAGAGGGAGGCTCTGTACCATAGCCAGCAGAAATCAACAAGATTCCTTGGCCTTTAAGTACCGGGATTTGTGATTAAACAGACAATCTCAGATAAGACCAAACAGTAGAGCTGGGAGAAGCAGAGAGGCTTTTGGGCACACAAGTCATAATTAAGTGCTGACTGAGTGTTTGAAAGCATCTTTGACTTTTTCAGCTGTATTTGCTGTTTTCATGCACGACATTATCTCTTCAAACCTTGGATTAATTATGTCCTTAGATTGTCACAACTTTGACGACACACCAAGCAAAAATAATGAACAAAACAAATCATGTTCAAAAATTACAGAGCAGTTACAGATTTAGCATTCTCCTAAATATAAAGCCTGTTAAACTGATTTTCTTCCTTGTCAAAGTATATTCTGTGCTGGGTCACAAAGGTTCAGGGACATGAAGCTTAATATCATGACTGATTTTCTGATTCCATCAGAGTGACTGATATGTACAAACAAACAGTTTTCTCTTATCACATATTTCCCCACTACCCATGTCAAGCAGAATATGCAAGACTGTAAACACATTTTAATTTACTGCCTTTATCTCTAAACAAAGGACTTTGAGGAATATCTCTCTGTCCCGATATTTGTGGAAATGAAAGCACGGGGTCAATGCCAAACTAAAACTCCTTTTCACTAGATTGACGGAGGGGAATTTACTCTGTCAGAGGCAAATTAGGAGTCATTCTGCTTACAGGATTAAACCATTCCTGAATACAGTGAGGTGACTGACCGTCTTTTTCTATCTAGCCTGTGCCTGCAGACCTCAGCAGCTAATTGCCATCACATAAATAAATAGAAAGTTTTTTAAAAGGTGTATTGAGTTGACAGAATGAGTCTTAAACCAGAAAACAAAAGGAATGTATTTATTATGCTGATAGCCTGGTTTGATACCTCTCATGCAGAAGATGCTGCTAATCCTGATGAATATTCATTCTGAACAGGAGCTTGAAACAAAATGCATAAATTCACACCTCTCAAATAGGACATCTTTTGAAAGCCATCAAAATACAATATTCTCCACACATGTTTCCACTTTGGCTTGTCCCTTGTCTTTCAATTAATTAAACATTACTTGCACCTGCCTATATGTACATAGCAAAGAAAATCCCTGTGTTCTCAAAGTTCAGACCTTGATACAAAGGACCACACACATATCACTAGCACATGAACAAGAAGTATTTTTCTCCCCTTAATACACACTGTTCATACAGTAAAACACTTGCATTTGATGGCAACACAAATATCCTAGGGAAATACAAGCACATATTTAGCACTTTCTAATGAGCACACAGGACTAGCCCCAAAGGTTTAGGGGCAATGCAGGCTCCACACCCTGATGCAGTCCCAGAAACAAAGCAAAAATCCCACAGGCCTTCACTGTTACCTAGGAAGCCTGAGGACACAGACAGTCTTGTGATCCAGAAGATCCTGGGGATAAACTACAAAACATTTCTCTGTGGAAAGGAGAATCTACTAGAGAAAGATTACCAACACTCTTTCTATGACTAGGTTCCTGTATGGACTCCAACATTCCCAAATTGCTCAGCACAAAACATGATGAGCACTCTGAAATCTTTTTCCCTTTTTTCCAGTCTGTAAAGGGGGGTTTCCACACAGTGCCTGTATACCACGTTCACCTTTCCTCACACAGGCATTTCAACATGTCCTACAAATGCAGTCTCAGATTCTCCTCTGGAAGAAGAGCAAGAGCTTGCAGAGGCAACAGCATGTCTTCTGGACCCTGTGACCTCAGACTTCTCTGTCAAAAAATGTTCATATAAGATGTGAGGTGAGATGTGACAAGAAACTGAAACTTGGAGAGGCTGCTGTCCACATTATCCACAGGTAAGTGCTGGGATTTGTGAGAGGCTGCTCTATTTCATTCGTCCAAACTGGGCAACTTTCAGGAAAAAGTAGCATGACTACAGCAATTCCAGTGCAACAGTGCCAAAATGGACATCTTACTTCCCTCATTATCAAAAGAAAACTCAGAAACCAAGAATTCAGGCCAGAAGGCTTTTTCTGTCAAGTCTGTTAACACAATCCTCTTATCCAAAACTTACTCTAAACTCAACTCAAACCTGGTGTTACCATGCCCTGGTACAATACATTCCATGTATTGTAAGGAAGAATGCACCACCATTTTTGCTCAATACAGTTGGAGTTACTTTCCTGGGTCACCCCACAAAGAGCACAGTGCAGTATCCTTACAGTTTTGTAGATTTTGCAAAGATGCTTGAACTCAGGGAAAAATCCCCAGACAAAAGAAGAGTGACCTTTCTTCAGAGTGGTTTCCAGTGCTCTTCAGGGCAGAAGGCATCGTTGTGCCTTGTACAGAGAACACAGACTTAGCAAAATAGAAGCTTTCATCTAATTTCCTCCTTCACCTACATGCACTTGAGCTGTGCAGAGTACGTGAGGTAAAATCTCATCTGTTCAGGGTCTATTCAGAAGGAAAAAGAAGTAACAACATTGGGACTCAGTGTTCAGGACAAAAGGACATAACCTCCCAACAGGGTCCCCTTCTCACTGTAAGAACTGAGTCACAAATGAAAGGAGTATCTCTGTGTGAGCTTCTAAGAAGCTGCTGAGAAGGCCGAGCACTTTGGAAATGTAAAAAGAGGATTATGGCGTTCAAATATTAGAATTGCTTCAATTAGGATAATCAGGAGATATTTTTCAAGCATCCATTGGGATTTTTGGAAGGGGGGAGGAGAGAAGAAAAAAATCCCTACACCAACTTGTGCAATTGCCTTGATTGCATAATTAGATCTTTTTTCACCTTGCCTATTCCATTCACTCCATAGAGTATGGCCTTTATGACAAACAAGAAGGGATTCAGTAACTTTCATTTGTCTCTAACCTCAATGTCAGAGTAGGTCTACCACGGCCAAAATTACCTGTAGTCTCAATAACATCTTTTCTACATTTATCTCATATGTAGGTCAAAATCAAAATTAATTGCAAGAAGAAATTATGAAAAAAGCCCACAGAACAAGAGTACTCTAAAATGATCTCATGTTGTCACCCCTGGAGATCAATGGCAATGCTTTGCCTACCAACCTGACTCACAGACCTCCTTTACTTGGGCAAACATATCATCTTACAGGAGTAACAGTAGTTGGCCTTTGTATTGATCAGCTGGAGAAGGAATAAAGCAAGCTGCCAGTGGAATTCAAATGCATTAGCTGCCAGCAAGTTCTACAGGACATATGCATGCATGCAAGTGCAGCCTCCTCATCCCCTACTCCTGCTTCCTTTGAAATGCCATGTCATGTCATGGGAAGTTCGGTCAGGCAGCCAATGCAGGGGAAAACTTGGGTAATTTTAGCTGGATTGCCCAGCAGGAACGAGAGAGGGAGAGTTGGACTGCCAGCTCTGGCAGCAGAGCAGGCTGAGATCCTGGCTGACAGCAACCATGGGTTCCTCTCCCGAGGATGTAGAACATGGCACACTTTCTCAGGCACAGGCTGTCCTGTCTTTCCTTCTACTTTCCTGGCTGCTTCTGAGTTGTCTCTTCTCCTGTCTCTGACTAGTGCTCAGCATGTCCATCCTCACTTGCTCTGCTGCTCAGCAGGCTGGTTAGCCGTAACTGAGTGGACAGGTTTAGCCTTTCGGTGAACAGAAAACCTTAATGTTCAGCAAGAAAACTTGGATATCAGTGCTGCATGCACAGTATGGGTTAAAACTGGGCAATTTCTCACACAAGGGGAAAAGGTCATTCATTACCCCCAAGGCCACCCCTGTGCCAAATCCCAAAACTGGCTAACAAGCTTTTGGGACACTCTAGCTCCTAAGAAGGCAATTGCCAAGATGTGTTTGCCCATTTGTTTTAATGTAAAGCAATGCTTTCCTTCCAGTCCTGTTGCTGGAAAAGGCTGGGCATTTTTTTTTTTCCGGATGACAAAAATAATAACATGGTGAGATAGATAGCTCAGACAACAAAATTCAGCCAAAGTGCTTGTTATTCGGTAATAATATAATCCATTCAGAACTGCTTAGGACAGACTGTTGACGTGACCTTGATAGGTGCACCACTAAAATTTCTCACTGCAATTGCAACAGAGACAGAAAAATAACACCCTTTATAGGTCATGCTAGATGGTATCCACAGACAGCATCTTTGAACTGGCATAGGTTAACCCTGACTGATGGGCAAGGCTGGTACCAGCACATGACTTTCTCTGCTACGAGTTTGCTTCTAATTAACACAGCTGTATGCTGGTGGAAGCTTGTGTGGAAAGTTCTCTTCACAGCTGCTCACAAGGCATCCTCCAGCAAAAGCTTACCAGGACAGTGGAATTGAAAGTGGAGATCTAATAGTAAAAATCAAGACAGGAACATCAGGCACTTGTCTGAATGGCTGCTGTTTTAAAAAGGGGAAAGGTAAGCAAAGAGCAAGGTGACATTCTCTCCCTGCCAGGGGCTGTCCTGCCCTGTCTGCAAAGCAGCAACAAATCACTGGAGACCTACCCCATCCGGATTTTAAAATTTATGAAATTGGAATGGGAATTTTTCTATTTGTTCCCCTTCAATTTATCTGGCTGCTTTCCAAAGCTCTGGTCTGCTCCAGAGGCGATGCATTTTGTTGTTTTCTCGAGAAGTTTAATTAGGTAACTGGAACCAAGTGCCAAAAATACCCTCTGCACAGAGCTCTTCCCAAAATAAAACCTGATTACTCGAAGTAAGAGCCATGCCTAGGGAGAATTTGCAATCCTCACATTATTTTCTGTCCAGCTTTTCACTTGGGACAATGAAAAAGTAAGAAGTAGAGACAGAGTGAGGTGGAGGTATTTCTCAGTGGCACTCGCTGGGTATCTGCTTGTCAGCTAATTGTTTTTGGAGCTGCAGATGATCGTGTAGCACATACCTTCAAATTTTCTCTGCACACAGGGATAGTTGAATAACCATGCATTTCCAATCTGAATTTAAATTTAATGTCTCTCTTGCAGGAGGCACTGTATGCAGCTTCCTAAGAAATCAGGGAATTGGCAGCAATGTGACAGTAGCATGTCTTACACTTTAGAGCTACCTACTTCCAACACTACTGCAAAACTACTGTAACTTTCAACAACTTTTGACTGCCACGTTACTCACCAACTGTTGCATGGTTAAATTCAGCACTGTCTTGGAAAATTAGAAAGTACTCACACCTACAACAAAATGTACAGAAAGAAGGCAGAATGGGACTGCCTAAATGGGACTTTCCAGAATGAGAGATAAACTCAATCATTGCTAGGAAAAGTCTGGCACTGATACCTTCCTGGAAAGGATCCATCTTTTTCATGTCATGGAGGAAAGCCCTCAAGCTAGTGAAGTGCCTTTTTTCTATCTACTTCTTGAAGTACTTTCCAAGTTTTATTGCTTTACAGAAAAAAAAAAAAAAGGCAACTTGCATTCTTTAGCTTGTGTTCCTCAAAAAAAACGGCAGCTTGTCAAGTAAAAACTGAATGTAAAAGTTAAAGAAAAAAAAACATTTGGAAGAGCTGGGTCTGTCCTGCTGAAGCAGTTCTGTGTCCCACCACTGAAGCAGATGCCAGCAGCAGGTGAGGAGGTTCCCCTTCTTCACCAGATCCATACCTGGCATTGTTCATCATCCATGCTGCAAATCCCCCATTGGGCAAAGCTGCTGGCTGTGAAGGAGCACTGCCCCTCTCAGCTCTCCTGCTCTCTGGATAACAGCACTCGCTGGTGGCAAGGAGATATTTTAACCCACACGTGATACTGAAGGCCACATCCACCCTGGCCTACAGCTTCCATGTGAACCAAATTAAACTGTCTAAGAGTCTTAGCCCCTCAGTAGACAAGGGAATTAATGACAGGAGAAAGACCTCAGCTTTTGTCCAAAAGCCCTGAGAATACATTAAAGCCTTAATGAAAACATATCAGCACAAGATCAGGACATCAAATTCTACTTTGCTCTCAAACCACCCTGCAGTACAACTGTTGGGTGCTCAAAGAGGAAAATGCAGATGGACAGCTGACTTACCTTGTTTTAGTGGTTTGTTTGGGTTTTTTTCTAAAACATAGCTCTAACAGTTCTACTAGGTTTTTAAAAAAATCTGGCTGTTCAAAGGGAGGCTTGTATTCAATTTCATGGATCTCTGAGATACAGCCCTGTAAGACTTCAACCACTGTACTTTACAGAAGGAAATCTTTCACTTGAGGACAACAGGTCACATAATACAAGGAGTGAGACACAGAGCAGCTGCTGTAGTCCTGCACTGAGCAATTGCAGGACTGCAGAGGACTCATCCACAGGCCCTCCCCACAGCAGCAGTGCTGTGACACGACCAGTGCCGTGTCACAGGCACCCGGTATGAGTGACTTTTCCTGGGTCAGATCAGTTTACAGCTGACAAGACTTACAGTTCATGTTTCCTGCCTCTCACATCTCTGTTGCTTTGCACCTCGTGCAGTCCTTTGAGAGAGGGCAGAGGCAGCCTGCCTGCTCTTTAAGCCAGCTGACAGGATAGGACAAACACACTTCTCTGTTCCTGAGTGTAAAAAGCAGGCAATTAAAACCACATTTTCCCCTCTCAGCAATTTCAGGAACAGTCTTTTGCATATACCCAAGTTCATCTGTTTAACACACAGTTTAGTTCCCTCAGAAACATATCTCTAACAACATCTTAGCATCTCCTTAGCACAATGTACACTTTACCTTTTGTTGACTGTTTACTTTGAGTGGCCAGGTAGATTGGCCATTATAAAGCAGGGATAATGAACAGCACTCCTTTCAAACATAGCTGAAGAGTTTTTAATTTTCTATGTATTCAGCAAGACACTTTTGTGTCCTGCTAGAGCATATCTATTTCTTTACCATCCCAAACCAGGTTCTAATTTCTCTGCTGTGAAATAATAAACCTCAGTAAGGAAATGATAAAGAAGCACATGGTCTAACAGCAAATCTGCCCAGCAGGCCTGCAGTGTCAGGCTGCCCAGTCATAATTAACACTCAAAACATTGACATGCACATGCCAAACCCATGCAGTGTGGGATTAGCTGTACCTAATCCCTGCTGCTCCCTGCTCTGCTCTACAGCAGCTGCAACAAAAGCATGGGCTCCTGGTCTGGTAGTGAGAAACTCTCCGCTATCTTTCCCACAGTCCCTATTCTTCTGTGCCCTTGGCATCTCCTCACAACTATTTTCATATCTGCTGCTTCTTTGGACCTGCTTTCAGTGTATTTAGTTTTCTATAGCACTTAACCTTTGTTCCCCAAGTTCCAGTCTATTTTCCTGTAACTTTTACCCTTAGATTCACAAAAAACCGTGATACTTTCCCTACCCAAGCTTCTCAAATAGCTAGAACTCTGATGACTTCTCTTACCATTGATGTTTGAACTAAGATCCATTTATGTTTCTGAGGAAAGGCAACCCTCCCAGTACTCCTCTTCCTGCAACTCATCAGCCCCTTCACCTCCTTTTTGTCTTTCCCACTCAGGCAAGGAAAATCTTACAGCCATCTGCACAATTCCACCAAAAACTGGCAAATGTCTTCTTTCTGCTTTGTCATTTCATAAATGGCGCTATCATACAGTGCTTCTATGTGCCTGACATATTAATAGCACAGCTAATTATTCTAGATTGCTTCAGCCAGATCCTGCTAACCCTCCCCCCACTTTACTTAATGAATTAATCTGAAATTCATTTTAGAGCTTCTGGTATGAAGCACCTTTGCAAGTGGGAACACTGAACAAGCCACTTATTAATAAGGAATAAGTACTTGTAATAGTTATTCTTAATGAAAAATGGAAGGTGGTAGTGGTAGGAATACTCAAGAGCTAATAATAGTGGGTTTAAACTACAGCAAAGAATATTTTTAAAAAGATATTAGAAAGGCTTTCTAATGCTCAAGGTAGTAACAGACTTGGACTGACTTGGACTGACTTTCCAAGGAGGCTGTGGAGTTGGAAGACTTGCATTACAAGGTTAGACAAATATCTGATTCACAAATGATCCTGCCCTGAGGGAAGGGCAGACTTCGATGCTTCCTGGAGTATCTTTCCATCTGAATTTTTTGGGGTTTCCGTGTTTTGCTCTGGCAGCACCAATGGGATGGCTGTGGCTGCGAGCTCCACGGCCTCAGATCCTGCTCTCACTAGAGCCTCTCCTGCCACCACAGAGGTGTGTCTCTTGTGAAAGCTGAGCCATGGTCAAGAGCTATTCTTCTGTAGCACTACAAAGTATGCAGCACAACGGCTTCAGCAGAAAGGTGGTGGCTTAAAACCAACTCCTGAGTGAGGTTTGAGCAAAGCAAGGCAAGACTTGCCAGCCATCTGTCAGACAAGTCTATCTGCTGGGATATTAAAAGCCCTGGAATGCAGGCTAAGCAACCTTGACACAAAAAATGTGCATAAAAGCAGCATGTTTGCAGACTGTTCATAAAGTGGACTGGCAGTGGGGATCCTGGCTAATCTCCACTGGCTGTTCTCAATCCCAAGAATACGGATATGCACTGGAGCTAAGTTTCAACAGTGAACTTTCAGTCCTGTGTGTGAGCTGTCTCTGCACTGTGCTTTAACCACATCTTAAACAACTAAACACCTTTTCCATCACACATATCCTAAAGTAGCCACAGGATTCTCCAAGAATAACAGGGCAATTTTAGTGGGTTTTTTTGTTTGTTTGTTTTGTTTGTTTGTTTGTTTTGAGTTTTGGGTGATTGGGTTTTTTAAAAAAGCAATCTTATTAACTAATAAGAGCTGGAGAGAAACAAGTGCACTCCACTCAGTTACAGAGGAAGTGGGTGGTTGGAAGTGACACAAGGAACTGGGGGCCTTCATGCACTCAGGCACTATCTTGAAAGCCTGATGTAGAATATTTGCTCTGCTCCGAGAAAATCCATTCCCCCACACTGTGCCATACACACTCACTTTAAATTAGAAGACTTCCAACACTATCCATCTACTCTTTCTAGTCCCTGCTGTAGGACTAGGTACATAACTTCTTCATGGGAAACAGATTCTAGACATTCTGTAAGAATTTACCTCCCAGTTGCTTTCTACCAGGACTGTCTCCAATGCCCTAATGAATAATATTTTAAGCTGCACATTAAAACCGTGATTCACCACAAACTGTTCTCACCAAGCAACTAACACAAGTTACAGAGCGTTGGTGCTGAACTCAGTAACATGGCATTTTTAAATGGTGGATGGCAAAAGGAGGAAAAAAAGTAGCTCATTTTCCACTGTATTCCTATATCTCCGAAGACCAGGATTGTTTTTGTGCCACCTTTTGTACTTTTGAAAGACCACTGAGTAAATCAGCCTTCTGCAGTCAGACAGCAGGACAGCTACCCTGTGTATGTTATGCATAAAAGTAACATGTGTTCAAGATCCTGGGGCACTGACACTGCAATCTTCAAATCCTGCTGCAGGCAGCCCGAGGAAGTGCACCAGGGAGAGGAACTGCAAGGACAATGCACCACTGACTTGACACAGCCTGGGCCTCAGCATCACCACCTCAGTTCTTTCCAAGTTTGTCTGCTTATGAAAGACAGACATATTGTCCCTGTCATTTGCTCCTCTGTCACACCCTCCAGAACAGTCCCCTGCTCCCCAAAGGGGACAAGCTGCCATGGCATCACTGACCTCTGCTTCTGAGAGCTACTGACCTGACCTACTTTCCCCTGCAGGATAGACTGAAGCACCCTCAATGCAGCTGAACATGATTTCAGAAAAAAGTCCAGCTATCTCCTCCTCAGTACAAGCACAGCCTTGTGGATACCATTAGCACTGGGTTTTTTTTCTATGGGAAATTCTCTACTAATCAATACAGTATGTGCTGTTTTGTAAGAAAATGAATAATTGGATGAATTATATACAGAAGGTCCTTCTGCTGACCATATCCCTTACCCATTCTTTCTCCTCTGAATAAATTCTGCCTGCCAGCTTAGGAGTGAGCCAGTGAAAGATCTCATAGACAGAATAAGATTCATATTTAGATATTTATCTTCAAGCAAGGCCTTCTCAATTAATTAAAAAAATATCAGGGTTAAGTCTTCTCCTCTCCTTAATTCAAGTCAGATCTTTCTGCCCAAACTGGGCATGAGGATGTACCAGGAGAGAGCAAGAAAAGGCTGTCAAATCCAGCACTTGGACACTTTATCATTATTATCATAGTAAAGCTTTACATGCAGGCGCTGAGGGCCCTAAATTAAATGTCATACTATCTGGCACCAGGAATATGAAGTATAGTCACCTACAGGGAAAGGGAACCTGACAGCTTTGGTCTGCTAGTCAAAACAGCAGTCATCTCATTCAGCTCTTCGGGAAAAAAACCCCACCATTTGGAAAAACAGAAGTTACAAGAATTAGCTCCCTGATTCCTACCAAAAAGAGGTTGGTGATGGTAGGGAGTAAGGACAAATCTTTAATTCTACTCAGACGTTGAAAAGATTAATTTCTCCACTGATAACCCTGAAGATATAGAGATATCTCTCAATTAAAAAAAAAAAGTTTTTAAATATGAGGTTGAATGAAAGTATTTAAATCTTCTTCTCTTTCCACTTGCCTGTGTTGTCCTCACCAGTTAAACAAAAGAAATGCCCTGAGCTCACTTCCCTCTCAGCCAAAGCAGCTGCCTTTTTGAACAGACTCCAGAAAGCTTGCCAGCTGAAGTTTATGAAGCCTAGTTAATTGCTTCAGCATATTGATTTCATGTTTGTATGTGGAAATGTATAATTGGAGACACCCCTAGCTGGTTAGTCCTACAATGGCTGGCACCACAGCACAGCCACGATGCAAACCTTGCTCAGCAGAGGAAGAAGTGGGGTCCTCTAACACAGCATCTCCTCCTGTGTCCAGAGCCACAAACCCCCCCAAACATCCCAAAACCTACAGCATTGCTTCAAAGGCACATTACTAGGCATTGCTGATAATCATCAAGGTTTTAGAGAATGGTTGCACCAAAAAGAAATTTTGCTTTCGGAAAAGCAGAATAATTTAGATACAAACTTTCTCTGATTCTTCAAAGAATATTCTGTGCCAACACAATCCAGAAATGTAGCTCTCCTTGTGTATGGGGAGGAGGAGGAAGGCTGCAAGCTGGAGGAGGACATGGAGAAAACAGCAGCTCCCAGCTAGCACAAGTGGGCACACCTGCATGGCTAAACGCATGCTGGAAAATATATGGTAATATATACGGTAATATATCTGCTTCCCTGGTGCATCAAATTCATTTTAAGTGGGGTGTAAATATGGGTTTGGGATGTAAGACTTAGGCATACCAGGAAATAGCTATGGGGAAAAAATAATCCATGGAGAGAGCTATATCCTGGTCATACTGAAACACCATGGCCATGCTTGAATGTGCAGAGCCCAGGAAGGAGAGCAACATTCAAGTCACAAGCAGAGAGAGACACAAATTAATTCTTGACATTTCTTAACAAAAACAACAACAACAACAACAAAAAACCACCAAAAAAATCTTTCCCAACTCTTCCACAAGTACAAACTCAGAATCTGCTGAAGTCAAGCACTGGTTTGTCAGCTACAGGAGGAAATTGAAGAGTGAATGAACACATTAAAGTAGAAAATAACGTAAGCATCCACTATGAAAGTTGTTTAGGTCCTCAGATGCTTAAGCAACCTTTCTTCTCCCAGCTCACCACAGAAAGTGCTAAAATGGCTCTTTCCAGGATGAAGATTTGCAATGTCTGCAGACAAGAGCTTAACATGCTGAAGGGATGAGGGACCCACTCTGCCCCACAGTCATGAGGCAAAACTGCTGGCTTTCACAGCTATTTAATTAAAGAAATAAAATGCAATTTGGAGTGTTTGGGGGGATGTTGGAATCCATCCAAATTGTAGAAGAGATAGGAAAAGGCATGAGATTTGTAGGAGACAAAATCATAAATCTTCCTCTACCCTTTGCAGAGCTCTAACATTAATGCTAAAAATAACTACAGCACCTGCAGGATCTCAGCATTTGACTTAATCAAGTCTTGCAGAGTTGTGGGGGGGGAAGTGGCAGAGAAACAAAGGGCAGGAGGAATTTCAGGACCTGAGAGGATCAGCAAGGACACAAGCATGAGGCGTCCAGAGGACAAGTGTCTGTTTCTGGCTGGGGCAGATGTTCCATAAGGGTTACAGCAGGGAAAGGAAGGGGAAAAAAAAGGCTGGCACAGAAGCACATTGAGAAATGGGTCAGGCTAGAGCAGAGCTGTCAGCCTTCCCCAACCATAGCATTAAAGTTTAATTAGTCTGAGATCTCTTATTAAGGTCCATGAGGCAGGATAACCTATCTTGGAGCAGCATGTCTCCAGACACAACCTTCCTCCATGCCCTGTCAGATGCCTAACTTTGGCTTGCAATTGCTGTAGCACTGCCACACTTGATGCAAACTTCACAAGCACTGAAGTATGACAGTCAGCAGTTCCAAACAGCAGAAATCACCACTGTGCTCCACAGGAAAATAGATGTTGAGTGCAAGAGATGGGAAAGACCTAATGGGGTAACTTGTCTAGTCTCACTCCAGTCTCTGGTTTATGCTATTATTTTATCCTGCTCAATTTATATCAAAATAAGGCAGCTAAGCTTCTGATGTCTTTCTGAAAAGAAATTACTGACTGAGATTTGGGACTTTTTTTGTAATGAACAAACCCTATTTGCTTTTCTTTACAGTCATGAAAATCTTGTACCCAATACTGTTAACTCAAGCCTACCAATATGCTTTATCTGACAAATATGCTGGGGACTAGGAACCACCTCTCTTCTTTTAGGGCTGTTTATGAAATGGTACTATTAGATGGTGGCTTTGACCTCCAGCTTCCTCTCTCCTGGTACTTCAGTGGAAGGTCCAAAGCCACATCATTTGAAACTTCCACTTTTGGATTTTGGTTAGCAAATTAGGATTTACACTAGCTGTAACTATTGTTGGCTCTTGCTCCAATGTCAGACAGATGATCCAGTACTCCAATACTCTCCTATTTACAAAAACACCTTACAGCATGATTTGTCATATTTGCCAGTCCCAATCAAGTTAGCACTAGCATGTTTTCTGACATTGCATGAGGAGCTAAGAGCAGCTTTGAGTTCTCTGTGATCCTCCAGTGTTACCTTAGCTACAGCTTGGTAAGGTCTGGACCTTACATGTGATGCTTATTCAAAACCATTTTATAATGAAATTTAGCCATTAAGGTAAACATTGGAGTATAAGTTCATTAAGTATTTTTCTGAAGTTCAGAGAAAAGCGAACAAACAAAACACAAAACAACAACAAACCTTCACAAATCCATTACATGTTCACAGTCAGAAAATTGAGGGTGAAAATACAACTTATTACTGGGCACATTAGAAAGCTGCTTTCTGAGTTTTTTTGATTGGCAGGCTTAATTAGAGTTTAATGCAATGTTCAGATAGGCATTAACAATACACTGTGCTTAGATCAAGGAGAATGAACGGCAGCAGCAAGCAAGCGAACGCTCAAACAAGCAATCATTTCTGTAACTTACTTTTGGGTCTGTGAACTTGAACTTTAGCCTTCCCACCATCTCCAGCCTGAACAGGTTCCACACAACAGGCTCTGTTCTGGCAGGATGGGGAGCAGAGGGCACGAGACAGCACTCATTTCAACTCAACAAAGCACAACAAAGATTCTCAGCAAACAATAGGAGGCAGCGGTTTTTTCAGCTTATTTTATCAGCCAAGTCGCAGCAAAACTATGAATACATTAGCCTGCCCTTGTGGGACTGCTTTTGTTCAGTCAAAAGGACCAAGAAAGAATGGGAAAAAAATGAAAGAAAGCATGAATTGGAGAAAGAAAAAAAAAAAAGAAGGAAGAAAGAATAGCTGCCAAGTGAACTGGGAAACCTTCTAGAAAGAAAATTAAATGTAATTGCATAGGCAAATCATTTTTCTCATGGCTTTTTTGCATCCTTGTTAATGAAGCTAGGCTATAAGAGATGTTCCTGCATGCTCCACTGCCACCAACAAAGTCAGTGGCTCAGGACTTTGTGGGGGGCACTCATTCCTTACATGCACAGGTGTTAAATTTGCTTTTCTAGGTGCACATTGAGTGTCTGATAAATTAACACTGTGAATATCTATTTTGATTTATTTATAAATGTAAATGTAGAGAGATTTTAAAAGTACTAATTAGGGAAGCAATCAAGTATTCATGCTTCAGGAGAGAAAATGTGAAGTGTGAGGCACTTTAAGAATACCTGAAATATTTGTTTAATTTGCTTCAACAACTCCCTGCAAAAAAAATGTTGCTCTTATTTGAGAGGCAGCAGCTTGCTGGCAAATGAAAGAGTTGAGGTGAAAAAGTCTAATAGAGCTGTTTTCCAGGAGCATTTTCTGATTTCATCTACAGCATTTAACAGAACAGTATCCAAAAAATGTCCTGACACCTTGCTAGAGGGAGGCTTAGATAACTAAACCTTGATTCAAATGCTGACTTTCAAAATGCCAATCCTCAACTCTTGTCTAATCCTAAAGACATTTTAGTGTCTACCAAAAAAATACTCTAGATATTCTTTTCCCCTCCTCTAGTGAGGAGACTGCCTAAGTCTCAGAGACAAAGCAGCCTGGCAGCAGCCTTGCACGTTGTTTCCCATCTAATTCATCCACTGAACCATTCTTTTGCCTTTGCCACAGGCAGGCCACTTGTAAAACAAATTTAAACAATGCTCTCACGATGGCCTTTCTTGCAACACCATTCTAACAAGGATCAGGCTCAGTGATGCTGTCTGTTCGACAGACCTGAATCCAGGTCCTCTCAAGAGAAGTGATCCAGGGCTTGGTCTGCTGGCCCTTCTGGGGCAGAACTCAATATCTGTGTGTCTCCTCCTCTCTGTATACATAATTGGCTGGAATAAAAAAAAAAAGGGAGAAGATTCATTGCTGTATTTCCCAAGAAGAAACAGGTGTTGTCCTCGGCATGGAAGACAAAGGATAAAGCTTAAACTATATATTTTTCCTAAGCATCTGTCGACCTCATGGATCCACATTCTGGGTTTCCTAAATCACCCTCTCAGGCAGTAAGTGTTCTCACACATAACAGGGGAAGCTTAGGCCCTAAATCAGATGAGCATTTGGCATTACAGTAGCTGCCTAATGACTCCAAAGCTGGGAGATGTGACACTTGAGCTTAGGCTCCTTGCCAAACCCAGCCACTCACAGATATCACTCTTGACAAACTCCCTCTTGTTCACACACTGAAGAGCAGGAAGAACACTGGAGATCCTCTTTCCAGTAATCCAGTAATCCAGACCACATATTGACAAGACTACTGGATTTTTCCATCAAGTAATTGCTTTATCCTTCCACCATGGGTCACCACAAACAAGAAACTGCTACACCCATCAGGCATCATCTGCTATCAGGCCCTTGGGTTCTTACCTCCTCTCCCCACAGAAACAAAGAAGTGGTGTTGATGCCATAGCTACCTATGGTTTCAGCCTTCCAGGGGTTTGTCACAGCACAGTTGAGGGTAATCAGTGCTGGCACAGAGCATTCCAAAGGGAGTGTGGGGCAAAGACCAGACTAAATTAACCGTACCACAGGAGACAATGAGAGGAGGGAAAGGAGATCATCCCCCAAGGGCACTGATGGCTTCCAACAACAGAACCAACAGTCTGGGGTTTTTGGATGCACCTTGTTTGACACTAACAGAATTCTTTCTGATGCAGGTGAATGCCCCCTTGCCATAGCACCAATTACCATTACCTCAAGACTTTTTGTCTTCATGGTCCACTTCTGAAGAGCCCTTCTAAACTTCATTTACCAGACAGTCAGAGAACAAAATAAAATCCCATTTATAAATATTTGGGGTTTGGTGCATGGAAATTAATGAACTTCCCCTGATCCTCACCTGCCTTTCTCACCCTAAGTGTCAGGATGCCTCTGGAGTGCCAATCACTACACTTGCTAGGAACTGCATCCTCCACTTTGGACAGCACAATTATCTCTTGAGCAATCAGCTTGTGACATAAAAAGCATTAAACAACAGCAAGAGAAGAAAAATCAAAAGCCACAATGTTTTTGCACAGGTGCCCCAAATTGCCAAGCAAAGGAAACAATAAACTTCTACAAATGCTATGGTGGCAGAATTGCTTCCAAGGAGATACTTTTTTTCCAAGCAGCATTGGTGTCAAGTATCCTGAGGGACTGGCAATACACAAGATAGAAAGCAGAATGATTTAAATGAGCCAAGAAGAATCCCGATAGTCCACTAACATCCCCATGAAGTGACTGTCCCTTTCTCAAGAGACACTGTGCATACACTGAACCTGAAATCAGGGAGATTTATGTACAAGTTCTACCTGACTCCAGCTTCAGCTGTGACCTGTTCCATTTTGGTAGCTCCACAGCTCTGACCACTCATCAGTGTGAGGCACCCTCAGCACCCCTGGTTTCCCTTGCTATGAGGCTCTTTTGCAAGATGAGATACTGACCCAACTGCTCTGCATTACTGTTCTCCTTAAAGGAAGCATTCATAAACTAATAAGTGGGCACAATGACAACATGCAGGTGCATTTCTTTGCTAGGACAGCAGGCACATCCTTTAGGCTTACACCCACACATTACAGACATTGTCATCTATCCCAGTGCTAAAAAATGTTAGCCATTAAAGCCTTTCCAGCACAGACAGATCCATCTTATTTGGCCTCCACCAGACCCACCCTCACTCCACTCAGCAGGAAGCCTGCCAACACATAGATGTGGATGCTGTCCTGCAGAGTGCTTCTAACTCATAACAATTGTACCTAAATGAGCGGCCTTAACCACAGCCCATCTCAAACAGGTGGTGCAGCCAGGCACCAACTGCCTGGGAAGGTGTCAGAGGACACATGATGAACATCAGCTTGCAAACTCATTTCAAGAAAAATGGTACTCTAAGGAAATTAAAGCTTTAGCTAGCAACTATTTATCTTGTCAGTAACGGAGATGGGTGGAAAATGATTAAATTTGGGTAAATATAAATCAGTAACACTCAATTAATTTGATCTGTGTACATTGTAAGTAGAGTCAGCATGGATCAAAGGCAGATTATAAAAAACTTCCAGGGGGCATGCAATGACAGAAAGGACTGTCAGTAATCTTACTGCAACACCAAGCCAGCCAGAGATCACTTTGTTCTAAACCAGAACTCCAGAAAAGACTTTAAGAAGGTGAGGCTGTCTCAAAGGCTCTAGCATTCTTCTATCATGAACCAAAGCACCAAATACAACAAAGGATCCTTGCTTCCTCCAAAAAGATCCCAACCCAGCTAACCAGGTTTCTCCCTGATTTTTGGCGTTCTTGGTTTGCTTAATGTCTAAATGTCGACGTAGACAAACAAGAACACCCACAGCTATATAGAAATCTTGCTTGAATGAACAGGTCTGTAATTTGACACCTCCTTTAGAAATAAAGAAAAGCTGTGCTCTTCAGGAGTAACCTGAAGCATTAAAGAAAGACCACAGCCTACGCCCTAGATGAAGACTTCATGTGACATTTCTTCAATTCCCCTAGATAACAGCCCTTATTTCTCAGAAAAACTTTAATATGCCTAATTCCCACTAGAGTAATAATGGACACTGGGCACAAAACAAGAGCTATTTTTATAAATCTTGAAGACTGAAATCCCAGTTTTACATACAAAATATGCTAAGTAATAACAGCATGTTTTTCACACCATGATTTAATCTAGCAGTTGGAAAAAACCCTTCACCATTAGCCTTTTTGATAATCCTGCCAGTTGAGGCAACACTTGTGGTGTACGCAATACCCACAGTAATCATCACATGGCAGCAGCCGCCTGTTACGGCTGGAAGCAACTTTTGAAGGCTTGAGGATTGATATTTTGCTAAGAGACCACCCTGAACTACTCCATTCCCCTCCCTCACCAGCACTGCAATGAGGAGGAACTTCCCAAAGCATCCAGCAGTGAAGGAACATGGGACAGCACAGCGGGTGCTAGCTTCTTCCACCGACTGCTGTCTGTTAATGAACACGACTGTCAGCGGAGTAATGAACTTCCAATCCCTGGAGCTTCATCCAAGCATCCCCCCTGCCCATGTCCAGTTAGCAGTTTAAAAGTCTGCCAGTGCTTTGCCCTTTTGACTTCCAGGAAAGCAGCCATCAAGCTACCTCTTGGGAGACATTACGGAGACCTTACTAGGTTTATGAGGGCACCCTGTGCCAGCAGGCTCCTGGTGCTGCCCGGCTGGGCAGGCCTGCAGGCCCAGCCGCTCCTGGAGCGACATGGAGTTGGGCTGGTGGTGCTCAGGAGAGGCTGGCTGGGTGGCAGAGACATCCAGGAAATCACTTTGCTGGTTATCAAGAGCACACAGATGTGTTGGGAGCTCCCAGCTGCTCTCCTCACGGAAAGCACGCGTTGCCGTCAGCGGTGACATCTTCCCTCCCTCACAGGCCGAAGCTCAGCCTCAGACCCTCGCCCGCCTGGCTCTCCCGCTGTGGCACTGGGCCAGGGTGGGCCTCCAGGCCTTTCCCTGGGAATGCTGCCTGCCAGGATTGGTGGGCAGAGTTTGTGCCGAGTCCATGGTCCGGCAGCCACCATGTCGCCACACTGGACACCCCCAAAAATTGCCCCCCAAAACACGCGGCGCTCTGCAGTGCACACACCGGCACCCAGTGGCGCCCACATCGAGACTCCTCAGGGACAGCGAACCCATTCTGCATCACCAGGAACTTGCTGTGGCTTTGGAACAAACAATTATCGTTAATCTTGTTGTTAATTATCACTGCAATCGACATGGCTTTTCTCAGTGATGTCTGGCCTGACCATCAGGCAACAAAGCAGCATGCGCTGTTACGACCTTTGTTATTTTTTTAGGGTAAATTCCTCCTGCAGCACCGCTACCCAGTTTGCTTCAGTTTGCTTCTTACTGCTGATTATTGTGTCCTCTAATTTTGTTCTTGTACACCAGGGAATGAGGATGGTGCATTCTCCGATGGCAAAATCCATCAAGGAAAACTCTAGGGGAAAAGCAGTCTTTAGCGGTGCCCTTTTTTTATTGCGCTAAATGAAGGCTACACTGATGCTATTAGCTGTGCCACAGCTTTTCTGTGGAGTTGCTTGTTTCATGACAGCAGAGCTCAGGCATTTTTATTCAGCAAGATCCTTGGGCAGAGCTGAAACAGCAGGGTCTGCCATGTGTTTCACCTCCTCGTCTTACACAGGTGAGCATGGCCAGAGCTCACTCCCACACCAGCCACAGCAGCCAGAGCCAACCTCGCAGCCAACAATTCTGACAAAGGAGATGCAGAGGCACCTTCCTGCCCGTGTGAGGGGAGAGCTCAGGACAGGATCTGTGCTGTGCCTCCAGAAGGGGACATGAGTGCAGGTGACAGCGTGCTAAAGTGTTTGAAGCAATTTGTAGAGATGGAGGCAGCCCTGAGCTGTCTCCAGTGCAAAGAACAATAGCTGCGCTTTCCTGGGAGTGGGCCTTGGATTTGAATCCAGAGCTGCAGTGGTGCAAACCTTACGCTTGTAAGCATTAATTAGCTGGGTTTCATACAAAATTACATTTCCAATCAAAATGCCAGCCAGACCCCAATTTTAGTGGTGTCCTGGGACATAGGTATCCCATGGAGAGATGGCTGTGGGACATTTGAGGACGTGAGCGTTGTCCTCTGTTCCTCTGTATTTCGTAATGTAATGGACTACTGCATCTCCTTGGCACAGTCCTTAGGGGCTTTAGAAATTAGGCTTGTCGAGAAAGAAGTCGAAGGCCCTAGAGAGCCGTCTGATGAAGAACAAGCGAGTTTTTATGTGCTCTAAACCCTCCCACCCAATTTCTCTGCTGCTGCCAGGCAGTCCACCCCTTTCAGCACACATTAGCAAACATCACAAGCCTATTGGAAAAAGTGCTGGAAATGAAAAATGAAATGTACTCTATTTAGTCTTCAATTAAGGAAGAAGAGTTTACTCCATCTCTCTAGGGCAACAAAAAACTGGAGCAGAGTGTTAGGTTCATTGAACATTAATGATCTTTTTCTATTATGCTAAATTATTGTTTCCTTAGCCAGTGATCAAATACAATAGCTTTATTAAAGCCCTTTTCAGATAGAAAAAAGAAAGTGCCTTTCTGCAGCAGTGGCTCTTATGAATGACAAAGGAGCAAGGGCCCTACAACGGGGTGATTGTTGGAAACAAGGGAAACAGTGGTCCCTGCTGCTCCTGCAGATGCCCTCACCTTCCCCTGCCCCAATAACAGAGATATTCAGCTGCCTGAATGAGAAGCTAATTTCAGCTTGGTGCTCACCTCTGGCCTCCTCTGCTGTGAACCAGGCACTGCTGAGCAGGGCTCTGGTAGTGCTCTGCCCACGAGTACTTGGAGCTTGCCCAGCAATAAAAAATTTAAGCCCAACTGAAAAGGCATTTAACACATGACCCAGGCTGGATGAAAGTGTGTGCTTACGGCAATGAAGAACAAGTGCAGGCTGTAATAATGCAATCTTGTGGGGAAAATATTAATCTGAAGCAAAATGAGTCAATTTTGGTCCAAGTCTGTGGAGGCAACGCTACACTCTTTAGATAAAATTAAATAAAACAATTTTAGCAGAGTTCTGTGGAGGCCACAGTGCAATGTAATTACAATGGAAAATTGATGTTCTGTTAAGCATGCTGTTCCTGAAAGGAAAGTGTATGAAGCCATGGCAAAAAAAAAAAGTATCAAAAAATAAGGTTGAAATTAACTTAGGGAAACATTGTAAACCACTTTTGAAATGTATTTATTTATACCACAGCCCAACTGCGTCCCTCTCTGGCATGATAACACTCTTGTGAGATGATTGCCTCTTACAGCAGCTCAACATTACCCCGTGCACTGTGCATAAAATCCAGGTGCTCGCTCTCATGTGCTGCAAGAGAAAAACACAGCAGCAGAGGTGTTGTGTCCTGAAGTCCCTGAGCCACGAGTGGCAGTGTGTTCCACTCTCCCTACCTGCTTGCCCTAGCTGGGTGGCAGCTTGACCCTGGTGGGTCATTCAGCACTGGGGGATCCTCTGGCAGCACTTGCATTCACCTTCACAGTGCTCTCCCATGGCATTCAAAACACCATTGCTACACCATCTGGGGCATACATGACAAATTTCTTATCTCAGCTCAAATCTGAGTGGGTTTGGGGGAGAAATGGGAATGAACCATGTCCCTGGCATGGTGGGAAAGCATGGAGGAGGGGAGGGAGTGCAGGCAGAGGAATGCTGCCGAGCACATGGGGAACAAGTCCAGCAGCTTCCCCAGGGGGCATAAGAGTTGCTTTATTTCACCAGGATACTTTTGAGCTATGGGAACTTCAATTTTAAAATAGTTTCTTCCTGCCCCAATCTGTCTCTGTCTGGGAATCCATGCCATAGTGCCCTCTGATGTTAAATATTCTGCTTGAAATCTACCTGGTAAAGGGGAGGATCAATAGACTCTCAGTTTTGCATCCATGGCAACACATACTTTACATATCATTTTATCCTGAACAAAGGAAAATTAAAGACTTGGGGTTTTAGGGAAAGAGGGGAGGGAAGGGAACAGGCTTTGCCTCCAGGTGCAAACCTGTCATACTGAATCCTTAATGCAGTGAACTTAAGAAAAGTGTTGATAGAGCAAAACTTGAGGCTCTGTGAGGAGAATATGAATGCCAGATTTATTTCAGCAGACAGTACTCAGTCTAATGCAAACTAACAGAGTCATCAGCAGCTCTCAACAGACAAACATTCAAACAAGTTAGTCTCAAAAAGTAATTATAGGAAAAAACCCATCCAATAGCTCACTCAAAAATACCTACCAAAAAAAACCCTAAAACCCAAAAACCCCCCAACCCCATAAACAAAAAAATCATAACAAAACAACAACAACAACAAAACCTACCAAGCATTATCAAATATTTATATTTTGGACTAATAATATTCTAAACATGATTCTGATCTGACTTCTACTGGTAGAAAGCTAGAAAATCAGTTTTCAAGTTGCAGTGGTTTAAAACAAAAGAAGGTCCTTCCTGTGTTCCTGAACCCTGGAAATTTTTCCTAATACTAGGTGATATTTGTGATAAAGTTTTTTTGATATCTGATGATCTACAGAAGCCTCACCTATGTTTAGTGATTTAAATTCATTCTTTTGTCTTAATAAAGGTTTTGTTGTTTTGTTTTTTTTTTTCCCAAACCCAATTATTCTGAAGTTGGGAACAGTGATTAAGCTAGGTAGTCAACAATATAAAATGGTCTGATTTTCTTCTGCTTTCTCCCTAGGGTTTTATTTACACAAATAGAGTATGAGTAAAATGCATAAAACTATACATTTCTTTTAAGGTTTAATTTTATAGTCATTATGATCCACACAAAGTGCAAATTCCTACACCAACAGCAAGGCAGTGGAAAAACCATTTCCTAGTTGAATGTCTATCCACATCCACATGATAAAAGGGCATGGAAATACCAAATCTGTTCAAGTCATTCCTATGCCCCTTGTAAGTGAATATGCCTGTGCTAATATATAGTGCTGCACTGACTCCTCCAATCACAAATTTTCAATTTTCAGCTTTAAAGCTCTGCTCTTCCAGGAATAGCTTGGAATCAGGTGTGCTGTGGGGCTGCGTGTTCCCCTGCTGTGGCAAAGCAAATCCATTTCATGGTCAGGCCAGTGGCAGGCAGGAGTGGACACTGCCTGCTACAGGAAGCCCAGACAAAACCCCAGAGGGATGAGAGCATCACACTGGACTAACCACTGTGCAAGCTCCCACCTTTGCAAGCCTGGCATTCCTGGCTCAACATTACATAGAGAGGAAAAGCTTGACCTGAATGGCTTCACCAGCACAGAGCTTCTTCCTTGTCTCCTGTTAATACTGTATCCAAAGATGCTCCATCTGATTGCTAGCAAAGGCAGGCACAAAGAGCACAGTCTTTGCAGAAAATGCATGCAGTTAATACAGCACTGCTGGGTAAAACCTCGTAGATTTTATAGCATACTTTAAGACTGTGTATTAAGCCATTTTTCTGTGGTCAGGATCCCAGAAGACAACAGATGTAGGTATGTGAGACATTGATGCCACATTTGTGCTCATTAAGAACAGAAAGATCTGGTCTAAATATGGGGGGAGAGACAAATAAGTCATCCAGATACTGAGGAGTACTTGAAGTTGGGTTATTCCAGTGAATTCACATCACTGCCCTTCAAGGCACGTGTCACAACAGCTCTGGGAGAAATATGAGACAAAGATGCCACAGTTTTCTTTTACTTGCAATTATGCAAGGATGAACCTTGTATCTATAATCCCTCTTCTTTACCCTGAAGCCTGTCTGGTGTTGTTGGGAAACAAGGGGGGCTCTGCAATGTGGCTGTGCTGCTCTGCCAAGGGCAGAGGTGTGGGGTGTGGAGGGAGCAGAAACCATCTCTGAAAAGGCAAGCTCCCAAGATAGGGCCCCATGGAAGATGATACCTTAGATAAGAAATTGTTTGCTCAGAGTGACTAATACCAAGAAGCATCTAGCCTCCTTGTAGACCCCTGTGTTATCTTTCTTTAATTCTAGTGGTCCATTTTTCTCTTAGATAATTAGCTCCTTTTGCCCCTAAAGTCTTCTGTAGATTGGTTAGTTACAGAATTCTGTTGTTAATTGGTGCAAAATACAAAACTCTTACACGCTATAAAAGTCCCCTTAGAACCCCACCCATTGGATTTGCTGGCCAGGACCCCCTTTGTAGAAGAAATAAATACTCTGTGGAATCTCCTCAACAGCACTTCTCGATCTCTTTCTCTGCTGGCTCAAAAGGTACCTTGTGAGCCTGATTTTAATCTGGGCAAGGCTTGCAAGTGTGCCTTGTTTGCTGAGAACTGCCTGGGCAGTTTTGGGGTCTCACAGAGGCCACATCACCGGCAACAGCGGGGGCAGGCAAACAGCAGGAGTGAGCCTTCTGCCAGCTCCTGGCAGCAGTGCAGGCAGCCTGAGCTGCCAGCTGCCAGCTCTGGGGAAGTGGGTCCCTGGAGGGACCACGAACAAGGACCCCTCCTGCCCGTGGCAGATGGTGAAGGCTCCTGCCAGCCAGCAGCATTGAGAGCACCACTGAAGTGAGAGAGTGCTGCCGTGTGCACAGCACGGCTGGTAGGAAAAACCCTGTGCCCATGTCCTGGCCACATGGGTGCAAGGTTTGCCTTTGCTCACTTCCACTTTCAGTGCTGCAGCTCACCCATCACTGGCCTTGTTTTCCTGCTAAATTGGGTGCTCTGGCTCTGCCAGTGTCATGAAACATCCTCTCATGGGTTCTCCATACCTGTTTCTCTCTCTGTAACATTAGAGCAGTAAGACACATGCGACAGGAGCACTGTGATGCCTAACTCATCTTCATAAAATGCTTTGAATCCATCATGAAATGCTCTGCAAAAGTTCAAAGCACATCATTAATATTATCACCGAATTTATTGTCTCTGACTCGTCCATGTCATTATCATTAAGCATGAATATTATTCTTTATTATGCATCCATGCTATATCTTAGATTCTTGGCAGTTGTTCAGAGATGTTGGAAATGCTTTTCTTTATATGCCCTTTCTCAACAATTTCAGGAAGATGTATGCACATCTGAAATGTTAGAAGTCAAAATTCTGTAATTTCTAATGCACAAAAGACTCCATCTGGCACACCTATATTTTTCAGCTATTATGCAAACGGAGAACTGAAATATTAACAAGCTTTGTGAGTAATTCATATCAGGCAGGATAATTTTTAAAGTTTTTCAGTGAGTATACTTTTCTTTCTGAGAAAGAATTCTCTTGATGACTCTGAACATACTGATAGTTGCTGGAATTGAAAGAAATGGATGGGTATCATTAAAGTGACAGCAGATTGAAAAATTACAACGAGGAAAACACTTATTTGCATCTCAACATAAAAGAGCATGTCATGTGTTTCTTACCGCCCTAGCTGGTGTTTCTGGGGCACCATGCGTGTGGGTAGGTCCTCCTAATGCAGAGCAGCAAAGAGGAGGGAGCATGACCCTGGGGCAGGCAGACTTGTATAACATGTACCAGCATGTGTGAACATCAGAGACATCTGAGAACTTGAAGCAAAGTGTGGACAGCAGCAAAAATTACCCAGATGGTAAAGAAAAGGAGCTGAGCATTGGAATAAAGTGAGGAGTCAATCCACTCCAGTTCTCTTTCCAGAGAGATGGCATCAATGCCATCAGAACAGATGAGTTTTCTGGAGCCTGTTCTTCGCTGCTGGTTGGACTCTGCTGAGCCTCTTGCAGAAGCAGCCATCCCACCTCTGTGTTTTGGTAGTGCCTCTATTCCAGCCTTTCCACTGGCAAGGACCCCAGACTTCAGCTGAGCTGCTCACAGCCGCATCCTTGACCTGCAGGATGTCTCTCTTCTTCTTGATGGATCCTACTTTTGCTTCCCACCTCTGAGATCAAACTATGTCACTGAAAATTATCCTGGCAGGGAAAAACACCAAGTCTGGAGTAAGAAGATACCTTGCATTAGCAAATTTACAGATAACAACAATTTTTTTTGCCACTTGGTACCTACTAGAGACCTTGTTTCAGGTTTCTCTCTTGTGTAGGAAGAGAGCTGTGCCTGTCCCAGTTCCTGGCCCCCAGCACAGCTGGTGATGTGGCCAGTCAGAGCACAGAGCTGTGACTGGGGCTGTGGCAGACAGGGTGACTGCTCCTGGAGGAGCCCAGCTCCACCCTCTGCACCAGCTGCCACTCTGCTGACACAGGATTGCACTGGGGTTAGCACAGACCTTGCAGCTTCGTGGTCCACCTGTTTTGATCCTGCCTGAATTTGCTTTGGCTTGCTCTGTGACTCAAACATCTACTTTCAACTGAAGAGGGGGGAGGTGAAGGAAGAGGAAGGGAGATGGTTGTTTGGGGCTGATACTAAGGGTTTTCTTCTCCCAGTGCAACACAGAGCCTCTCTAACACCTGAATTCACTAGTGTCACAATTCACATCAATTTCTGACACTGCATATGCAACAGTGATCTACATACTAACCCAAACTGTCCACACACTCACAAAGCATCAACACATCACCCATGAAACAGCCAAGCCTTAGATCTGTACTTCAGTAAGTAGCCTACCTGTACTATGCCTCTTTGATCAGAGACAACCTTCCTGATGTCACCAAAAAAGCACTGCTAAGACAGACGGGATTGCTGTGCTGTTTAATCGGAAATAGATGTTGTCACACGAAGCAGTTGTCTCCTCTGCCTTCAGCATAAAGGGGCTAAACCTGACAGTCTGAAAGAGGAAAAGAATTGTAGCCTGTTTGTTAAGATTCACAAGGAAAAAATTCTAAATATTCTCTTTTACAAAAGACATGATTAATTTTAATTATTTGTATGGGTATAGCTTCATTTCAAGGATTACTGATTGTAGTTTCTGCACTGCCCTGATTGTGTAGGAGAGGTTTAGGAAATGAAACTGCCTGGAGACTCATTATTGACAAAGACTGCCTCTTTTATTTACCTTGACTAGGAGAAGCAACATACAAGTAAAACAACTATCTGTATTATTCACTGAGGAGTGAATTACATTTCTAATTTAGTTATAATCACCTGAAGCACTAATAGAAACCTAAGGAGGGATACTTATTTATATTTTTTATTAAAGAAGAATGTCTGCTTCCCTGGAGATATTCAAAACCTGTCTGGACACAATCCTGAGTAACATGCTTTAGGGGACCCTGCTTGAGCAGGTAATTTGGGGTAGATGACCTCCAGTGGTTCCTTCTTACCTTATCCATTCTGTGATTGTGTGATTAAAGAAAAACAGAAGGTAACCCAGGAGAATCCGTTTAACTGTATCAGCCCCAACCACTCATTTTCATTGTTTTCATGAGCAAGAAGATGATGGCACATTCTGAACTATTTCTTGTTAGAGGAGGTCTCAAAACCTCCTGCCATCCTGACTGCCATAGGTGGCTCTGGTTAGCTGGGATCCCAGCAGTCTGCTGGGTTAGTCAGCAAAGAAAGGAGCAAGAGGCTCCACTGTCACTTCCCCTTGTCGTTTCTAAAAGCATATCTTAAATAACACTCACTGTGGGTATACTCATCACCAGTTTTTGCATCCACACTGCAGGGAAATTCATGTTCTTATGCCTGCAGGGCTGTAAATCAGAAAATACTTTAGTGTGTTACTTACATTTAACAAATCAGAAACAGAGGGTTTAATTTTGATCTCTGGTGGCTATCAAACCAGGAATAACTCCACTGGGCAGTTGCCTTGCGGGGTAGCTGGTGTGAAAGGAAATAATATCATTAATATCCTTCAGATCCTTGCATCCAGGTTCATCCATAATCTGTGCCACCTTACTTTGAAATGCACTGTTAAAAAATAAAAAATAACTCTGTCTGATGAGCAAATCCTGTATGTGTTAAAAAGAACAAACAAAGGAAGTAATTATCTCCCCTTAGCTTGAATATAGTAAAGGACATTGAAAATTTTAGGGGTGATAAAGGTGACCCAGCTAAACTAAAGCAAATTAACTAACTGCAGTCCCTTAAACAAATAAATTCTAGGAGCAGACTTCTAGCTTGCCTACAAGAAATCATGTATGGCTAAAAAATATGCAGAAGAGCAGCTAGAAACCATTGTTTATTAATGCCCTTTACCCCTCAGAAGGACACAAAAAGGAAACTAGCAAAACAGGGACATTAAAAAAATATGACTTTTCTGACTGAAACATACATTATGCAAAAATACACCTCCCTTCTTTTGTGCTGGGGTTGGAGTTACTCATAAAAAAATGTGTTTCTTCCTCACCTCATTACTGGGGGGCATTACTGCATTGCTATCACTTGAGTTAAATGCCTTTCTGGCTTCACTGCAATGCATTTTTTAAAATCCCACCATGAGGGGAGAAGGCTTTTGGTAGAAGGGAGAGATTTTTAGGGTGGGGTAGGTGGTGGGAGGCAGGACATGATGGACATCAACACTTAAAACAGTTCCTTTTTGCTTTCTGGGAGATACTATTGGGAACAAAGCCCTTCAGCTACATTTTAGTCAAAACAGGAAAATCAACTCAGACCATACAGACCATACAGTAATTTTAACTCCTGCATGTACTTTTGGGGAACATAAGGAGCAGCCAGTGGCAGCAGCAAAGAAACCATCTCAGCCTCACTCCTGACACAAAACCACACTGATCCCAAACCTCTTAATCCATCACAGAGCTGCAGGTGTAAGATCTGAGGATGCCCCAAGGTTCACACCATCCTCTGGTCTAAGTAGTTTGGGAAAACCTTTACTGTTATATACTTGCATATAAAGTTATATAATGGATTCCATGGCATCAAAAGAGAATTTTTAGTGAACTGCTCAAAACTCAGAATGGGGAAAGAACTTCATGAGTTTTGGCAAATAATATTGAATTGGTTAAATAAAATGCTGAAAGCAATAAAAATCATCGAGGATACATAATGTTGCACAAGCTGAAATCCACCAGCTAACAAAAACATTTAATGACAGTTCTTGAAAATGAGCCTGTTCTTTCAATATCACTAGTTGCCAATGGTCTACACAGGGAACAGGCAGGTCCTCTGTACCAGGAGTGCCAAAAATCTCCTGGTACACGTTTTTCTATATGTTCTGTGACAGACTGCCTCAAAAAGGCCCATTTCAGAGGCTGTTGCAAGAAACCTGTCACAGAAGGTAGAGAAAGGGGCTGTGAGGGGGACACTATCTCTGCAGCCATCCAATTTCATCAAATAATGTCTGCTTCTTGGTCCCAGCATCTGGATGGAAGTTGTCTGCTTTAAAATGCCTCAACATCTTTTTTTTCTTTTTTTTTTAATTTTTTTGCCTTTGACTACTTCTTATAAAACACATTCTGCTGGATTGACACCAAAGACTGGCTTGACAGTGTGTCACTTTAAAAAAGCCCAGGCTAGACGAACATGGTGACACCCTGGCAGTGCAATTTAAATCTCCCCGTCTTAATTGTCCCTGTAACCAGCTTGCATACCGCTTGTACTCCACCTGGAACCCCCTTACCTGTGTACCCCTTCTTGGGATAGGAGCTGGAAGGGTCTGGGTCTTCAGGATATCTGCTCAGTTTTCCCTGCATCAGCAATCACTGTGTTTTGCAGTCAGTCTTCCCTGGTGTTTGTTTTCTTGCAGAAATGGAGCAAGTGCCACACACACAAACCCCTCAACCCTAACCCCACAGGAAGTGGCTGAATAGCAGAATCATGCAAAACCAGACAATCCATTTGAAACAGACCCTCTTTGTTGTCCTATTATTGTTGTTCATCCTCCAATAATCCAGCCAGAGCTCTTTTCCTTGAGTACAGCACTGATTTGCTTTCAGATGGGATCAGTCTCCTTCATCTGCACAGCTCCCTTCACACCTGCACACAGCAGCAGTCCCAATTCATGCAGGCTTGTGTGTGTCCTTCTTTCCCAAAAACTTGTCCAGCACTGGAGCAGGCAGTGGAAGCCACAGCACAGGAGGGTGTTAAGACATCACAGGTATAACACCTTGTTCCTGCCCCATACCCAAAGTACACTCAGATTAAACAGTCCCTGAGTGTGGGACTGGTAATGTTTGTTAAAACACCAGTTGACTCACAATAAAATACATGAGTCACCCCATTGGGAAGGAACTTCTGCTCAGATGAGCATGCATTGCTTCAGAAGGGAGAGCCATATTAGCACCCAAGTAAGGTAAGTAAAAGGTTTTCTAGGTCACTGAGAGTAGCAGGAGCTCTATGGGTGCCTGGCAGGCACTGCTTACTGTGCAGCTCACCCCCTTCTCCTGGGAGCTTTGCCACATTTAACCCAGGGAGCACAGCTCTGAAGGAGTGATTAAATTTCATGCTGTAGTTGCAAAGTAGGAATAACATGCAAAATGGGATTAAGTTTTATAATCTCATATCTCACAGTCCTGGACCACCTAGTAATGTCAGTGAGATAATTCTAAGTTTATTAACATAAAAAAAGGCATCAAACTTCAAAGGGAAAGCAAAAAAATACGCTGGTGATGTCAAGAGCACGCTGTATGACCAGTGAGCCAAAGTGTTACTAACTGCATTTTCACTGTCTTCCACTGGCCCCGAGCTATCTCCCCAATCTTTGAATGGGCTGACACAGCCTCAGCAGGGCACTGAAGCGTGGCACCAGAGGTCAACACAGCTCCATCCCCAGGGCAGCTGCTTTATGTGAGAGGCAAGGGAACTTTGCACCTGGGAAGAGTTTCCCAAGCTGTGAAGGAAATTCTCACAGGGAAATCCACACTGAAAATAAATCCATACTGGAGATTACTTCAGATGCAAGCAAACAGAAGCAAAGGAGATTTGTGCTGCAAACAACATTATTGCTTTTTTCACCAAGTGGGAACCCCACGGAATTCACAGGCTTTGCTGTTTGGTGCATCCTGGAGGTGCAGTAGCCATGACAAGCACAATTTTGACATCCTTTAGCTCTCAGAAACTCGGTCCTCCCTTCACCGTGTTAGTGTATGGAGATACTGTCCCAGTGACTATGAACTCAAGCTGAGAGTAGCAGCAACCACCTATCCCTAGAAGCCTCCTCAGATTCCAGTGCAAGAAAAAATCAGTAGAGTAATTCTGAATTTAACTGGGGAAACATACAGAAATACAGAACTGAATGCAGTGCATTTAAAGACATCCTCTCTAGATACTTTTTCCTCTTTTGTTTTGGATTTTTTTTGCTGTTGTTTTTTTTTTTGGTTGCTGTTGTTTTGTTTTGTGGGAGTTTTTCTTTTTTGGTTTTTGGTTTGGTTTGGTTTTTTTTCCCCCTGAACTTTATGCTATCAGTTAAGCATCTAGGTCCCCTACCTACTTTACTTAGTCAAGCACCTCGTCTCACATTTGGGACAGACCCAGACCACATCTGGGCTGTGACTCCCACCCAGCCTCTTCAGATCTGTGCAAGAGGCCACATTTGACCAGGGCACCAGTGCAGCCCACCTTTTCAACACATACTTTATGGAAAGCCTGTGAACAGCAGTGGGAAGTGCATCCTTAAGTGTCCTGCTGAGTGAGGTCTGAAGCCCTACAGCCCCGTTCTGATACAGATGGTGCAGACAACTCCTTGAGCCTCAGCTAAAGAGCTGCTGGCAATGCACAGCCAGAGCCTGCCGATCCTGCTATTGACAACCTTCTACTCACAACTTTAGGTTCTGAAGTCTTCCGGGTCTCAATGGCCTTCCTTGCCTGTCTGATTACTCTGACTCAAAGGAAACTCTGCTGGAAGTTAGCAGACTTAGATGAGTGCCACTGAAATTACACCACATCAAGTTTTACAGTTTCATCCCTTGGTTCTGCAGGAGGACAGTCAAATGTAAGACAGAATATAGAGCTAAAAAACCGTGCAAAAAGTGTATGAGACCACTAATTCACAAAGCACTCTTTGCCTTAAAGAAATCACACAGAAAAGAGTAAGTTTGCCTTAATATAATGATAATTCAAAGCTTTTACAGAAGATGATCTGCACCAGAAGAATAAAACAGAGTAACAAAGTGAAGCATCATCATCCATCTGTGCTAGTTTTGTCCATCCTTTTTGAATGAACACATTTCACAGGGCACTGCTTCCCTAGCACAGCATCTCTAGTTTCACACCAACCTACAACTGCACCATTTCTGAACATGTAACTTATATATAAGTTGAGGTAGTTACCAGTCACCAAACAGGAAATCATGTTTCTTCTCGAAAGAGGTAATTATCTAGGCTCTTTCTCTAAAGACATTGCAAATGAGATTTACTTCCCATTAGCCATCAGAGCCACAGTTGTGCCATAATTATAGAAGTACTTAAACAGAAATAAAACCTTAGATGCTTGTGGCACAGCAGTTTGCTCTTCACAGTGGTTTAAAATGTATGCCAGCAGTTTATTATTTTAATATATTTTCACGAGGTGAATGCAACAGAAGCTGCTGCATTTGAGTTACAAAGCAATGCTAAGGAAGAATTAAGAATTACAGTTAAGTTGTGTATTATCATGTAAATGACAAGGGAATGTCACATGGGATTCTGTGCATTGTTCGTAGAGATAAATGCAGTGAACTATAAATACAAGTTCAATAGAGAGCCTTGACAGTTCAGCAGCTGAATGAAAGCTAGTCTTGCAGGCTGCCGGGACATTTCGACATAAATACTCATACACAAAGATGCAATATCTAACATACTTAATTAATCAACCTTTTTTTTTTGTGAAACTGTTGTCTTGTTTTAAAAATTACCCCCCCCCCCAAAAGCGCCTATGACACTGTAACGGCCAACGAAAATTGTCTTTATGTGAAGTTTAATCTAAATAATGAATATTAATAGACCAAAGACCTCCTGCAGGTAGGAATGCACAGCCCTCCCTGAGTTCAAGGGAGGGTTAGTGCTTGACACTGAAAACAGCACCTACGTGCACAGCAGCCACTGGGGCATGCTGCTGCCTTCATCAAGAGCTGCCTGTCCAGATGTAGAAGGGATTATGCTGCTGTTTGATTATAGCAGGATATATACTGGCATTTGGGGTCTTAAAAGGATTAGTTTATCCTTTGTCCTTATTCTGGCTGTTATTCTGAGCCATACAATGGCCTCTTCTATGAATACTGGTATATTTAAAAAAGCAAGCGAGAGATGCCAATATTTTATTTTGTACGTACACTGCTAATACCTTACCTAGAACAGAACTTCTGTAGGAAAAAAAACCCCACCAACTATTTCAGCATGATTAAAAAGCTTTTCTGTTCTTCAATTCTGCCTCTATGTCCTCATTGCAAAGATAACCAAAATGAGAAGACAGCATGAACACCACTGAAAGCAACTGCCATCCCTTTGGAGCAGGGACAATTGACATGACCTGTAGCAGGCTGGTATCCAGTCCCAGCACCCAAAAAGGCTGACAGCACCTAGCCCACACCAGCTCTATGGGCTTGCTGAAATTAACTGCTTCAGTTATCCCGGGGTTAGCCAAGGCAGTCCACTTCAGCCTTTGAAAATCAGGTAAATGTCTATTCAGCTGAAGTACTCACACTTCTTTAGCCACACCAAGAGCTTTTCCCCTTTCAGGGACACCTAGGAATGAGAGTAGTGTTTGAAAGCTTAACTCTACCCCTCTTTGCCTCAGAGGGAATGAGTAAAACTTCATTCTGTTCAGTGGAGTGACAATCTGTGAAGTGGTGGCCTCCATCGCCCACCAGGAAAGACAGAGGAGATGCACACTTCCCTGCCAAAGCTCAGGCAAACATCCAGGCCACAAAGGCAATACATTAACACACTTTACTGAAATATCAGTTTCTTTAGTATGTTACAGAAAAGTTTATGAACATATATAATGTACATAAAAGGCAGACTTTGTAAAATAAAAAGGTCTTCTATAAAAAAAATATTAAAAAGTCAAAGTAAAGTGCATGAAACAGTTTTTCCTCCACTTTAACTATCGTGTCAAAGTCTTAGCACATAGCAATGTTTTTTTAAAATGGGAGATCCTCTTGTGCCACCCATTAGTCAGTTACTTTACTGGTGAGATGAAATTATGATGGTGATGATTACAAACAAACCCTTAAGAATCAGAACAGTTTAACCCAATGAATCCACAAAAAACCTAAGAACAAAGGCAATATGGGCTTCCTATACACTTCTCATCAACAAGATTTAACAATCAGTGGAAAGATTCACTTTCGTTAAAGAAAATTGGTAGGAAACAAGTTTCATAAATAGGGCAGTTTTGCTAGTTAGGGGCTCCCCTATTGTGCATTCAGTTCTTGGTCTATGAACATCAACATTCATACTTAAATATGCCGTTGCAAAAGAAAATAATATATAAAAAATTTTTCCGCCTGCCTTCGTTGGAAGGAAAAAAAGTTACTCGACCCCAATCCAGATAAAAGACGGCTGCTTTCCTATGGGGTCTCTTATGAGGGCGAGTGCACAAAGAGAGTTAAGGAAAGCACTGAAGATGCTGAACCCTCTCATTTTTCCAACTCTGGGGGCAGAGTCCTGGAGTGGAACTGGCCGTAATTATATCGATTGCGCTCTGCATCTTCAGAGATGTTGACAAAGCGAATTAATCGCTCCTCTCGACAGCCCCGGCAGGCAGGTCGCCCGCTATTTCCGCCGTCCCCGGGGCACCGAGGAGGCGGGCGGGGTTGAGCAGCGGCTGCCGGGGCAGCTCAGCCGCGCTGCCGGCAGCGGAGCAGAGCCGGAGCGCCGCGGGGCTCTCAGAGCACGGCGGCCTGTGCGCGGCAGTGCGCGATGTGGCGGTGCACGAAGTCCACGCGGGCCTGCAGCAGCTCGGCCTGGCGCTCGGAGAGGAAGCCCAGGCGAGCCCAGAGCGGCTCCCGGGCCCGGTAGCGGCGGCGCAGCTCGGCGGCGGCGCTGCGGCGGCGGTGCAGCTCGGCCACCCGGCGGGCCGTGCCCTCGCGGAACACGCACACGGAGCGCAGCAGCGGCTCGTTGTACGGGTCCCACATGGCGAGGAGGCGGTAGCCGTGCACCAGCCCCGCCTCGTTGTCCATGAAGACGAGCCCGCCGTCGGGGCCGCGGAGCAGGTTGCTGGTGGCGCGGCGCATCACCCGCGGGTCCCACTGCAGGCTGAAGAGGTTGCTGACCAGGCGGTCGAAGTTGGCCGTCAGGTAGTCGAAGAGGATCAGATCGCTCCACTGCACCAGCTCCACCAGCTGCGACGGCGGCAGCCCGACCAGCTCCCCCGCCGACAGCGGCTGCAGCCGCCGGCCGGCGCCGGGCTCGGCGCCCCAGGGCGCGGGGGCCACCACGGCGGTGAGATTGTCCACCCAGCGGGTCAGGCTGACCACGGCGCCCTCGGCCCAGTGCGAGCCGCGCAGCTCCTCGCGCACCGGCTCCCACTGCCGCCCGCGGGCTTCCACCAGGGCGAGGGCCATGGGCGGCAGCCGCTCCTGCATGCCCAGCACCCCGGCCAGGTGATACGAGAGCGCCTCGCCCTGGATCTGCTCCGGGTTGATGCCGTAGCGGACGCAGGCGCGGCTCCCGTCCGACAGCCGCGCCAGCCGGTTGGAGCTGCGCCCGCAGCCGCCCCGCTCCAGCGAGGCCACGCGGGCTGCGCGGGCGGCCGACAGCCACGCCGCCGCCTCCTCCGCCGCGAAGCCCGGCGGCACCTGCTCCTCCAGCTCACGGCTCCAGAAGATGCCCCGCTCCACCGGAGAGGCGGTGTCGGCCGGCGGCGGCGAGTCGGTCACAGCGAGCCGCTCCTCGCCGTCCCGCTCCTCCCGGCCCGTCGCGGCCGCCGGCACCGCCAGCAGCGTCCGAAAAGTTTTCTGCCCGCCGCCGCCGCCGCCGGACTCGCCCCGCGCTGCCGCGGAGCGCCCCCAGCCCCATCGCCCCGGGGGCTGCCCGGCGGGCGGGAGCGGCTCCGGCAGCGCCGCCGCCTCCCGCCGCAGCAGCACCGTCCAGAGCCCCGGCAGGGCGCCCAGCAGCAGCAGCCCCAGCACGGGCAGGGGGCCCGGCGCGGCCCGCCTCGCCCGCTTCATCCTCACGCCGCTTCACGCCGCTACCGCGGGACGCGGCGGCGGTGCAGCCCCGCCGCTCGGCCGCTCAGCGCGGCGCTGGCGCATGGCCGCGGGCCGGATCTGCCGCTCTCCGCGGAGCGGCGGCGGGAGCAGGCGAGCCCCGGCGGCTGCCCCACGCCGTGTGCGCCCAGCTCTGCCGGCGGCCGGGAGACACGGGCACCGCACCACGTGGGGGAGCCGGGGGGGCGCGCCCGGCCCGCCCCGTCCCCGGCGTGGCTCTCCGCTTAAAACGGCGATGGCCCGCGCGGCGGGGCTGGCGGTCCCGCAGCCGGCGGGGAGCCCCGTCGAGGAGGCGGAAGGGTCGCGGATGGCGTGGGAGCCGCGCCGGTCGCCCGCCCGCTGGAAGGGAGAGCGCTGCGGCGCGGGCGCCTGGCCCGCCGCTTCCTCCTGGCCGCTGCAGGCAGCACAAAGGAGCCTGCACACCGAGGGAGGAAAGCGGGGAGGGGGAAGGGGAAGAGGAAGGCGGTGCGCACGCCGGCGGGGCCGCCCCCCGCGCCGGTACACGGGCGGCCGCGGAGCCCCGGGCGCGGCCGCGCCGCCTCCCGCCCACGGGCGCACGGCGGGGTCGCGCCGCGGTCAGCGGCAGAGCGGCACCCCATCCGCTCCAGCAGCCCTCAGCACAGCCCGGGGCGCGGGGCCGGCAGCCGGCAGGTGGTTGCACAAAGGGATCGCTGCAAACACGAGCACTGCGCGGACAGACAGACACCTCGACACACACCTGTCCGCCCGGCAGCGGAACCGGACACACCCGGACACCGCCGTGTGATGCCGGGGCTCCCTGCCGGACATCACGCCAGCGACCTGGTGCGGGGGTGAGACCCCACGGAGCATCACCTGTTCTTCCCGCTCCGGTGGGGCCCGCCGGCACGGAGGGCAGCGCCCTTCGCGTCCTTACACGCTGGGATGTGCGAGGTGCTCAAGCACCGGGGTGTCACGGAGTGTGCGAACCGGCTTTTCCTGGCATTTTAACCCTCTCGAGAGGGGTTAACCCGCCTCTCGGAATATCCTGCCCGAGGGAGCCACAGCCAGCCTTTCTTGTCAAGTTGTGTCCCTGTGAGGTGTTTAGAAGAGTAGCTATTTTTCTATTCCCCATTTCAATTTTTCTGCCTTCCCAAGGCAAAGACGCTAAGCTCTGCTCTTTATGTATTTTACTGGGGACCTCTCTTGGGAAGAACACGTTTGTGAGCCGAGCGAGATTAAACACTTCTCCCTTCTGCTATCATTGCCATGGCTATCCTCCAAAGTAGTTATTGGAGTTGGATCAGCTCAGCAAAACCACTGCACTCAGAATCTTAAATACTGCAAAAGAAAAAAAAATTCCTTTCTCGTCTCTTGAACTCTTTCTGCTCTCTTCAAGTATCACAACAACTCTGTTTTTCAGCCACACTCCAGTCTTCCAGGTTTGATGGAATACAGTTTACTATCTTTTAATATAAAAATTCGGGAATTCTTTCTTTTTCAGAATTTTGTTAAAAACATTCAAACTCTTCCAATATACCATAGCAACTCACAGTCATACATACGCGTACAGCTCGCCCACCACAAAACAAACAAAAAAAACACCCAAAAAAACAAACAAAAAACCCCAAACTAAACCAAAGCAAAACACAAAACATCACAAACCAACCATGCAAAGAATAGGGGGGGAAAAAAAAAAGCAGAAGTTGAATTCGCTTTTCTCCCTATCTTCTGCCTCGAATTCCCGGGCAGAGCACCAGCACCTCCTGCCGCTCCCGGCTCCGCGCTGCACCGCGGCACCGGGAATGCTGATAGTGAGAGATACTCACCAGCCTGGATCCCCTCAAAGGCAGTACAAGCTGTCAAACATTCCTCTTGCTGCCCAGGAACTCGGATCTCGTGCGGTTCCGACCCTGAAGCCTGATTGCCAGATGATGCTTTACACTTTCACCCTTTGAAGCCACACGAGCTGCGCGGTGAGCACCGAGTATGTGATTTGGAGCTGGTGATTGCTACACTTCACAGTGGTTGATGAGAACAGTACCATTACTCTGAGCAGGAGGCTTTTATCCAGCAGTATTTTTACCAAAGAAATGACACAGAATTGCCTCTGTTCTCTGCCACTTTCTAGCCTGAAATAGGTTTAAGAAAACTCCTACCTTGCTGGAGAATTATTGAAAGCAAAAAACTAATTCTATTCCATACGTTAGTTGGACGTGTATTTTGCTTTATATGCATTTGTGGTTTTTTTAGGTGACTTACACTTCTAGTGAGCATCAGACTGCGAGTGTCTGCACTGGGAATTCCCCCCAGAGAAAAAACATTGCCATGGATAAGGACACTAGATTTCCTGATATTAAGGTGGACATAACCTCCAAGTTATGCATGACATTAATTTCAATTACAGCTTGCCTCTTGTAAACTAGGCAGTTAATCAACAGGCTGTACTGTGACTACATCCTTAAATCAATAGCTGGGAAAACATCACTTCCCCCAAATACTCCACCTCCCAACCACACTCTTTGAAAGGAGTACAAGCCAGAGTTTAGCTGAGCCAGCCCTTTGGCTAATAATCCTGCTTATAAGCTGCAATATTTTTAAAACCAGACAATTGGTAGAGGGTTAAACATCAGCCAAGCTGTTCAATTTACAGCATGTTAAGCATTCCTGAAACTGTGATCACTGATATATTTGGGTCAATCAGATGTCTTGTTAGTGCTTTGCAGACATTGCAATAAGCAGCTCAGAGATAAAGGGGAAAGTCTCCAGGCTTCACAGCCCTGTACTGGGGAAGGGAGTGCTGGCCACTGTCCAGGCCCAGCATTCTAGCAAGAAGAAAGATAACAAAATAATTTCTGGCTTCCCCATGTCGTTTCTTATATTAACTTGATTTTAGCTGCCTGGCAAAGTTAGGCTCACAGAATACCTGACTGCTGGTGTTTCACACTGTTTTTAGTCTAGTGAAGGTTTTATTTCCCTAATTCCCCTCCTGGCAGCCCAGTACCCAGCTTCTAAGTGATGAGGGGTAGCTGTTATTGCAGGCAGCAATTCCTCCCAATAGAGAGAGAAGAAACAGGAACTGAACAGAGACTTGACGATTTCTCCCCTGCAGTGAAAGTTATTTTGCGTTCAAGACAAATGCCAAACTCTAATGGGCTTTGATAACATTAGGATCGTGGGGAAGCAGACAGGGACTTTTTTTTTCTGGACACTGTATATATGCTGGAGTTGAGTGGCCCTGCCCCAGCTAACAGTCTCTGCTGGGCAGGGAAGGCTGGAAAACCGAGCACAGAGCGAGTCTGCGTTGCACCAGAGCCCAAAACTTAGCACCTCCAAAGCACCCAGAGGTGCACCAGTGCTCTCCAGGGGAGGAGGGACCTCCTCCATGGCAGGAGCTGCAGCTGACAGAGGGGATGCATCTGTAGCCTTCTGCAGGGAGGAATGTTCCAGCCATGAGTAGGCACCCTCTGGCTCAGGCAAGTTCTGGCCTGTGCTAACATTGCATATCTTTGTGTGACACTCTCCCACAGCTCAAGGCTTCAGTATAACGCCTCCACCCCCACACTTCAGAGGCATTGCATGGAAGTTATTTCCCAGCTCAGACCTACCAAAATTAGTCAACCCCCTCCAGTAATTCCCAGGCTCATGAAATTTTCTCTCCCTTCACTGAGTACTGACAGACACTTTCCATTCAACATTGGTTTTAGTTCATACCCAAAGCCACACCTAACACACCTCAGTCCCAAATTACCGAGTCTGGTGAGTGCCACATCAGCTGCAGCAGGGCTGTGAGCTCCTTTCTTGGAGACTGCAGGGGGTGAGCCTGAGCTATTGCTTCATGGTGATCTCTCTCACTAGCACAACACATGAAGCTCTTCATTTACTCTGAACTAGGGTTCAGGATCCCAGGATGGGATGGGAATAGAGTCCTTTTATTCTGCTCCGGCATATTTTTTCTACTTTTCACCCTCCTAAGACTTTTCATACAGCTTGTTCCCACCTTAAGTACTTCTCCAGCTCTATCTGCACTCTTTCTTCTCTATCAGTCAGGTTACCAAACACCTCTATTTCTATGCAGCATTTCCTCAACTGTCCATGAATAGTTTGTTCCCACCCCTGTTTAGCACCTTTGGTTCCTGGCAGTGAGCTGGTGCCAGTGAACTCCTGGCACCTAGTGAGAGCCATTTTTAAAGGGACCACTTGAGACTGCTGTCAGGAGAGGGGCACTGAGTACGGGTACAGCGTGCCTCCACCTGTGGGACTGGGGTCTGCTGTGAGAGCTGCTGCAGACAGGCTGGAGCAAAACCATGCCCCTGCTTCCTCAGTGCTGCACTTTCCTGTCTCTCCACGTTTCCTCTCTTTGCATTTTGAGCCTCTGGGTTAGGGTAAATGTGGGTATCAGGAGTTTCCATCATTCTCCCCACCCCAGTAACATACACTGGCTGATTTGCAGGGCTCCTTTTCTGCTGATGACAGGTCCCTCCCCATGCAGCCTCCCTGGTGCCAGCTTACTTGGTGGTGAGGGCACCTTATGCTGCCCTTCTGTACTGTCTGAACCCATGGCCTCCTGGAGGAAAGGCAGCTCAGGCTCAGATCCTCTTGCCAGTGTAGCCTGCGTGTTTCAATTCTTCCTGCTGCAAGGAAGTTGCTTAGACTAACTGGCTAGGGGTGAAGGGTTGTGCCTACAAAGCTACCTGCTACTGGTGCAGGGTTACCTTCAAAACACTGCTACTGCCAATACAGCTTGTTTCTCCTGGGGAAAGGTGGGGAATTTGGAATAAACTATACAGGCAACAAGTTAGTGTGCAAAAATGTTATCTGCTTATTGCCACTGTAGGTTATTTTCACACTAGGAGTGCTTGGTACAAACCTATCAGGAGCATAGCCCAGGTATATGCCTGATTGGCTCTGTCAAGGTGGATTTGTATTTCTCAGCCTAAAAAATGCATCCCTCATGATGAGATATTCTGACAACTGAAGGGCAGGATTTATAGCTGGCTGTGACTGGGGGAGGGCTGAAGAAGTTAAGGTGCTCTGCATTTCATATCAGGGAGGTGTACATTAGAGATGTTACCCTGCAGGCATGTTGGCAATTTCTGGAAGTATTTATGAACTTGCCTCAGCCTGGAGTAGAGAAATCTGGAAGCTTTTCTGTTGCTTGAACTCTGTAGTTGATTTCACAGAAAAACTCTCAGACATATGGGACTATATAAGTATTTTTTTTTTGCTTTGTTTTATTTTGTTGTGTTTGTTTGGGGGCTTTTTTCAATCTGATGTACCATTCAGAATATGAAGCTTGGCAATTTCTGTACACAGAATGGAACCTATCTCTCCAGTGCTCTGGGACTCTGTTTTTAATATCAAAGCAATAAATAAGTGCTTGAGCTTTTGTGCCTGGCTCTTGAAAGTGCTCATAAGATATGTCAGGTGCCTGATGATGCAAAGTCTTTTAGGTGATTTGTTCTCATCCCCATTAAAAGTGAACAGAAAAGATGGAAAGACATTTGTGCTATGCTCAGACTGACATTCTCAGGGTCTCTGACAAGCAGACTCTGCAGAACTGTCATGAAAGAAATACATTGAAATGATAGGTCAGCAGCATCCATTATACAAATACAACCCAGCCTCCAGACAGCTGATGATTAAGCTGGGAGGATTTTTCATATGAGCAACATCAGGCATGATGGCCTTGCTTTTCATGGCTTGGGGGGAAATCCTTGGCTGATCTGAACTGGCAAAGCTGCACAGTGATGAGCTGCTCACTGAAACTTGCAGCATGCACATTAGAACAGTTCTGGGAGGTCACCACTCACCCTCAAATACAGTCCACTCGGGAGGGAAACGGGAGCTCTATGTGTCTGTTAAAAAATACAATTTTTTTTTTAAGATCAGGAGGTAAAGAGGTTCAAGACTTCTTGAAGTGAAACTGCTGAGGTGATTTAAGGAGAGAAAAGGTAATTAACCCATGGGAGGATAAATAACACATTAGGTATTAGCCTCTGCTCTCAGATAGGGTGTCCAGAAAGCTAAGGCCCTATGGCCTACACTATTCACGTCAGTTATATGAATAACTTTTCTTCTCTCCTTCTTCTGGCTGCCAAAACATGTGAGTGAAGAATATTGTTCAATACAGCCCTATTATTCAATACAGCAATTCTAGGAACCTGCCCTGGTGTAGCAGAACAGAACAGAACAGAGAGGAGAACTCCAAATTTGGTGTCTTTCCAGAAGAGAGAAGATCAAACCACCTTGATAATAGCCCACAGACCTGACCCCTCCTGCAAACCCATGGGATTTTATGTGGAGAAGTATGTATGGTTTGGAAAGATGCTGTCTTTAGATAGAGAGTCTCTTTCTGGTAAGCTGTTCCAGGGGTTAATACAATATCATCGCTTTAATGTGATGATAAAATATCATTTTATCATCACTTTAATGTGTTCTCCAGGCACTTAGCCCTGTGATGGGCCCAGTTAAAAGCTGAAGTGGACCAGACTTGACTAGAAAAATAAAGCCAGGCTAAAGGTAGAGTTACTATTGTAACAGAAAGGAAGAAAAAAAGGTCACAACATTCAAGAACATTCAACTTCTACTGCAAAAATACACCCAGGACACTTAAAATTTTCATCAAGTCCTAAAAAATTGCAACTTTTCTGCTGCCAGTGAAACTTCTAACTAGTTTTAAGGTAAAACCCCCAGCTGTGCCAGTGGAAAGCCAGCTGTTCAGTTGTCTCTCAGTGAAGCAGACAAAAAGACCAGCTTAAATAGCAAACCAAGTTTCCAGACCCCTAATGCCTTCTTTCCAACATGCTGCCTGGAGAGGCAGCTGGGTTCTTTCCAAGGCCAGAGGACCCTATTTGGCTGCCAAGAATGCTGAAGGGGGAAGACACAGACAAAAGAAATGTATGAATTCCCTGGACATTTGCTTTTCTTCCCCTCCTTGGAGGTGTCCCCTGCCCCTACATGCAGCTGTCAGGTGAGGCAGTAAGAAATGTGGAGCAGTGTCCCTGTCCTTTGGTGCACAGGTCCTGCCAGAGGAAGACTTCTTACACTGTGCCTGCATGGGGCAGGGCTCTCTTACCCACTCCAGGCATTCCAGTGAGCCTGGAGCTTGTCCATAGGGGCATCCCTGACACTCGGGCAGGCAGGGCTGTACAACAGCAGGCAGGGTACACATCAACATGGGCAGCATCCTCAAGGTTACAGGGCACAACCCCCAGGCACATATGGGGAGCAACTCTACCTCTGGGAACAGGTACAATTCCATCTCAGGTGACAGTACAGCCTTTTGCATCAGGCCACACTGAGGCTCCCTCCTCTCTCATGGGGGCTCTTCCCTTTCCACATTCCCCAGGGTTTTGTTTTATCCAATTTTAAGTGACTCAGATGATGAAATTTCCACTCCTCCTCGCTCTATCCAGCAGATGTCTCTGCTGGAAGCACTGACTGTGGCTGCAATACCTGTTGTAATAGTTGTTCTACACATTCCCACTGTTGGGATTGAGTTATTGACTGACACTCCCAGACTTCAAACAAGAATAAGCTCTACTCTTACTGCTCTTCCACGTGGCAGGTCAGTGAAGTCACAGCACACTTCACAGGGGATCAAAAGAGACTTCAAAGCCAGATAAGAATATGGAACAGAGGTTATCTTTTCACCTATCTTTCCAGTTGCAGGCAGTGACTTTGGAAGAAACAGATGGGCCCAGTTTATGACATACATGGCTCTGGGGCTGGTGTCACCACCAAAATGTTGGAGTCCTTGACAGGAGATAGTCTACATAGCACCAGGCCTGCTGGCATCAGGTGGGATTCATTGTGCTGGTGGATGAGACCCTGGATGTAAGAAGACATTTTCAGCTCAGAAAGCCAATCATGTCCTAGGCTGCATCAAAAGCAGTGTGGCCAGCAGGTCAAGGGAGGTGATGCTGCCTCTCTACCCTTTTGAGACCCTACCTCGAGTGCCATGTCCAGCTCTGGGGTCTTCATCACAGCAAGGACATGGACTTGGAGAGAGTCTCAAGGAGAGACATGAAGATTTTTAGATTTCCTCCTATGAAGATGGGCTGAGACAATTGGGATTGTTCAACCTGGAGAAGAGAAGGCTCTGGGGTGACCTTGTTGTGGCCCCTCAGTGGCTGAAGGGAGCCTCCAAGGGAGCTGGAGAGGGGCTTTTTACAACAGCATGTAGTGATAGGACAAGGGAAAATGGCTTTAAACAGACAGCAGGTAGGTTTAGGTTGGGAAAAAGAATGAAATGCTTTACTGTGAGGGCAGAGAGACACAGGAAGAGCCCAAAGAACGTGTGGCTGGCCCGTTCCTGGATTTGTTCAAGGATAGGTTGGATGTGGTCTAGCTGCATTAACCATGCTCCCTGTCTGAGCTCAGGAACCCAGGTTCTGTTATTAGCATACTTTCATTATTAGAAATAAAGGCTTAAGGGGACTCAGGGGTTTGTATCTCTGCAGCTTCAGTGATGCATGCACCACTGCTCATCGTGCAGTGGAGATGCTCCTTGTCAGGATTTTTATGTCTGACAGGAGTAAAAGGTTGTAAAAGATGGAGTGTGAAGCAGAAATCGAAACACACACACATACACACATCTGAGCCATGAAGGTGACCCAGTTTCGAAGGTCTAAGCCCATGATTTCTCTGTGATTAGGGTTGGTGGCATTGAGAATTTTCCCTCTTGCACCCTCTACGTCTTAGTGTGACCCACTTAAAATTCTAAGCCTAATTAACATTCAATAAATGTCTTATTGATTACATATTTACTTATCTGATATTTATATAGCATTCTCTCAGGGAATAAATAAAAGGTCAGAAGCAAGCAATAGTTATTGCATGTGATTTAAAAGAAACACTGTAAGGACCTTAATTTTAAGGAACTGAATCTGCCCTCTATCTAAGTGCCATGGACATTTTTATATTCAATGAACTTTATTAAAAATACCATGATGCCTTTTTTCAATCAAAACGTGTTTTAACTAAATGAAATCCAGTTTACCTACAAACAGGGAAGCCTCTCAGTTACTGCATAGCTTAACTGGCCCAAAGCAATGCTTGGTTCCTCAGGCTGCAAAGTCTGTGGCTGCAGCAGGAAGAGCAACTAAGCTCCAGCTGCTGAGTGGCTGGAGCTTTGGGCTGTAAAACTGCAAGATAAGGATAATTTAGAGCTCTGCTGGAGCTAGGCTGTGTGTCTTCCATGTGCTCTGGTAGGATAAGCCTCCTCCACCTTGCTGGGGAAAGAGGTGCTGCTCGTCCTGCTCCAGAACCCTGAGGCAGGGTCAGGAGTCCTGGCAGCCAATTTATGGGCAGTGCAAGAAGCTCTGTGTTGTGCATACCACGTGCTGCACAAAGTGTGTCTTTCATCAGGAACAATGAAATGCAAAAGCAGGGGTCTTTCCCTTAGCCTTTCTTGGCAAGACAGTGAATGTAGGTGTTTGTTTCTACAGCTGGCCCTGGGCATTCCCCTCTGCCACAGAAAGTTGAGATATTCAGCTAGCCAGTGCCTTGGATTCTCCTCTTGCAGAATGGGATGCTGTGAAGATAAGTTACTTGATAATACCTAAAGAGGTCTTTGAGTTCTCTTTGAGAGGTAGAAGTTGCTGGTGGACACTCAAGAAAGTCAATGCAGTGGAATTTTTTTTGTTGTTGCTATACACTGTCATTTCACATAACTTCTGGCTTATGTAGGTCTGTGTCCTTCTCACTGATCTCAAACTAAAGATTGGAAAAAGCCAGAAGTTTTGAGGGTTGCTATCTTCCAGACCAGCTACAGTTCTTTTGGTTTTCATCCCTACCCAGTTCCCCATTTCATCCCATTTGAAATTCTCCAGTATGTGGGTGGAGAGGAAGAGCAGAACAGACATAACAGAGAAAAACCTTTTTTCCTCTGGGAAGCTGACCAACATTTTTGTTTTAATTTAGCCCAGTTTCCTTGCGAATGACTTTCTGCCTAGCTGTTGAACTTTCTGTAAACAGTTTAGTGAGAGTCATAAAACAAATCCCTCAAAGAAGAGAAAAATAAACATAGTCATGAGTTACTGAAATGAACTCTCTTCTCTTCCTCCTGCTCTTTGTTAGGCATCAGAGAGCTGTTTTTCGACTTAGTCACAAGAAAACGGACCAGGGAGATAAGGGAACACAGCACAAACGAACAAATGCATCATACAGAAATTATATACATATTATTTTTAACTACATATACATATATATAAATTTTTTTTTAAGGTTTGAGATAGATTTGAATAGACGTCTGAACCTCCTCAGATATGGAGTAGTAGTAGAGATGTGGCTTAAAGTAATGTGCACTAAAAGAAGTGGCAAGTTGGTGGTAGGGATGAGCTGAACTGGTACTGGGTGTTTCTGGGCTGGACAAGAAACTGCATGGGCTCATGTACTGTGTCAGCTTCCCTGCTCAGATCACCAGGACTCACCTGTACCCTGCCTTCCAGTCCTTCCCCTAAAATTGTTCTTAAGTTTGGCATTGGGATTTTGAAACCACTGAGGCAGACACAGGCATTACAGGTCCCTTCACAAACCCTATACCAGATGGTCTATTATTCTGGAACAGAACTAATGTAAAGAAATACATTGCATTTCTCTAATTGCCTTTTTCTCAAATTAAGCACCAACAAGGGGCAATTCAGCTTTGTAGGGATTGCATTAGCATGAACCTCCTCCACACTCCGTGTTATGCCAGTGTAGGGACAGGCAACCTGAAGCAATTTTCTCAAATTACTTTTGGTGCTCTCTCTCTCTGCCTGCTAGAACAAAAGACAAGGACAAAGCCTGTGTAAAGACCTTGGACCTTCCTTCTGCATATCCTCTCATCAGGAGCTGCAGTACTCAGGAGCCCACACAAGGACTTTGAGAACTTCCTGCCTCCTGCTGCCAAAACCAAAGAAAGCACAATATTTACTAGGTTAAATATGCAATGTGGGGATGATGTTCAGGCTCTGATTTAGACTACAGCTGTAACATGCTCAGATGAGCTCATGTTATGAATTCTGCTCGGGAAACAAAATAATATTTAATGTGCAACATCTATCTTACTTGCTTTATTATCTTCAAACATCAAGGTTAAATTTGCTCAGGGTCAAATGCTCTGAAATGTCAAAAGTTGTTTAGATGCTGACAGTGTATCACTGAGAATCTCTACTTAAATGCAAGTAATTCCATGATTTGTTGTTTTTAGTAGGGCTTGATGGTCTGAATACCAACATAGCAGTAAGCAGCTCAGCTCTCTGAAAACTTGTCTCCATGAGACTTTTTTCCCCACCTTGGATGAGGAAGATCCTGCATCCAAGTCATTTATGAAGATATTGCAGAGCACAGGGCTGAGGATGGAGCCCTGTGGAACCCCACTGGTGGCAGGTCACCCTCTGATGTCACCCCATGCACTGTAACCCTCTGTGCCCATCCTGTGAGCCAGCTGCTCACCCATCTCATGATGTGTTTGCCCAGCTGTGTGCTGGACATTTGTGTTTGTGACTATCACTGTGAGTGGGGAAGTCAAAACCACACCATCAAAATCTGTCCTCATGATGGGAGCTCTACAAATTGGGATGTCAGGTTTGAGATGAAATAGCAAAAGCCTTCTGTGCACATGTGCACAGTGTCCAGAAGCCAAGGGGAGTCAAGTGCCAGCTGAGACATTTCTTGGAGCTCAGAGCCTTTGACATTCTGTATTCTTGGATGCAGCTGACTGGATGCAGCTGACACAGGAGTGTAATTGGCAAAAAGATGACATCATCTGGATCTGGAACTTTGAAATAAAACAGCAGAAAACGAAAAGAAAAGAAAAGTTGGTATGAGTTCCCTTCAGGCAGCCTTAGTAGAACAGTTGTGCTATTAAATTTCAAAAATATTTCTGTTGGTGGAAATTCAAACATTGAATTTAGCTTGTGTATTAACTTGGCTGGCGAGGGGGCAATTAGTTGGGCAATTAGGATGGCTGGCAAGGAGGTAGGAACAAAAAAAAAACATTTTTAGCCTGTCATGTACAGAAGGCAGCTCAGAGAAGAGAAGATGAATCCACAGCTGCCCCCTGCCCCTACCAGGGGTACGTCAGCAACTTTATGCTAATAAGAAGCTTGAGCTGAGGATTTCCAGTGTGCAGTTTCCATATGTGGTTGTATGTCCCTAATCTTTGTGAGAATCTGCCTCTATGGATCTTTATTTATGATCCTCTTTAGGATCTTTTCAGATCCTCATTAGGATGCAGCTTGAGCTTTTCCCCTCTCAAGCCATGGTTTGATTTTCACAATTGCAGTTCTGCTGTGCAGCATCAGATAATATTGCTTGAATGTACATCTTGATTTTGAAAATGTTTTTACATCCCCCTTGGTTTTTTTTACTGCAGGCTCTAATTTGACTTGCCCAGGAATGTGCACATTCTCTGATAGCCAGGGAACCTGGAAAAGGAGAAGATCCAGATCCCCTTACCTCTCAGTCCTTACTAGCCACTTGTGCTTCTGGCTGGGAGCTTAATGGGTTTCACTGTGGGTCCTAGCAAAGCTAGAGAGACACAGTGACAGGAAATGCTCAGATAAGAGCAATCCCAGCTGGAGACCCTCGGTAAAGGTCAGGTATTGCCCACCATTCATTTGTCTGGGCTGCCTGACACATGAACCTGTAATTCCTGCTCTGCTGCAGAGCTGCCTTGTGCCATGCCAGCCTTGTCAGCCTCTCTGAAGGCTCTCCACAGGGGAGGCAGAACATTTCCCCGTGTTTTTGCAGAGCACTGGCTCTTCATGCTGCTGCAACAAGTTCCTGCATCGTTGCACAGTGCTCTGCTGCTGAGCCTTGGGGATTCCCACAGCTGACCAACATTTTTTGCTTCCCTAACCATGACTTACCCAACTTCTCAGCCCTGCTTCTATTGTTAGCCCTCTTCTTTTGGACTCTCAAGGCAGTCCAAATGAGAAACTTTCGCCCTGAGGATTTTACTAGATTCCCCTTTGCCAGAAACATTCTTTCATGTGAGAAGTTTAAAAAAAGAAAAAGGAAAAAGACAAAAAGATACTGCTTCAAGAAGTGGTAATAAAAATAAATCACCGTAGTATGGCCAACAAGCTCTTTATTGAATTTTCTTTTCTCTCAGGGGTTTTCCCTGAGAAACATAACCCATGAGTATTCAGGAAATATTCATCTAAAACCACAAAAAATCACAAGTGGGTAGAAACCAGGATAATTGTTTGCATTTGGCACCGCACTTCTTATTTTAATCTCATGAAAAGTCCCAGGACTGATCTTAGATTTTGTTCTCCTGGAAATTCATGAGGGTCATGGATAGCATTTAAATGAAAAAAGTGTTAAAAAAAATTACTTCCAATTTAATTTAGTTTTCCCCATTTCTAAAATTATCTGCGTTTTTAATGTAATTTCTCAATACATAGCTAGCATGTACTGCTGCTTCTGACATATTACAATGTGACATAATACAGTAGCTAATTAAGCTACTTAAGCAACAAGAATGTTTTCTCATTTTAATGCAATTTAGTGAAATGCATAATGTTAATAATTAGCAGTAGTGGTTACTTAGAGCTAGTTAAAACTTAATGCTATATTCCCCAGAGTGCTTTACCCTATTCTTTCAATCTGCAGTGCTCTGTAACAGATTTACACATTGTACAGCCTAAATAATTTGAGTGCAGGGTGAGTCAACAGCAATGTTTTGCAGAAAGCAGTGCTACTAATGCTGTAAGAAATATCTTTATATTACTTGTACTTTGTGCTTAGCTCATATATTCCATCCTTCCATCATATCTGTACCAGCAGAGACTTTACTAAGGCAATTAAATATCTATTCACTGCTTCTCTTTTCCAGATAGACAACCAGAGGCTGAGACCTGAGTCAAGCATCTCCCCCCCCCAAAAAATCACCCTGACAAAAGCATAAGGATTTCTACTGTGCCACAGGATGGCAAAGGTCTCTTCCTCTCCCTGTCCTTGAAAGGATAGGTCGGCCTAGAGAAATGAGATGCACAGAAATCTCTTTGCTTCTTCCTCACTTCTCTTGTTCACCCTCAGCTGTGCTGCTATTCCTAGACACAGCACCTAAATCTAAGCCACAGGCATTTACATGGCTTGATATTTTTATAGCAACAAAAATGAGTTTCCCTTTAGCCAAAAGTGGCTGGAATCCCAGGTCTGGAATTGTGCTGATGGGGTAATGTCTGGAAGGAAAAAAAAAAAAAAAGGAAATCTCAAACATGGAAACACTAAATGCCATGGCAACAAGAGAAGCAACAAACGGGGCTTAAAGACACAGGCTCAGCATTAATGTAAGCAGTGAGAGCTAGAGAGAGGGAAATATCAGCATTTAATAATGCTGTGTTTTATCTCGAGTGAGAAGGTAGGACCCTATGCCCAGCAGAAAGGTGTATCTGCTGGAGGGAGACAGGCAGCATCCTGCTGCAGGCTGCTGGCTTCCATGAGAATCCCTTCTGGCCACTCAGCTGACATTACATGTGAGTTCTTCTCACATTATCCTTTTTTTCCTGAGCCCTCTTTCCAGTCATGTGCTGTAAATACAAAGGAGGGAGCATATCTCTGTAATTTGTTAATGCAGTGATAGGAGTCGGCTGTGCTGCTGCTGCCAAACCATCTGCTCTTGAGTCACGGAGAGATTCCTCCCTTCCCTGAAGAGCAGAGATTTTTCTCCAGTGACATCTGACTTGCTCTGTGCTAATTGACAGCTCTGTTGAAAATGATGTATCTGTTCAGGATGTTCTGGGGTTTGTTCCAGTTTATCCTGGCCCTAGTGACGACACTTCACAGGTCTCCCTTCAACCCCTAAATCCCTGGCAAACAGCTATTTTCCATACATAAACCTCCTGAGTTCTATCCAGAGTAGCCCAAAGTGGGTTTCTCTTGTTTCTTTTATTTCCTTTGTGGCTCTGAATCTCTAACCACCATGCCACAGTAGTTTCCAGTAAACATCTGGAGAGGAGAGTCAAGAAAAAAGTAGTCTGAAATTGCTCAGTGAAAGGCAGGGGCTTTTGAAGTCCGGGACACAGGCTTTAGCTCAGCAGATCTGAATTTATTGTGTTTGCACTTCTGCCACAAAATTCCCTTGAGGTCCTTGACAAGACATCCCCTTTCATTATGCCTTCAAGCTCTGAAGTGTGTGTGTTAGAGAGACCATAACCCATCTGGGTAAGGATTCTCTCCCTCTGCATGCACAGCATCTGCCATAATGAGCCTTCATCTGGGGGAGTTCCTTCCACATAATCACTGGGTGAACGGGGTGTGTAAAGTATTGCCCAGCTGTTCCCTTTGCATTTGCAATGCAAAGCTCAGCACCTGGATTTCCAGGCTCCTGTAGCTGCTATCTCCTCGTGATGTATGTACAATAAGCTGGAAGTCATCTCTGTGAAAAAAGACATATTTCCTTATAAAAAATGGATCAGGTTTAACTGGTTTTTAATTTTAAAAGATGACATCACAAGACTGCTTCTCAGCACTCAATGGCAATAACACCTGAATCTCAGTGACTACATATCTGTTTCTTATTCAGCTGCTCTGAGCATCTCTTTCCCAGACTGGAATTTTCTCCTCCTGTAAGGTGATACTGCATTTCCCCACTGGCCTTGCCCTTACCACAAGACAGTCCCAGGCTGTGAGGATTCTTTAGGAGGAGACATATGGCCTGGACATCTGCTGCTCTGAGGACAGGACAGGCTATTCCCAGAGAGCAAGGCTGCTGTGAGCTGCAGTGTGTGTGATGTGAGCTGTGCCTGTGCCTGTGTGTGTGCAGGAGGTTTGTGTGGCCACTCAGAGCACTGACTGCACTGCAGCAAAGCAGTGACAGTCACAGCACACCTGCCCTCTTCACTGATGCTGTTTCTGTGTCCAGGCTGCTCAGGGTTTGGAGAAAACATGCCAGGCTGGAGAGAAGGGATGAAAAGGAGATGAAATTTCGTGATTGTTAATTCCTCCCTCAGAAGATCAGACTGAGGAAGCAACTCTTTCTTTCAGCGTGTTTCCCAGGGCAGGCTAAACATGTGGGGCAGGAACAGGACAGTGGTTATTTGTCTCCCATGATCTACCACTTGGTCTTAGACCAGTTCCTTCATTACTTGTTGTAGAAGTTCCCTTTTGCTATAATGATAGGATAAGAGGTGTTTTGGAGTAAAAACATCATATCAAAGTTACAAATTATTAGTTTTATCACAGCTATCGTCCTCTTGAATAAAGCCTCCCATTTGTACAAAAGACATCATTGTTGAGTATCTCTCCCTGGTGTCACACTGAAATGTACCTGCTTTCATTGTACAGAAAGAAAGAGAGTTGTGTTCCTTCATTCAAGGACCTGGTAAACTTTTCAATGTGTGTCCTGGCAAGGCATCATGAGGAGAGGGTAAAAGAGTAAATGAGAATAATGACAACCTTTTTCTTTGGCTTCTGTCTCAGTGGATTTCTTTTCCCTCAGCTTCAGCAATTTCCAAGTAAAAAAAAAAAAAAAAAAAGAAAAAAAAAAAGAAAAAAAGCAGTTTATGTTTTTCACGATTACATCCAAATTTCCTCAGAACTGGGGCCAGGTACCTTCTAGACAAAGGGATCCTTTCTGTCCAAAGCTCTCAAGTGTGTACCACTCATTCAGTGCAATGCTGTGTTTCAGCTGAGCACATTTCACACAGCTTTGTTCAGGACCGGGGCTCTCGTGTTGCAGCAGCTTTTCGAGGACAGCACAGTGCAGTGTTTTCACCTCACCCTGTTTTGTGCAGACGTGAACAGCTCCTGCCTGTGATCAGCCGTGGTTCAGTGCTGCTCAGGGAGCACTGGGGATGGGATCCCTGTGCCACCCTTTCCTGAGGCAGCCCTGGTATGGTCTGCATGGAGGTAGAACCCACGATTTTTGAATTAACACTGGGATCAGAGGTATTATTGTTCAGATAAACATCTTTTGAAGGCTGAAAGACTTCTGGTGTTCACTACATCACCTGTGTGCCTCTTGCATAATGGAAAGCAGCCTACTGACCCAGAGCAGGAGAAATCCAAAAACTCTTAGAATTATGGGATTATTTAGGTTGTAAAAGATCGAGTCCAACATAAACCTACCACTGACAACTCCAGCAATAAGCCATGTCCCTAAGCACCTTGTCTACACACCTTTTAAATACCTCCATGGTGACTGCACCACAGCTTTTCCCAGATTTTGGAGATGATACCAAGGGAGGAACACGTAAGTCCATGTCTTTGCTTTGCATTCTTCTATCTATAAAGAAAGCCTCAAAGTGTTTGCATTTTACATATCTTGTCAGAGAATTTTTCAGCAGATACCTTGCACATGAAAAATTCAGATTTTGTCTCAACTCTTTTTCCTGATAAACCCTCTGGACAGCTTAAGAACTAATAGGCTTATGATATCTATGAAAAAGGTATGGCACAAATAACTTAGAGAAAAAATTCTGTTTAAAATTCTGGCTTTTGTTGTTACATGTTTAATGCAACACTGCTATAGACAGCTGGAGGAAAAAAAATATCAGTTTGCTGAAGACTCATCTTAGTCTGCTCTATACAGCCAGTAACACAGACATCCTTGCATTTCCACAAGGAAAAGCAATTCTGATAAGTCTTGACCTTTCTGATCCTTGAAAGGTTAAAAACAAGAAGAGAATGGAGGTTTTTCAGGATGGAGAAAATGTCCCACTTTTCAAGCCTTTTCTTATTTGTGTCTGAAAGGAACAAGGACAGCACAGACTCACCCTGCACTTCCTTTTGCCATTTTTCCTTTCTGCTTCTCCGTGTGTCTCAGCAAATGTCAGAAAGGAGCCTCAGTCAAGGCAGGAGTTTCTGGCTGGAGAGTCACCGAGTCACAGGCAGCCCAGCTGTGCATCTCACCCTGAGCCTTGAGAAGCCGACCTCGCAGCTCATTCTGGGCTTCAAATGTCTCAGAATGTTTAAAATAATGGAACAAAAGCAAAACAGCAATTGCTCAGACAGCAGGGCTTCCTGGGAGCACTGGAAGTCCTCAACAAAGGCATCAGCCAAACAAGCATTTCTACCAATTGCTTTGCTTATCTTGTACAAAATCACACAAAGGGACAGAGCTGTGTGAGATGTTGACTTATGGTGTTTAACCGAGGGTAGGAAGTGGTCAGACATCTGCCTTACAGCCTGCAGAAATTGGCAGTATTGTGGAGAATTAAATCAGGGAATATGAGAGGATGCCTTCTGCTCTAACAGGCAGAATCCAGCAGATTTTATCCACAGTTCTGTTAAAGAGTGGCACAGAAAACCCAAACACTTCATCTGGGTTTCTTAAGCCAAGCTTTTCACCTGTTTGAATTTGGTTTTTCCAGATTCCTCACTTGGCATCCAAAGATGTGACCACCAGGATGGTCACTGACAGCAGTAATGGAAGCCAATAGGAGTCTACTCTGGTGCTCTTAGAAGAAATAACAGAATTTAAAAGCAAACAAAAGAAGAAACAAAAAAAAAATTTGTCTAAGCATCTAATTTTGGACCATGTAGACAAATACACTTGTGAACTTAATCTGTCAGCCCATCTGTCTCACCCCTCAAGTGAAAAATAAGATATAGTCATCATGTCCCTGCTCAGAGCTGTGAGAAAGCATTCATTATTGCCACGAGGGTGAGAGTAGCATACTTACTTGAGTGTGTTAAGAAGACAGATATTCACAGTCAACAATGACAAGTCTTCAATTGCCAATAAAGTGTTTAATTCCTTTTGTGTCTTCTTCCAGTCAAAATCCAGCCAGGAGAGGTATGGGGTTATCTCACAGAGATGCTAATCTCTGTTAAGGGACAGATTACTGTCATGTGTGGGGTTCAGTGTAAGGTCACAAATAAAGTTATACACATTTATGGCTGTGAGAGGATAGGGAAGGAAGCACAGTGCATGGGCAAGTGGTCAGAGAAGAATGGGAAATAGCACCTGGTACACTGCAGGGAAAGTCAAACAACCCATATTTTAATGAAGAATAATCAGGATTTTGCCTGGATAGAAAAGAAATAAATGGATTTCAAGGAGAGGGGTCAGATGTATTCTCTGGAAGGCTTCAAGGGGAAACCAGGCATGAGGCCTGTGGTAATCAAAAAATCTGAGGGGAAAGGCAAATGGCAGGACTACCCCTGCCAGGTGGGCATGGGGAAAGGCTGAAATGAACTGCTGGGGAAGAGAAATATCTGTAGGAGGGAGTCCCTCCCTAATGAATCTCAAATTAGTTTTCCTTCCATAACTTCAGCTTTGCCTTTCATAAATTTTGAGACAACATTATCTATTTTGGATCTCACAAAAAAAATGCTTTTATTTGTAACTGATTTTATTGTGGGTTGAATTAAGAGCAAGTCCAGGGCAGCAAGGCACTTTTCACCCAAGGCTGTGCCAGTTTATAAAGTGAGGTGCTAGGACACTTCACTGGGCTCCCTTGCTCCATACTGTGGCCCCAGAGGATCCATACAAACCAGGTCATAGAGAGGAAATAGCTCTTCTAATTCCAAGTTACACAGCTGGGAAAAACTGACAAGCTTCTGGGCTCATTTATTCTTGTGTGCTTGAAAACCTGTCTGTTTTTTCCAGCTATATCATTTGGCCTGATCAATAATTTTCCTCCACCTGTGAACTGTGCCATATCATTAGCCATGACATTTTGATCATGTCTTTTCCTTCTGTTATACAGGGATAAGAGGCTGACTTAGGAAAGAAAAAACAAAGGGTAAGGAAAAAACCAACAGCTAATCACTTATGCCAGAAATAACCACACTTCTGGAGACATCTGGAAACTTTTTAAACCTCACATTTGATAGGCCAGTTTAAACTAGATTATGATCTTGATATGATATTCCAGTCCACCTCCATTCAAGACAGCATTTTGGGAGCCATTCAATGGTAAGCATTATCCTTATGAAGATAAGCATCTCTCTGAGAGGTTTCTTGGCTGTGTATGCTCCACCACAGGATGGGTTTGCCTGGTTTTGGTGCAGCTGCCCAGACCAGCCAGCCCCCAGATCCTGGCTGGGGCTCCCCATAAGGTGCCCTCCCTTCCTGGCTCTATGAGGGCAGTGTGTGCAGAGGGGCTCAGTTATTCTCTTCAGAGCACTGCTGTGCCCAAAGGGCCCCCTGGAAGTGCTGCTCTGGCATCCTGGCTGCTGCCATCCTGAGGGACACAGGAGTAGGAGTCTCTCTTCCTGGCATTTCTGCCTGGAGGGAGATTATACTGTGACTCCCACGACAGAGAAAGAAAACCCTTCGGATGTAAAACCTTGCAAAATACAGTGATTTACTTAAATAAAAGCAAACATTAAAAAAAAGGAAAAAGTAGTGAACAAAGTAGAAAAAAATTACCTTAGTTTTCTTTGACAGATGTTTGAATTGAGCAGTAAATAAAATTTACTTTGTTCTTCAGTCACGGTGTTTTTCTCTCTCTCTCCTTTCTTCCTTGTTGAAGAACAGCTTGCTTTGACTACCTATTCCCACACTTTAGGAGAAGACCTTCTGCTGTGAAAACATTTCTTTGATCCTCTCACCTGCTAAGATTTCCTGTCCTTTGTGAATTCCTCAGTTTTATACAGCCCACCACCAACATCTGGTCCTCTTGTTTTGATGTGGAGCACTTTTCACTTCTCTCTTGCAGAGAAGTTGGAGAAGCTCATGAACACCTGTTAGCCAGCCCTTCCTCCCGAAGTGTTTCCCTTAGGCAGGCTGTCAGTAAATCTGAATTAGTGGCATCTCTTTTTTTTTCTGGCAGGCACTTGTGGAGATGCTCACAGCCCCACCTTCCATGGCAGAGCAGTTCTGGACACCAGAGCTCATGCTTGGGACTGAAGCACCTGCTCCAAAGCAGGGTTTCTGCTTCCAGTAAAAGCACTCTTAGAGTGTGGTAGGGCACTCACTGTCACACTGGGTCATCACCAGTTTAGTTCTGTGCCTCATAAATTAAAAAGTTATTTTACACAACAGATAAATGGGTAAATTAACGGCAATCTGCAATGCTAAAGAATATCTCCAATAGTGAGAATCTTCTTTTTTGGTGACCAGTGACAGAACTTGAGGCAATGACATAAAGCTCTGTCATGAGAGGTTTAAGTTGGACATTAGGAAAAGGTTTTTCACCCAGAAGGTGCTTGGGCACTGGGAGAGGTTCCCCAGGGAAGTGGTCACAGCACCAAGCCTGGCAGAATTCAAGAAGCTTTGGGACAACACTCTTGGGCATATAGTGGGGTTTTCTGGTTTAGGGCCAGGAGATAGACTTCAGTGATCCTTGTGGATCCCTTCCAACTCAGGATATACCATGACTCTATGGTACTATGATTCTATGGTTCTATGACTATGATTCTATCATTCTGTAATTTTATGGTTCTATGACTTTATGATTTTATGATTCTGTAATTCTGTGATTCTATGATTCTATGGTTCTATGACTCTATGGTTCTATGATTCTATAATTCTATGATTCCATGACTCTATGATTCTATGACTCTATGATTCTATGACTTTATGATTTTATGATTCTGTAATTCTGTGATTCCATGACTCTATGATTCCATGATTCCATGATTCTATGATTCTCTGGTTCTATGAATAGTGTGTACCCAAGGCTGCACCAAACAACTCTCTGGCAGTTAATACTGAGAACACCCATGTGTAAATTTATGAAGAGTCAAAAGAGGGTGTAGTAATGGTAAATATCTTTCCTGGGAAATCCACTATCTATATATTAGTCTTCTATAAATACATCCCTTATTCTGTGGAGTTACAAAGAATAAAAGAAACAGTGACACTTTCCTGTAAAGGCTGAAATTAGATGTTCATTTTGCGTGATCTCTAGGGAGATCATATTTATTTTATTGAACATTTTACCAACACTGGGAAAATACTCTTTTTCTGAATATTTTCCCTTTGTCACATTGCCAAAGCCTTACAGAATGATGAATCATTCTTTACTGACAGTAGTGCTTTTACCTCTCATTTGTAACATATTTTTGGTGCAAGAATTTCATACACTTGATACTGATGTTGCATTGGGACCAAGTGCCTGCCTATTTGAGCCTATGGGGAAGAAGGGCATGAAGACATATTAAAAAACATATATTTGTGTGGTAAAAGTAGGTGATGTTCACAATGATTGCTCCTACCAATAGGGCTGCATGGGAGATCCACATCATAAATAATGGAACTGCATGGGTGAAAACAGAAGTTCAGCAGGAACCATCTGAGACTGCAGCAGATGAGGACAGTGGCAGTTGTGCTGGTGCTGGGAGGATCTCTGGGCCCAGAATAATAAGGGTCATTGCAAGACAAAAAAAACAGTGAATTTTCAGGAGAGTAAAGCAGTGGGTAGAAGATGGGTGGTTTTCATAGCTCAAACTTCCCTGCAGTCTCTTCTGAGGTGCCTTATAGAAGGACAGAAATCAATTTAAACAAACATGACTCAGAAACAAAGTTTATGGGTCAAAACTGTCTTGAGACATAGGAAATGAGGCAAACGAGCTGGATTCTGCTCTGGGCAGGCCAAAGAGGTGATGGCTACAGTGGCAGCTGCATTCCAGCACAGCAGCAAGTATGGACACAGGAGAGCATCATCAAGGGAGTGAAGCAATGCTTTGATCTAATCAGAGGAATGACCCCTGGGGGACTCTCACCTCATCCCAATCACTGCATTTCAGATGGATATTATGGAACTAAAGGATGGAGAGGAAAAGGGGAGAGGCAGGGTAAAGAATACTAAACTTGTCTATTGGTGGCAATAAAAAAGCCAGTGAGCGTTGTCCTAAAAAATAGCAACCTGGTGAGTCAAGAAAATGTTAGAGAGGTATGATTTAACTCTCTGTCTTGGTTTTTAGGGGTAATTTAATGAAAGAGAATGTAGGAAGTTCAAACCTAACTTGATAAATTTTTCTTGCTGCAAAGTAGAGTTAGATAATCGATCAATTCCACCACACGTTTCTGGGAGCAAAAGCTTAACACATTTAAAAGAGGAATTAAACATATATATAGAGAGAGCAAGAGGTGAGAAGCATAATTACTAAACCAAAAACACTTCAGGAGCAGAGCTGACCTTTATTAGTAGAGAACAAGATAGAACTGTGAGCTAGAAAGGTTATCCCAATGAGTTTACTGGTTTTATCTGTTGAAGTAATAAGGAATTATCTGGTCATTTCTGGAGGCAGAAATCTATACAAAGAGGATACTTAATCTTGTCTGGCCTGGCTGCATTTATGTGACAACATTCCAGCAGATCTATGAGCCCTAGGCCTGAAAAAAAGGGAAGGATTGAGGAGTGAGGCTTTTTGGCAAAGCAGTTTGTGGTCCAATAATGAAATAGCAGGGGATACTTCAGGTTAGTCCTGAAAGTGCACTGCAGGAGCCATCCAGTAATAGAAGTCATCCATTATCTCTCAGGCACAAATATTTTGAAAGGAAAATTTCTGCACAAGCTTGGAAAGATGGCTGGCTCATCATTCTGATGAGATTTCCATAGAGAAGTTACAGTATTTGCAAGGTTGCCAACTTTTAAGCAATCTTCTCTCAGCCAATTTCTTTCTTTCCCTCCCCACACTACCAAACATGATTAGATCATATTATGAATATATTGCCTGCCAAATTTCATATCTAGTTAATCACACTGAGCACTGCGACCATATAAAAGAATCTTAAACTGATTAAAATCTTTACTCTGTGCCTACACACAGGGAAAAAAAAAAGTCTCACCAGCTTATTTTTAAGCACTGTTTATTAAGGCATTTTGATTTATGTTTTCTTCTTCTTTTTGCAGTTGATAGGTCATATTTCAAAGAGAAAAGCTGTAAAAGAAAGCTGTGGGTCCACCTTAGTTATGATCACAGGGAGGAAGAGGATAATACCAAATATACTCCAGATAGCTGAGAATATGTAGATTTCTTTCATATGCATCTTACTTGTGTACATTTATTTGTGTACAGTGAGGCCCACATGGCTGATTTTGCTTGATAAAATGATAAAACACTTAAAGCAGCTTTACTCTGCTAGGACAGCAGAGCAGGGCTGGCACCAAAGGCCAGATCCTGCCACCCTTCTGGCATGGGCACTTTGCAGAAGCAAACAATGTTGTGCTTCATGATGAATGGCAACCCTAACCACCACTACCTGCCTGGCTTTGGATCAAGTTTTCCTTTGATTAAAAATACATGAAAGGAAATCTAAACCAAATGTCAATGGCCAAGAGATTTTTCACACAGAAAACAGTGATTGAATATAAACAATGGTATTATGGACAGAAGCACATGTATAGGAATAATCCCCCCACGGTAGTCAATAATCTTGCAGCACAAACTAAACATTTCCTACTGGATCCAAGGTCCTTCCTGAAGCAGTTTAAACTACTTGAAGCAGATTTTTTTTCTTTCTTTCTTTTTTTTTTTTTCTTTTCTTGAATGTTTTGTTGTGTCATAGTGTGATAGGAATTCATGAAGGTGTCATATAGGAAGTTGAAACCTGTGCTGCCCTGAGGCACGTGCTCTCATTGTGGTTCCAAGATAGAGAAATAATAAAGATGGAGAAAGGTGGGTTTTCAAGCAGGACAGAGTGCAATGGAATAGACTATTCTTTTATTTTACTGCTCAAACTTGTAAGATCAAAGCCCTGCTGGAGAAAACAAGAATTGCTATTATTTCTTTTCTACTCCCTTTTATTGCTCCTTTTCTAGGAAGAAACGTTCAGAGTAGTAAAAATCAATACCCTCTCTGTCAACTTGCATGCCACTGAATGCTAAAAGCCAAGGGGAGCAACAACAGTGTGGAAAAATCTTTGACTTTTGTTTCAACTGAATTTTTCAATCTTTAAAGTGAACCAGCGGTGTTGATTTCTAATCCTGGACGCTTCTACATAAATACTTGCTAAAAACTCTGATACACTTATTAACAATGTATGTTGAAGGATTTAGAAATTAGGAATTCCTGTCATTCTTCCAGTGCCTCTGAAGCAGTGTTCTGGTGCTAGTCTGCTGGTAATCCCAGCTCTGATGGAATCTATTTCTTTTTATTTCTTGTACAAAGCAGGCAGCACACTGCAAAATGAGGACAGCAGCTGCAGTACTGATAGTGGTGCTTCACATCTCTGCAGGTGAGGGAAGCCCAGCCACTCCAGGACTTGGGCAGAAAACTTTCCATTTCACCCTTGGCATTGTCACTTCTCCCAGTTCCAGTTATGGCTATCCACTGGTACTTTCAGGCTTCAAAAATTTAAAGGAGTCATTTAGACCCACTAAATACAATGAGCCAAAGTTTTGAATTTGATGCAACCAAAGTTAGGCACATGCTGAAGTCTTTACTAGGTCAGAGCTTAAAATACCATTGTGATCAGCACTGTGTAGTATCTTCATGGGTATTTTAAACAGACATCTTATGGACTACACAAGATATTCTATTAACTTGAATAAACAAGTTTATTTGTTTTCATTCACACTTTTTGCATACAGAGTATTTTTACTTGAGTAACAAGTTATAAGTCTTCTATACCTCCCCAGTTTATATAGCTACGTAAGTAGCAGAATTATGTCAAGATGCATTTTTCTGTGGTACTCAATACACAGAGGGGGATTTCCTGATACAAACATATCCTAGAGTTGCTGAGGATGCATTCCTGAAAAGTGCCACAGTTGGTGATTTCACAGATGCAAATCAAATTTTCCCCTAAGACCTATGCAAGGGCAGGGGGTGGGATTTTTGCTTCAGAATTTTGCACAGGTTAAATGCTGAGGGACAATATATAATCCGATTCATATCCCAACATCCCTACCTAAAAAATAACAAAAGAAAAACTTCTAGGAAAATTTTTCTAAGATTTTAAGTGAAACAGCAGTTGTGGTCTGGCACACCAGAGTTCAAAGATGACAAGGATGACGTGAAGAATAACTATGTGGGAGCAAGACCATCAGGACTGTCCACTTGGCACATCAGTGCTTGGTAGGGACAGAAAAAGTGGAAAAAAATATTTTTCAGCAACTTGCTTCTCAGCACTTGGTTTTCAGTAGCTGAAGATGGTGATTTTTTTTTTTTTTTAATAAAAATTGATGACATGGCTGCACATTGGTCTGGGATTTTGAGCAGTATATATTTTTATAACATGAGATCAAATTGTGCAATCCCCTGGTGACCTTGTCCAACTGTTCTCAGAACAGACTACTGGTCTGAAAGATCTCAGCCACTTCATCTATTAGTCGGAGTAATCTTGTTCTTTCTTTCTGAATCACTATATGTATTTCTTTTTATCGTCTTTGTCATCTTGTTTCAGTCTCTCCCTTTATGTCAAGGTCAGTCAAGTCAACCAAGGGAGAAGTACAAAAAACCTGGGAACTGATTAGTGTAGGATGGTGTTAGATGATGAATGGCAGAACTCCCAAAAGCTGCATCAGGAAAATAAATGGTGTGTTACTGTACTTTCCTGGTTATTTACTTGTATGACATGTAAAACAACTGCATAAAAGGTGAATGGTTTTGTTGCTCCTTGTTATTAGAATTTCACTGTTATTCCCAGATAGATGTTTTCACAGAACCTTCCTGAGGACATTTTGGCAAATTTGACCTACAGGGACAGAGAAAGTGAACCTTAATTTCAGTTTTTATGAGGATCAATGAAAGGAGAAAAGAAGATGACAAAAAAGCAGTACTTCAGACTAATCTCTTAATTTGTTAGACAGCACTGCCCAAGTCCTACATCACTCAATTATCTCCATTGCCTGGCTGCAATACAGTTACAGCTTGTGTGAATCGTATTTCCAGAACTGCTATACTTTTTCAGGTTGAAAAATTAGATATTGAGCACCTCTGAAAAGCTGACCTTCCACCAATTATTTCCCACATACATTTTTCGTGCATCCGTTTTGTTCCATGCATCCATTCATCTGACTGGACTTTATGTTGCAGTTGCCTTCTTGGTGGAATATGGTTAGGTTTCTGTCCCAAAACCTTACTCTTTTCTTGGCTTCCATCCTGATTCACATGTACCCAAGACCATAAAACAAATAAATAAATAAAATAAAATAAAAACCAATTCCTATTATTCTCTGTCTCTGATGATTTGGTGATCAGTTTGAATTTTACTAGAAGTTTTATTCATTAACCTAGAAAGCCTTATTTGTTAACCTTCAAACCAAAACCGTGTATCACAAGAATGACTGAATCTACAAGCTGTTAATTACCACATAGAGAAATAAATAATTACAGCCCTTTTTAATTATCCCCTTAGACGGTAATATCAGTGTCTGATGGATTGTTAGGTAGGATTGACTATTGGCTAGTTTTAATTTCAAGCCAAATCTTCCACCTGTTTCTTTTCTTACACGTTGCTATGGTGAAGATTATCATAGACTGCATACAAAAGTGAAACACAGAAGGATCACTGAAAAACCATCCAGACAAAGACATGCAATAATAACTGAAAAAAAAAGCATATTACTTGGTAGGTGCCATTAAGCAGTCATATTTTTCTGGCCATATTTTGCTGTTGACCAGTCCAGAAATATATTTGGAATTGTAAACTTTAAACTCTTTCAATTTTCCTGACAAAATCTTTCTAACAAATACATTATCAAATACAAATGCTTTCTAACAAAGCATTATCATTGTCTTTACATGTCCCATTAGGTCCAGGCTGTATTGTGTGCTGGCACTTTTGGCCACTTTTATTCACACCCAGCTAGCTCTCCTGGACCTTAATGCTTCAGTCACAGGATTAACACCCCACAGAGAGATGGGAATATTTTGCAGAGCTCAGGGCAGAAAAAGCCAAACAAAGGACCCTTATCTGTAGGCGCCTGTGTGGGTAGGCTGCCACAATTCCAGTGTAATTCATGAATACTGGATATTTGCATTGCACATGTTCAGCAGAACTTGAAACCCAAAGGGCAAAGTATACTCTTGATAATCCTAGGAACTTATTAAATGTTCCCCAGATATACCAGTAAGGCCTGGAGTTTAGTTTAAAAGCTTTATTTTAAAGGCAAACACTTTATAATCTCTCCTCTAAAAGGACCCTCCCTATTGGACAACAACTCTTTGAAGGGAGAAGCAAAATATTAGTGCTAATCTTTCATTAACTTCTCTTGCTGTTACTCCTAAAGTGCCAGATCTGAGTTTCATCTGAACTTCATTTCCCCCTGAGATACAAATGCTTTCCACCCTCTCAATGGGTCCATTTTCTTTTATGATGTCTTCCCAGTGGTTTCTTCATATTTCGTTTGAGTGGGATGGGTATTATTGGGCAGTCACTAAAACTCAAGATCTTATTCCAACAACCTTCTTGGGAGCATGTTTGAGTCCAGATGATTCAAACTCTTTCTTTGGCAGAAGACTCCTCTAGTTAAGTGGGAATATTGCCCATAAAAAAGAAATGGACTCCAAATGTTCTTGTAAGAAGGAAGTCCTGTGAAGGCATCTATTCTGTAGTAGCAGAAGTGAATAACATTGAAAATCACAGATTTCCTCCCAGCAGAACCTCTGGAGCTTTGGATGATGATCAAGAGCATTTGGGACAGAATTGTCTGAGCAGAAGTCACAAAAGCAGAAATTTTTCTGGCAACGTTCCAGTAATAGAAACAAGGGATTTCTGTTATTTTGGGGAAATAAAAAGTTCACTAAAATTTTAAAGACTGAAAAGCAATCATTTTTATTTCAAGTCCAAACTGAATTTATTCAGAACTATAAATCCATCCTTTATTATTCTTCACTGAGTCGTCTCAAGTAGGACAATCCAGAGCTACAAGTACCAAATGGGATAAAGTTTCTGTGTTCCATTCTGGACCTGCCACTGTTTTTCAGGATATGTGCCTCAGCTCATATTCCTGCATGTCACTTTTCCCTAGTATAAAATAATGGCATTCTTTCTGTTTTTGCAGGTTGGACCACACACTTTTTCAGATTTCATGGCAAATTACTAGAAACATGAGCTAGTGGTATTGATTGTACATTAATTATTCACTCAATAGTCAATTATTAATTATTAAAGGTCTTATTTTACTCTAGGTTGAAATGGATTGCTAGGTGCTTGGAAGTTATTAATACACAATAACTCTATCAGGTTTTGCAGCACTCTGTTTTACAATTCAGTTTCAGTGGAATGTACTTTCCAAACCTTTACATTCAACAGTAAAGCAGATACAAACATTGAAGCCAAATGCTACAGTGAGATTCCTCAGCAGCACAGACACATGGTTAAGAGCTTTTAGCTTTCTTTCATGGGGGATTACATACAACCTGAAATATTTGGCTGGTGCACAGTGCCTGGTTTGGTCCCTGCCTCTTAACAGGAATGCAAGAAGGGCATTCAGGAGCACTGTGTAAGTTGCCCAGTCATTGCTGGGACTGAAGCTACATCCCAACAGACAATCCATGTAAAAAGGCCATCTGCAAACCTGTGGGCTCATGGCTGACTTCTCTTGTTTGGCTGCTGTGCCATTCTCTAAGGAAGCAGTGGATCCACCAACGAAACTGATTTTGCAAGATGCCAAGCCAAGACAAGCACTGTAGAGTAATGCTGAGTGTGGTCATATCTTCTGGTGGCATAATTACATTCCCTTGGAGACAAAAAAAAGGAAAAAAAGATGTCATGAATCTACCAGTTAACCCTTTAGTTCACACCCCCTCAGTAGAGAAGGACCACTTTTCTACCCTAAAACACAGGGCGTCCCTGCAGAGCTGATTGCTGCAAAGACACAACTTCATCTACTCCTCTTCTACACTGAATGTCTCACCACAGGAATTGACTCAAATGAATACTTGTGGCCATTGTGGGTATATTTCCCCAGTGGTTCTGGCCTTTATGAAACCAAGTATTGAGTCCTCTATGTCTGGCCTTAAAACTCTGTTTCCCTGTGTCCAGCCTCACTCAGTGCTCTGTGATTTGCATTCATTTTGCACACCAAGCCCAGATTTTGGCTTACATCCCCATGAGCCTCCCCCTCAGAGATATCCAAGCCTCAGACATCTGTAAGTCAACTTGCAGTCCAAAAGGATCTTACTAGCTTAAATAATTTAATTGCTTACTGGAAAGAATGGCTAGGAAATAAACTAATCATGACTCCACAGGCTTTAAAACAGCTTAGTGTTTCTTTGTGAAGATGTAAGAGCTTCCCATTTTCACTGTTTTCATCTATTCTTGGAGGCTTAATTTTTTTCCTCAGTTTTTTTCCTCCTGCCACTGACCAGCAATGGCTTGTTAGAGCTGCAATTAAGAAGGAGTTTAGAGCATGCATATGAATGATCAGAAAGGAACAAGGGACCACCAAGGCAGAGTTTCAGGACCTTGGGGCAAGAGATGCCCATCAAGGGCTCCAGGAGAATGTAATAACTGAGCCATGATAAAGCCCAGTGGGACTTGGAGAGCTTTGGTGACCTCCTCCTGAGCTGCAGAGCACCCAGGGCAGCAGCCAGGCTGGCTCAGCAAGGATTATGTGCCATAATGGTTAAAACCTTGGCACCCACCTCAGGTCTCCTTCTATTAGTATTCTCAATGGTAGGTTTGTATCAGTGTTAAGAGATTTGGAAAAAAACCCCAAACTTTGGCACTGTTTTATATGGAAGGTGCACAAGCCCTGAAAAGACTGTCCACAGTGTAAAGTCAAGAGCTGGCAGACAGACAAGCCTAAGCTAGAGAGATGTCTGGTTAAAGGAATTCACCCCATGAAAGGCTACCTGAAGGTGTAGGGGATTTTGCAATGCACTGAACTACTCAAGACTTCCATTGGTTCTCAAATTTTTGAGGTGGCTCAACATGCCTGAGTTTACAAACTGCTGTAGGTATTTGTTAAAGTTTTTGGGTTACTTGAGTTCCTATTCCAAAGCAAATGCCAATTTTTCAAATTTTCCCCCTCATAACAGATGCAAATTTTGAAATCTTGCTATAGAGATCAAATTGAAAAAGTCTGATTTAGAGGTAAAAAAACCATGTCCTTTGGAAAGTATTAAAAATTGTGCAAGAAAAAAATGTAGAGAAATTAAGTATGTTGCCATGAAATATGGGTTGAAGACCAGAAAAAAGCCGGTAGCATGTGCTAATAGAAAAGGCAAAACAAAATATGACACAAAGATAAAATCCCAACTAAATGGTCTCCTTTGTTTGGATTAAACATTTCCTCAATATCAACATGTTCTGACAAAACATTTCAATTTTGCCAAAATTGCGTTTCCTGGCAGAAATGGACAGTAAAAAGGTTTTGACTAGCACAAGCACACGTATGCCAAGTGATTCCTTTTGTGTGTTGTGGTTTTCATCCACTGTGGAGCGAACTTTCACTGAGCCTCATTCATTCATCCGCCCCGCCATAAATTCACGGCTATTTTAAACACGTTGTAAAGCGAACCGCGTCACTTGGCCAGGAGTGTGGGGCAGGAATCCCTCTGTGCAGCCACCCCACAGCCAGCCTCGCCACCCCCGGCATGCACCAGCCCCACAAGCCCAAGGGCAGCCAGGACCAAGTGCCTCCTCCTGGAGATGTCTGTAACTTCAGCAGCCAGCTCAAAGAGAGGGATCGCTGCTCTTCTCTCTCTCTCTCTCCCCGCTTTAAAACATCTTTCTTCACATAAGGAAAGCTGCTACCTCCGTTCTGAGCACGGAGCCAACAAAGCCATCACGAAAGGGATGTGTTGCCAGAGTCCAGAAAGGGTTAAGGCAGCACTTGGAGAGGTTTGGGGTGACGTGTGCTTCTGGACGCCGGAGAAGTCTCTTGAAGGTAGTTCCCCTCTGGTGAGGATGGGAGCGTGCTGAGGTCTGAAATCCGAGATCCCTCGCAGCCTGGAGCTGGTGAGGTCCCAGTAAAAGCTGTTTGCCTGCTTTCCCTCCCCGAACAGTCAGAGCGCTGCACTGGCCTGGGCAGCATGGAGCGAGCACCCTGGACACTTGTAGGACTCACCCTTCTGCAGCTCCTGCTCATCTCCTGCTTGCCAAGAGGTACTGTAAGAGAGCGTGTGTGTTCCCGGCACGGTCGAACGAGTCCCTGTCCTGAGTGTGGCCGGAGGGGTTTGATCTCATGCGCTGTCATGGGAAGCAGAGAGATCTGCAGGGACAGCACAAGAAAGGGCTCTGCTTTATGTACTTTTGTCTTGTCAGCATGGAGTGTGTGTGCGTGTGTGTGTGTAGGTTTACTCAGGAATGATTTTCAGGCAAACTTAATAGCCTTAAAGAGAAACAACTGGCTGAATTTGTTTGCCAATGGCCATTAAGAAAAAGGTATGCAATCACTTTGCTCATTACTCCTTTTATTTTCTCAACACTCAGTGCTAAGGAAATGATGATAAAAAGAGGCATTTAAGTCTCTGAATTGTAAAGCGTAATTTGTTTAGTTTGGCAAGACAGAGATTTTCCTCTCCAGCCCCAACACCAAGAATGAAGGCAAGGGAGAAAAAAGTGAAGGAAAAAAAAGAAAACAAAACCCACACATTGTTTCCAATCTGGGATTTAGTTCTTCCAATATTATTCTTTCGAAGGGGAAGCCTTGTTAAAGCAGAACGATCTTTTTTATACTCAAGCCCCATCCCGGTTTCTGCTGAACCAGCATGTATTATCTTGATAAGGCTGAGCAAAAAGCATTTACTGCTGAGTGCAAATTTGCTGCAGTTACGGCCACGAACCTGGGCTGTTTACACCTGGAGGTGTCCAGACCTGCTTGCAGCAGCCAGCTGTCAGCACCGGGGCTGCTTCCTTGCGAGCTGCACCCTAAGGACCGGCAGGTGAGGTGCCCTCAAGTCACCCACCCCTGAAGCTGCTGCATATTTCGGCACCGCTGACCCCTGGTACCAGGGGAGCTGTCAGATCTGCAGGCACTCGGATCTCAGTGATTGTAAAGAATTGGTGCCCAGGATGGTGCTCCAGGGCCACCCTCAGCACGGGTCTCCCTCTGCAGAGCCCTCCCCTGCCGACCCCTCAGGACACGGGGAGCGGGGTCATCTGGCCACCAACACCTGCAGCCACCCTGGGAGCTCAGAGGCACAGAGAGCTTCTCCCCACCTCTGTGCCACATGCCCTGCCTTGTCCCTGCAGCGGCCTATCCCTCAGACGTGTGACACCTGGCAAGAACTCTCAGAACTCTCCCTGCCAGTGGCAGAGCATCCCCGGGCACAGGCTGTGGCTGCCAGGAGGCTGGGTGGGCACAGACCCCTCCTGCTGCAGGGGCTCAGGTGTGCAGAGTGACCCAGCCCCGAGTGCCCTGGGCAGCGGGGACAAGGACAGCCGTGCCCAGTGGGACACAAGGGCTGCGGGGCTTTGGAGGGAGAGTTCTGGTTCCCCCAACACCCACTCCTCACACACCAGCGAGCAGAGCCTGTGGGACACACACAGGGATGCCAGCTGTCCCCCTTGTCCCCTGCCATGGCTCCCCTGCCCTGCAGCAGTGGCTGGTGGCCCTTGCTGGGCACACAGCTGGCAGCAGGAGATGGCCAGGAGCCCCCGCAGCCACAGCAGGAGGGGCTCTCAGAGACAGGGGAGCCACTCAGAAGTGCGGTGGCCTTAACATGTCAGGGCAGGTTGGAAAAGAGCGTTTTGTCTCCTCCCCACAGATGTATCCAATTTTTGTCCATATTTATCACACCCAGTTGCACAGGGCCTGCCTAGAGAGCTGGGGGCAGGAGTCAGGGCGGTCTGGGAATTTATTTTTTGGAATAAACTTGGAGTGCAAGTGACTCATGTTTCCTTAAAAATATATGTGTGTTTTTGTGTGTTTCTGCCTATCTAAACCCTTCCCAACCTCTCTTCCCCTCCCCCTCCAACCTCTGTCTAGAGAAGTGAAGGCCAGATGCACTCAGACACATCCAGATGCATTCAATCTTAGCAAATGGGTTACTTCAGTTCACATGTTTAGGTTCCTAGCATGGACAAAGGGAAAGAGCCTTGCCTTTTGTTTTGGAAAAAAGCTGGGGTTACTCGCTTTTGACCCTGAGGTCTCTTCAAGTAGCTCCCAGGAGTCCCTGCCAATGCCCAGGATTTTTCTCTCCACCAGCCCTGAGCAGCACAGGACGGTGCAGCTGTCAGCAGCAGGACCTCCCCTGGACATGTGGATGCCCCTGTCCCTCCTGCAGGAGCAGGGACATGGCGAGGGGCCAGCTGGAAGGAAAGCCACAGGGCAGGGAGGCAAGAGATCAGCAGGGACTGAGGCTTGGCAGGCTGGGGGCATCTCCAGCCCTTGGTTAGGCCGGACTAGACACTACACCAGAGCTGTAAGGACTAAAATTTGAGGAGGGTTGCTGCTGGCTGTGTGGACTATTTCTCTCTGGGCAACATTAACTGCAAGTTAATTTGTCAACACGTTTCAGGTCTCACACCATTACAAAGGGGCAAATCCTCAAGGCAGGCCCAGCACCACTCCTCTATGTTTAGGACACGAGCACATTCTCATGTTATGTGGTCATGAATTTCAATACTGCAGCTGCCCCTTCCCAGCAGCTTTCCAAACATTCTCCCTTATTGCAGAAGTCTAACATCATCAATGCTGTCACTTACTCAAAAGTTCTACACTCATTACCTGTTCCTGTTCCTTGTCTTGCAGCACAGAGTAAACAAATTCTCTTCCTGATCCTACTAGTATAACTTTTCCGCCCAGAATAAGATCCTCTGTCCCAGAAAGAATTAAAGCCTGAAGGGTAATATGGCAACCTCTGAAGACCCTTAACCTGCCTATTTCTTCCTGCCACAGCTTTTCTCAAATGAAGCCACAAAGCCAAAAATAAGATCACAAATGCCACGTCATAAATACTGACAAGAAACTAAAGGCGAGCAGTATGTTAAAAAGACAGTCAAATTATTGTGCATTTATTTAGTGGACAGATTTCACTTAGTATTGTAGATTTCCTTCTGTGCTCTGGCTTTGATTTTTTTTTTTTTTAATAGAAATCCTTTCTTTTTGCCTCTCCCTTGCCACTGTGTGAAAGAACACACTACAGGCAGAGAAGGATGCCAACTGACTCTGCAAAAGCAGCAGTCTAATTATTCAGCAAAGGTCTGTGACCATAAAGTAAGTACACCAAGTAAAACTGAAACAGGGATGTATTTTAGCTCCTCTTTTAATTAGCCCAGCTGCTGAAAAGAGTAATAGGTACATAATTTCTAAAGAGAAGCAAGTGGTTTTAGAGACAGCATTATCCTTTTCATCCTCTTAACACATCAAATAGACAAACGGACAAAATATGCACTATAGTTTATCTGAGGCAAAAAGGTTAACAATAAAGACCTGTATTTTCTTTTATTATTAAGGGCTTGGGATACATCATTTTTCAAGAGCCCCAGTAAAAGTCTCTTAAAGGGAACATCCTTCTTCCCTTCCAAGTTGTCTTCCTCACTGAAACCAAATGGAGAATTTTGCTACTCATCACAATGGAGTCACAGTTTCAGCCAGTGCTGCATCAGAGCATTTCCCGTGGTCCATGTCCACACACCTGGCAGCTGTGGGGCAAGGCTCAGCTTGCATATCTGTACAATGGCAGTGGAGCCAAGTAAGAAAGGAGCAGAAAAATGAGATGGACCTAAAGAAAGTGTAAGCTGCTACTAGGTTTCATCTCTGTTGAAGCTGTCCTTTCTTTAATGAGAAGTTAAAGAATACTTTCAAATTAGAGAATCCTTTCAGAAATATTACATGGCCAAACATTCTCTACTAACAGCCTTAAGAAATTGTTCCTTCAAATTCAACTTCTTGTTTCTTCAGCAGAAGACAGTAGTTGTTGTTGAGCAGCATGTTGAAAAACTAAGATGAAATCAAACACAAAGGGGCATGTTCTCATCTGTGGAACACGAACTGGTTAAATAATCACTTCGAAAAACTCATCCTCTATGGACTCCAATTCTAGAGATGTATCTATCTGTTTGTATCTGGCCTTACTTACACTGCACTGTTACTGCAAATGGCACTTTTCAAAGCGATTTGAAATAATATTTCTTAGAGATTAAGTAGTGTTTACCAATGAATGTACAGATGGATTAATCGAGGCATGGAAGGAAAACTTTTGCAGGATAACAGAATGGACTTGTAGCATAGGAAGTTCCCTCCTAGGACACATAGGGCAAACTGGTTTTTTGCTCAAGGACACATAGGGCAAACTCGTCCTTTGCTCAATCAGTCGTCTGATCCCTCCACATAGCAGCTACTGTCAGCACAAATGCAGGGATGAGAATGGGAAGTCAGAGTGAGAAGGGAGAAAAATGTCCCATCTCAGCAGCAGCAAAGGCTTATATCAGCTTAAAGTGACTGTACTCTAAAAAAATTCTCATTCTTCCAAAGAAGTGGAAGACACAAAAGATAATTGGTATAATTGGGCTTGCTTCAATTCACCTTAGCTCTTAGCTATACAGTTTTACCAGCTCTCAGATCCTCGGAACAGAAATCCCTTTCCATCTAGCAATATACAAATTCACTATGGCAAAAGATTAGTCAGCTGAAGCTGACATTTCACCATGAAGAGTGGCCCGACCCACCCCGGAGGCAACAATACGCTTGTGAATCTGTTCCTCAATCACCAAAGCTTTAAGGCTGATCTCAGCCCTGGGGATGAGGGGAGGCAGCAGCATCACTGAGGTGAATTGTTGCTGGGTGACACTGCCAACAAGGAGGACATTCCCTGGGAGCATTGCCTCCAACTGGTGTCCTGCCAAATCCATCACTGACAGCCTCTAGCATCTGACGTGCTGTAGGGATTGGGAGCTCTTGCTAGGTGCAGGTGTAGGTAGCAAGCATGAATGTGCTGCCATCTGAACCTGGAAATGTTGATCTCCCACCTCGCAGTCCTGCTCAGGCTGGACCCAAAGCAGGGTGAAAGGTTGTGTTGGGCTGTGCCAGGCTCCTGAGCCAAGCAGGTCTTCCCTGCAGCACACACCCTGCACGTTTGTGTGCTTTCCCAACACAGGCGTTTCTTGCTTGGTTTCCATAGTCTTGAGCTGCTTCCATGTGAGCTGTTTATGCCTGGATTTAATGGGCTTTTCTTCCATCATTAAAATCTCATAAATTAATGCACTGTTTATTTGCCTGTCCAGAGTCTTGTTTGTTCTTTGCAGCTAAATATTTTGCATGGGTTGTCAAGCAGCTTCTTCCGGCTTGTCCCAAAATCAAAGACACAGCCACTGCCTGCAAGCCAGACTGCCTGCTTTGGAAGATTATCAAAGTAAAGCTCACAAAACACCCCACAATTATCTCTGCCACAGCTGGCTGAGGCCTCGCTTTCAGTATTTTACTCAGTCAATAAATCTTCCCCCACTTTTCTCTGCCTCGTTCTCTTCTGTTTTGGGGTAATAATGGCCAAGTGTGTGAGTGGGAGCTGCCAGTGGCTGCCCATCCCCAAACACACAGCGGGGAGCAGGGTTCTGCCTCTGCCTCCCTGGAGCACAGGCTGAGCTCAGCCACACAAACAAACATTGATTGCACACATAAGTGACTCTCTGCATAGCCCTCTTAAACTTCTGAGGCAAAGGCTTTATTTGCCTTTTTTTTTTCCTTTTTTTCAGTCGCTCAGAGATAAAACAAAAGGGATCTTGCTATTATTAAAAGGATGCATAAACTCTTCAATCATATTTCTTTAAAGGTTAGCTTCCACAGAATCTCAAAATAATAGATTCCATGATTTCTGTGTATAAAATCCTAGAAAGGCCACTTAAACGTCCACATATTTTCTTGTCAAGGCTATATAAATTGCCAAACTCAGAAATGAAGAACCTGAAAGGGAATTAAATTGTCAGTAAATCAAAAGACAGTTTATTTTCATTGCCTAAGTCGAGACAAAAGAAGTGAGAGCAGCAGCAAGTATAGGTGGCAGCAAGTATATTTTTATAATCTTTTAAGGGCTAAGATGTGCTACTCCCTTCTTAATACTAAATATTACCTCAAGGCCAACTTGTTCTACAAATAACACATTTGATCCACCAAGAATAAGTGTGGCCTCTGCTTTTTGGCTCTGTTGTATACACAACCTCTACATATAAAAATAAATATACATATGCACATATTCACACTGCCTACCTACAAATACATTTAATTGTGTGATATTTTAAGAAAGAATAGAGTAATTTAGGTTGAAAGGGACCTCTGGATGTCAGTGCTAACTTGAAAGTTAAGTTGTGTTGCTCACAGCCTTATCTTGCCAGGATTTCAGTTCCTTCAAGGATGGAGGCATTCCTTTGTCTCCCCAATGTAGCTTTGCTGTGAATATTTGGATCATTTTACAGACAAAAATTTCTCATGGATAATACATCCACTTTATTAATCAGCTTTAGCAATCCTGAGATAAATTACATTTCTATCGAGTTAGAAAAAGTGAGAATTTGAATTATTCTTTACAAAAGCTCTGAGTGTTAGGTAGTTATTTATTAGTCAGACTTTAGAGAGTCTTCAGGAAGGAGTGACACCCCCATCCCATACACCAGAGACACAGTTATTGTCTGTCTTGTATGGTGAGATGATGTATCAAACTGAGTGTCAGTTTTACGGAGATAATTAGATGTGTGTAATTAATTTTCTCTGGAATCTGAATCAGATACAATTCATAGATACAAGGCTTAATTAAAAGGAATAATAGCCATAGGTTAAGAAGCCCCAGCTTGGCCAAGTTGATTGACTGCCATTCTGGAAATTAGAAGGCATGAGTTTAATTCCCAACTCTACTATTGTTTTTGCCTGGGACCTTGAGCAAAGTCACTTCGCCTCCCTTGTGCTTCATTTTCCCATCTGGAAAGAGAGTTTTGTAAAGCATGTCAAGATCTACAGGCAAAAGGGTCTACAACTGCTGAACACTAAGATTATTTCAATGCAAGATTCCACTACAGGAATGAAAAACTACAAAACCTTATTGGATGGCAGGAATAGCTTTTTCTTTTTGGAATTATTATAGGGGCAGAGGGAGGGAGGGATGGAAAGATTTCAGCACAAACAGCAGCCTCCTTCCTAAACGTAGAGCAGCAGTGGTTGGTACACCAGGCACAAGGGAAAGGCTCAGTTCTGGGGAGCACAAAGGGCTGCATTTCATTTCCCAGCCAAAGGGGGGGTGGGAAAAAAACCAAAAAAACCACAAAAACAACAAGAAGAAACAGTTTGGTGGTCCTTTTTTTAATGGAGTCAGTAAAAAATCATTAGGGGAGAAGATAAGCTTCTGGGAACCAGACTCCATGAGGTCATGGAGAGTCAAGTGAGACAGAGCAGCAAGGCTCAGTGGCAGGGAGCTCCAGCAGGCACAGTAATTAGGTTATCTGAGAAAATGAAACAAAAACAGTTGTGTGAGAAGGGAGCCAGGTACAGGCATGGATGGGAGTGTTTCACCTTAGAGATGTATGGCTTGTTTCGTGACAAGGCAACCCTGTTACTCAGAGTTTAATACACAAGGAAAAAGGTTGTTACCTAACCACAATTTTAAAATGAAGAAGAAAAAAAAAAGAGGATAAAAGGGGAAAAAAGAGATAGTCTCATTAAGCTTCCTTCATGTCTTATCTTTCAAGTCTGCTCTCTTTTTACTATCAAACTCCATGAAAGCAGTCATCAGCTGGTTAGAAGGCACGCTGACAGCTCTGTGCACTCCTTGGATCTCTCTTTGTAGAATTTAGACAGCACACTGGTGGGGAAAGGCAGGATCTGCACTTATTGTGGCAGTCCTGAGTCACAGTCTGAGGTTGTTTCTTAAAAGGGTACTTCCAGCATAGCTGAGATATCATATGAGGTTATGCTAAATAATAGAAAGATGTTACCATATTAGAAATGCCAGGCAAAACCGAATCTTAAACAATAAAAAAAAAATCTTGTTTCCTTTGGCAGTGAAGTCGAATGTAACAGCATGTGCTTCTGCGTGAAAATAGGGAGTGAAACCAGCTAAAATCCAACTTTAAAAGTGGCCTTTCCTGGTGGGCCCCCTAGTTTTCAAGAACAGCAAATTCACAAGCAGAGATGCAACCAAAACATGCAATCATAGTTTAAATAATCTATACATGATGTTTTACATCAGTCCTGCAATCTGAAGAAACTCTCTCATGTGATGTCATCCTCTGTGGTTTTTAAAGCTATTTTTCTCACCACAGAAGGGGGAGGCCTTACAGAGAAAGCAAACATAGTCCTTCCCTCTGGTCTGTTTGCTTCCTCTGGCTGGCACTGCCACTGTTCTTCTGATATGCAAACCACGCTGACGTTTCAGGCACATGTTAGCACCTAGTTTGGGTTTTTCTTGGCCAGCCTCATGCCACCCATGATCTGATAAAACACTGGATAATAGATCCTGCCATTGCTCATCAGATAATGGGTTATTTCTGTGTGTCCTCCTCTCTGTTCTCTGCAGAGTACACAGTGATCAATGAAAACTGCCCAGGAGCCGAGTGGAATATCATGTGTCGGGAATGCTGTGAATATGACCAAATTGAGTGCATCTGCCCAGGACAGAAAGAAAGAGTTGGCTACACCATTCCCTGCTGCAGGAACGAGGAGAATGAGTGTGACTCCTGTTTAATCCACCCAGGTATGTTTGTGGCTATGCTGCGTTCACCCCAAATCTTTGGCCAAAGCATCATGGCAGATGCTGGGCAGGGGCAGTGGTGAACAAGCACATCTCACTGAGGCATGGGACTGCCCTGCATTTCCTCAAGAACTTCCTCTGCCACTCAGCTGATAGCAGCAAGACACTTGGCAAGGCTCCCCCAAAGCAGGTAGCATCACTGGGCAAAACAACCCAACACTTTCTAGTAGCAGTGCTGTCCTCAGGATGTCTTGGGCAGACCTGGAAGCTGCCAAAGGGTAACACTGGTATAGCTGGCTTCACAACAGGAGTGCTTTGGTGGTACTCTTGGTTGATTTGCATCCCCAAAGCAAGAAAGGAGAGACAAATCCCACAAGCAAGGAGGAAAAAAAATGTGAAAGGAGAGAGGAGAAGAGAGCAGGAGGAGCTAGGACCAGTTTAAAAGTCATCAGAATCATTTAGGCTGGGCCCAAGTGGCATCAGCACACGCATTCAGACTCCTGAGAGAGGCGTTTACAGTTGGAGCAATGAGATTTAGAGGTTTGGGCAAGTCAGACCGGGAGTTTGGTTCCAAATCTCAGTCTGAGCTGCCTAGGGCGTGGAGGTTGGGTATGGTTCCCAGCAGGAAAGCTGTCAGCACCTCCACAGTCATTAACGTCACTGGCATTTTCTGTGGAAAAGGCAGAGAGGCTGCTCCTCTTCCTGCAGGACAATCCACCTTGGCTTTCATCTAACACAGTGGCTCTCGTTCTAGGCTGCACCATCTTTGAGAACTGCAAGTCCTGTCGCAATGGCTCCTGGGGAGGGACACTTGATGACTTCTACATCAAGGGAATCTACTGTGCAGAGTGCAGAGCTGGCTGGTATGGAGGGGACTGCATGAGTAAGTGTCCTAAAACGGGCAGGGAGGGATGTCAGGGACAGAGCCAGGGCCATGCTGTGCCTTTCCAGCTATTCCTGTACAGCAACTCTTGCAATGGGCACAAGCAGGAGAAGGCAAACACAACCAGGCAGTAAGCAGATCTACTGTCAGGAAAAAAACCACTTCTCTCCCAGTGCTTGTCTGACAGGAATTGGACTGGGTCTCATGTCACAATGGGTTAGAACCCTACTAAATGTCTGTTTGGGTTTGGTTTATTGTAAAACTAACCACCGTGACTCCGGAAATCTTCTGTAATCTGCATTTCTTGGACACACTTCATCCTAGCCCTGGAGTATAAACATAAACGTTTACAAGGGCAACAGCTTTATCAAAGAGCTTGCCCTCTGTCCTCCTTCAACCCCTGGCAGCCCCAAGGATATCCCAGTGTTTCCTTCCTCTGCCACACATCTTCAACACGCTTCAAGGTGCCTCTAGAAAACACAGTCTTGCAACTTCTGATTATGTCACAACAATGAGTGTTTCAGGCCCTGGGACCAATATCTAAAGGTTTTGTTCCTGACAGTGTACAAAAGCTCCTGCTTTTTAGTTTTGCTAAACTGTTAATCCCAATTCTGTCTTCCAGTAATGAATTCCATCAGCTAATTGTATAATGTTTAAGACTGGTATTTCCTTCACCAATTTCCTGCCAGTGAAGGTGTAGCTCTCTTTCAATATTTATTGACTGTCTCTTTGTTCATATTTCACTGGAAGGGATAAAAGCAGAGTCAGCTTTCTCTACTTTGTTCTGTCCATTGTGCTACATTCCTTAAGCTTATGTGCTCTTAGTCATTGATTTTAAAGCAACAATTTAACTTGCTTTCACAACACTGCCCATGACCGTTCAGGGGGTGAAAGCATATAAAATAAAATCATTGCTTCAAACAGCAGAATGTGGGGAACCAACACGTTTCAGCAACAGAGCTAACTCAACCTTGAGGCTTTGGAAGTTGATCAACCGAGTCTCTTGCCATTTATGGTGTGATTTCTGAGAACACTTTAAACTCCCATTTTCTCTAGGTCCATGCTAGAGCTTCTCTGGAATTTTCTTTAAAAGCAGAGACAAGAAAGCGTCATTAACTCATCTAATTTTTCCTCCGTCTGCCTGAATATATTGGTTGCCTACAGTACATTTCAGCTTATCCTTCCCACTTGTATTGAAGCAAATACACCTTCATGCAGGGGTCTGTTTGGACATTTTTGCTGTACCGAAATTTTCGACAGCTTTGTCTTACAGTGTTTTTCTTGCTACTTGCTCTTTCAATGCAAGCAGTGTGACACTGAGGCTGTGGTCTCTTTCACGTGGTTCTGTGGTAGGGTAAGAAGTGTCTCTTCCACTCTTAAAGTGAGGACACAGAGGACAGTTGTGACCCCAGCACATCCTGAGTTCCCCTTTGGTGGCTCTCATGGTTATCTCAGTTTTGGCCTTGATGGTAGGCTCAGGCATGCAGGGAACTGCACGTCTGGAAAGCAGCCTATCTATAACCATGCTGGGTGCAGGACTGCGGGCTCACAGCGATGTGGCTTTGGGTCTGAAGGCTGGCCAGCAAGTACCCTTGGCATGCCAGCAGGCGCTGGCTGCTGGAGCCGTGGATGTGCTAACACATCACAGCTGGGAGAGCACAGGAGGATCTCTCTTTGGTACCTGAGTGCAGCATCACAGCTGAAACTTAGCAGCCAGCCCTGGGTGCCTCGCCAGCGGCAGCGGGCCAAGAAAACCCACAATGACAAAGAAGCGCCGCCACGCTAATGGCGGGATGCAATCTGCCTACACCGTCCTGCCTCGCCAAAGCCAGAGCATTGCCGGAGCGCCGGGCTCTGTCTCCCTCTCGCGGGGCCGGCGGGCGCTGCTGCGGCTCCCGGAGCTGGGACCGCCCGGGCGGGCAGCGCTGTGATCGCATCCCTGCTCTGCCGGGCCGGGCTGGGGCAGCGCATCCCCGGCGGGCACTGCATCCCCCTGGCAGGCACCGCATTCCTGGTGGGCACCGCATCCCCCTGGCAGGCACTGCATCCCCCTGGCAGGCACCGCATTCCTGGTGGGCACCGCATCCCTGGAGGGCACTGCATCCCCCTGACAGGCACCGCATCCCTGGAGGGCACCGCATCCCTGGCAGGCACCGCATCTCCCCAGCTGCATCCCCGGCGGGCACCGCATGCCTGGCAGGCACTGCATCCCCCCAGCCTCATCCCCCGGCGGGCACCGCATCCCCCGGCGGGCACCGCATCCCCCCAGCCTCATCCCCCGGCGGGCACCGCATTCCCCGGCGGGCACTGCATCCCCCGGCCGCATTCCCCGGCGGCAGCGGCACCGCACGGGCGGCAGGTGGCGGGAGCGGTCCCCGGGGAGGCGGCGCCGTGCGGCTCCGGCATCCCGCGGGATGGGCGCTAGCGGGAGCGCGGGGATGCGGAGCAGCTGCGGGCAGGATCGGTGACCACTCCGTGCTGTGTGCCAGCGGCTGGGCACCTCCGGGAGAACAACGAGCCCCGGCCCCGGGCGGCGCTCGAAGGGCTGAGTGCATTCGCCAGCGCAGCGTGAGCCCCGGGAGAGATTAGTGGGAACTGCCAAATAAAGTAGTGATGATGGAGGGCCATGGCAAGGAAGAAGTACCATGGGATGGCCCGTGGGTCTATCCGGTTTGTAGTATCCACTGGCATAGCTGGAAGCCTGGGTGTGTCTGAAAACATACCAAAGGATACCAGATCATTTGGTAAAAAGATAAATTATACAGGGTAGGACAAAGGAGTGTTATTAGGAAATAAGCACACGGACTAGATTTAACTGGGTGCTGGTATATTTCCTAGTGGGACTTCTCTCGGATTGAATTGTCATGACCTAAAAGGCACATCAGGCTCTAAAACCAGAAGAAAACCAACCCTACAGAGCCCTTTCCTCTGTACCCTGCGCTCCAACAGCTTTTGCAAACCCCAAGTTATAATGTTACTTCAAGGCACATGCTCCATCAAAGCAGGGGACAAAGTGGAGTTTTCTAACAGCTGATCTCAGCTCTGCTGTCCAAATGTGGACCCTGTGCCAGATAAGAGTACTTGTAGTTTTTGACACTTTCTGAACATTAATGTTTCACGTAATACTGGTGACCAACAACTAACAGGAAGCAACAAGTTGTGACAAGTGACAGCTGCCTCCCATATCAGCCTGTTTCTGAATAGCAGTAACTTTTCTACTCTTTCTCCTCTGTCCAGCCATCTTGACCTTTGAAGGAGCCTCATGTCTAAGATGCAGCACTCGAACAGAAGATAATGAGTTCTTACGAGAGGTCATCTTAGGACCTCTCCCTCCATCAACACACAGGTCTCTGTGGGCTACAACTCAGAGGTCTCCTGAATTTTTTATTCTCTGTTAGTAACAAGCCTTGGAGGAAATCTTACTGTGGCCCTGAAAGCTGCCTTTTTTTCAGGAACAGGAACGGAACAAGGATGTTGATACTCTGCCAAAGTGGTTTATTTTTTTGTAAATGAGGCAGAATTTGCCAGCATTTGTGTTTATGATGTAAATTATTTTTGAGAGCTTTCCAGGTCTCCCGCAGATTTAGAATAGGAAGAGAAAAGACTCCTTTTGATCAACATATGATTGAACTGTTGGTCCGGGGAGTCAAACTTCTGCTAGAAGCGCTGGAGATTTAAGAGCAGAGTTTTGATGTGATCGCAAAGGTGCTTCGTGCAGAGAAGGGTGGGAGCAAACCTGAGAACGTTCTTTTGGAGAGGGTCACTGAATGGCTCCTCTTTAGTCTCTGGACCACCTGCTTTGCTGGCCAAACCTACTTCCTCGGCGCCAGTGTTCAGAGGGTTCAGGCTGTACCACGGCACACAGAGAAGTGTGTTTAGTATGCCGTGCATACAAGTATCTCTTTGCACCAGTTCTTTGGCTTTCCTTTGTTAAAGGCATCGAAAACTCAAAAGCCCTTCAGGACGAAAGGGAAACTTTCTTTGAGGTGGTCCAAGCCCCCTGTCAAACCCTCTGAAGATTTCTAGCAGCTTTGTCTCAGGTTGTTTTTGTGGCAGGAGCCAATGGCAGCACAAGGGCCCGTTTCTTGCTGTGGGAAGGAGCATTATCATTTTCACCACAGCAGATCCTGCTGTACTCGTTGAATCCTAATGTGGTTGCTGGGCACACTCATTAATCCTCGCCTTTTACAGAGAGAACTGAGTGAGCCACAGAAGAGGATGAAACACTTTTGAGGAACTCTTCTGAGCAGGATTTCTGTTTCCTTGGGTCCTGCTTAATTAAGGGTAACTGAGGGTAAATGAACAAAGGGTGTTTCATTTGAACAACACTTTCTTAAGAAGAAAGAGGAGGATTTGACCTGCAGTCTTCATGTTTCCCCATAGACCAGATGCAGCAGGATTGATTTCCAGACACTGTGATCAATGGGAACCACAGATGCTCGGTACTCCACCGAATCAGGTCACTGTCACCCTTTCTCCCTAGGGAAGGAAGGGCCCGGAGGCGAGTGTTAAAACCCTCTGTTTCAGTAGGAAACATTCATCCTGGGTTACTGGTTAAAAGCTTAGGGTTTCTCTAGGGAAACAGACGGAAGCAGCAGAGCTTTCTGTCGGACTGAAGAGGTAAAAAGAAGTGAGAGAATTGCTGTGGAGGTCTTTTGGGTCATTTAACTTTTTAGTTATCCTCATCTACGGTGTGTAGACTCTCTCTGATTAGGTGATGCTGTTAGACTGAATTGCGATTTTTGGCTTACAGATACAGCCTCATACTCCAGCAAAGCAACAGAAGGCTTAGCAGGGGATGTAGCCATGTGCAAGACTCCACTCAGAAAGATGTAGTCAGGAAAGTAGGAACTGAAAAATTAGCTCTGTCTGGTACATAGAGATTTAACTGTGCATTTTGCTAGGATGTGCATGTGCAGATCACAGTAAGCTCGGCAAAAATCACTCAACAACTTTTCATCTTCCACAGAGGAAAATACCATTAGCCATATTTTATAGCTGGGGAAAAGGGAGAGGTTACCGAAGGTGAGAGAACTCTCTGGGCTAAAAATGTTCAGCATTCAAGATGAGGAATTAAGACAACTATCCCTGGACAGATGCCTAGGGACAGCTGCAGGATAGTCATGAAAAGATATTGCTCCCCCAGTGTGACCTTGTCTGCTGTTTGTTCAGCTCATTGTCCTCCGATGGTTTTCTTAGATTGTGCACAAATGACAGGAGCACTTAATCTTGTCCTGTTGGTGCTGAAGTACATTCCATAGTGTGGTGAGAAACAGAGGAGCACAGGCACAGGAGCAAGACTAGAGGAAGGATAAAAATGAAACTGAAAGAAGGGATAAGGGCTGTATATTCTATATGTGTCACACTGAGTCATCAGTGTCACACTGCTGATAGAGGAGCTGTGATGTTTCTATATCTTCACTGGCACGGTGGCATTAACATGCAAGGAGGATGTCATGAATTCAGAGGGCAAACGTGGCCTCTAGGAACACATCAGCTCATTTTCCTCCCAGAGTCTCATTATGAAGGACTAGCAACCACGACGTTGGGTGCAACAGATTTTTTCTCTCTTTCTTTTGCTCACTTGAGCTAATTCAAGTGTTCATTGTAGTTTTGTCACTTTCCCACCAGCTTCCTCAGCCTCAGTGGTTGCAAATGTCAGCATGGGCTCCATCAAAACCGTTCTGAGCAAGAGCAACAGCCAGGTGGGTGGGTGGGTTAATTAACAGAGAGGCAAAAGCTGCAAGGAATGGTTTCATGGGGCTATATTGCAAACCAGGGAGAAGCAATCAACTACAACTCTCCCGGGGGTATTCTTAGCCTAGACAATAATCCAATATAGTTATAACTCTTTAGAGCCATTGTGTAAGAAACAGCATATCCTCCTAAGCTGTCCCATCGTCTCCTCCTGGTGTTATTTCGACACATATTTTTTTCAAATATCACTTGATATCTCTTGAAGGTCCTTCACACAATTTTTTTCCCTCTTTTTCTCCCCAGGATGTGGGCAGGTTCTCCGGGCTTCTAGAGGTCAGATTTTGCTGGAGGGTTACCCACTGAATGCACGATGTGAATGGACTATCCATGTTCAAGCTGGATTTAACATTGAGTTAAGGTGGGTCCTACTGACTTTTAGCCAGCACTGATTTCAGGTGGCCATTGGGGCAGGTGTGTATCCAGGAGTCAATGAGGTTCAGCAGCTCTGAGCCCTGGGACAGTGAAGGTACAGCTGCCACTTTGCATTTGGTACCACGGCTCTTTCCCCTCATCTGGCTTGTGATGCACAGGCACTGGATAAATCAGTGCTGTGCTTTCAATTCCCATTTAGGACAGATGGATGCTGAGGGGAGTTTCTCAGGCATTGGGCACCATGTGTCTCTTTAGAGGTGTTTTCAAGACCTTGACAGCAAAGCACCCAATATTTTCTGAAGACTGTACCAGGCTGAACTAAGACATTCTTTGAAGAAAAGATGTAGGAACATTTTAATATGATGTCTCCTGCAAGAAGAGAGTTGCCCAAGAGTCCTGCCTTGCATTTAGCCTTCATTTTCCCTCTCTTTTTTTTTCCCACTTTTTCACCAACCCTGTTTCCTATCAGCCTCAGTTATTCCTCTCACCATTCCTATGCCCAGAGGATGTGATTGGTTCTCCTGCAAGTCACAGAACCACAGAATTAACTAGGTTGGAAAAGACCTTTGAGAACATCAAGCCCAACCTATGACCTAACACCACCTTATCAGCTAAACCATGGCACTCAGTGCTATGTCATCCAGTCTTTTTTAAACACCTTCAGCGATGGTGACTCCACCACCTCCCTGAGCAGCCCATTCCAATGCCCCATCACTCCTTCTGTGATTAATTTTTTCCTAATGTCTAGCCTAAACTTTCACTCACACAGCCTAAGACTGTGTCCTATTGTCCAGTCATCACTTTTCTGAGCTGTGTGTGCTTAGACCTGTTAACCAACCCCCAATGACTCAAACTCACAGCTCCTGCCTGGTACAGGAGAGCCTCTTGTCAGGGTAATTAATGATGTTTTCAAATGTGTGCAGCAGGGTGTTCACACGTGCCACAGGAAGTATGGCAGGGGATGGTATTTGAAACACACTAGTTAATATAAAAAAAAAAAATAGTTTAACCCTTCACATCGATATTTCACTGACTTTGGAGCCCAGGCAAAAGAACTATGCTAGATACACAAACAATTAAAATATGTTTCAACCGTTTAAATATGTTCCTATATGTTTGAAGAGAAACATAATGGGAGGGAGAACAACAAATCAGTTGACAAGAAGACTTTGTGGCTTTCCCACACTAATGCACTTTTTTCAGACCTGGAATTGCAAGCCTATTGTGTAGTTATGAGCCATTATTGCCTTCATAGCACAGGAGCAATGCTGTAAGGAAGAGTTTTATGTTCACATGACATAACTTTGCATCAGTGTCAGTGAGCATGGGTTGTACCTGCCTTCTTTTTAAGAGATATTGTAGGTGAGGTTATGATTTGCACAGCACAAGCTTAGGGAGGTGATATATTCCTACATTTCTGAAACGGCTTTGTCAATTGTGAGGCTTAGAAAATGCTTCAAGACCTACAGGTGCCACCTGTCTTCACTGCTGTGGGGATGGATGTGAGAGTGGAAATGGATTCTGTGCATGCATGTAGCTATTGAATGCACCTGTCTCTGGGTGAGGTGTTAACAGCCAGATGGCATCAGGCACAAGGGGCAAGAAAGACACCAAAGGTTATTTTAACAAAGGACACTTATATCGAAGAGCAGAACTTGCTGTGACTGCACTAAGGAGACTCTGATATGTTTTCAAAGCAGTAGAATGGGGAGTGCTGCAGTTGACAGATGTAGTAACTCTTTGGAGAAATCAGATTTTCATTCTAGACTCTGAGGGCCACCCACACACAGGCTAGGAAGATGTGTCACATGAGATCCATACAGTTCACAGTGTGGTTCACAGTTCACTGCTCAACTTCACTGTTACAGAAGATGGAAAACTTTAACACAAGAGTGCCTTTCTCTTCCTCCCTGTGTCAATCCTTCCTGCAGTCAAATAAACATACTACTAAAAAACAAACTACTACAACTTGATGTGAAATAATGTTACATTTCAACTGTGAAGGTCTCCAAGAGGGAAGCCTGAGCTACCAAACTTCTGCTGTCAACATCTAATTTATTAAAGCTGGGTAATGTTGGAGAATCCTAAAGCCCTTTGCCCAGCCTGATGATGAACCTAATGTCTGAATGCCTAGAAATCTCGGCAGATGACACAGCTCTCCCAGGGAAAGATCAGGAGCTCTCCTGAGTGTCCCCAGTTATCCCTGCCACCCTGCAATTCCTGCAGGAGGCATAGAGGAAACCTTCATGGCAAAGATGGAACAGGAGGTCCTCACAGAAGGTAACCTTGCAGTATGTTCTGAGTCCTTTGACATATTCAAGGTGCATCATCTCAGAGCTGTCCACTGAGCTACTTCAGCAGTTAGATATTGTGGCAAACATGTACATTTAACCTAAAACCTCCCCTTTTGGCTCTTCCTACACAGAAGGGCAAGTTCACCTAAGCTAACCAACAGAGCTGCCTCCTGGGTCTGCCATCCACGTTTCCTTCACTGTGTTTTCATACAAACGTGCTGATCCCCTCTGTGGGTGGCAACTGCTTAGAGCTGTAATGCACAGCCAACACTGAGCTGAATCAGCACAGCTGCCAACAAAAGAACCCCTTTTTTCATTCTCTCTGTGCACAAATCCTGTTTGCTGCCTCCCTGGTTTGCAAGGGCAGGGATGGGGACAGTGTAATGCAGAAGGTGAACAAAGTGGTTGCCTTTGCTTACATAGGGCAGGAAGAGTGAAGCTCCCAGGAGCACAGATAAATCTTCCCTTGCTTTAAGCTGTGCCATGCAGTCCTTCGGGGTTGGCTCAGTAGAGCTGTTTTGATAAATAGTGTCCATGTTGTGGTGGCAGTTTGTTTTCCTTGCTTTTTTTTTTTTTTGCCAGCCCTGGGGTTTTTTTGGGGTTGTGATGTATAGGCTCCCCCAGCCTGAACCATGTCAAGGATGTCATGTCACAGTAGAAGTAGCTCACAACTTTCAATTCTTTTCTTTAGTGCCTCAGCAGAAATGCAATTTTAAATATGTCCTTTGGCTAGAAGCTTTCCTCAGAGGGGTTGGCCAATATATGCTCACTGCAGGCATTGATGAAATCAAGACAATACTTTTCATTCCATTGTGTATCTGATGACCTGTAGCACAAAATTAGCATGCTTAGTTTTATAATATCCAAGAGAATTATGATATAATTATGCTTTCACTGGTGAGGAAACTGAGGTCCATTGAATTGTGTGTACCTGTTGTTTAACCAGCAATAGACCTCACAGTCTGTAAAAAAGGTCCTGTCAGCTGGGCTGTGGCTAAAAGGTTTTTAAAAGCTTTGGCAGGTTTCCTGACCTGCCAATTCTGAGTCTAAATCACAGGATCTCATGTTGTCAGTACAGAGTATCTGCTTCTTTGCCAAGTTAAATAAAATGCAAGTCAGAACCCCTATGCCTTTCACATTTTCCACTCTGTTTCCATCATTTTTTAAAACAGAGAAAGCAAACAATTAAAACCAGTATTCTGCCTATGGTTCTTTCATTCTCTGTGTGTATGTCTTGATATTCTTTGTTCAGGGACACACATCAAGACACAGTTTAGCTTGACATCTATAAATAATACTGCTCCCAGTACATGAGGGGCATTCCAGAAACTTTCCTTCTGTACTTGCACACATACTTAATTTTAATAGGAAATGTACCAGTTCAGAAAACCAGAAAATATTTTTAGGACTGGGTCAGGATAAACTGTAGCCTGATAAGTGTGACAAAGATGAACGGGTTAATTTGTATTGCTCTATAACTTCCATAAGGGTAGATCCCTGGGGTGTGTTTCACCAGTGAAAGAATGTTTTGAAAATGTAGTGTATAACCTGATACCTGTGAGGATGTCTCTGACAGACCTGACAGAACTAGAATTCAACTCATGCATTTTATGCAAAGCAAAGTTGAATTATCTCTATCTAATGCATATTTAAAACAGATGTATTTTTTTTTCTTCTACATTCCATCAGATGATTTGAAAAAATGAGGGGCTTCACTCCATTGGTGTAGCTTCCTACAACTGTTCAGTCATTTTTCTGTAAGTAGGATATTCCTGATGCTCAGAAATCAGCCATATGACCTGAACAAAGGTGACTGAGTGAAGAGGCCTCTTAAATCAGCCCCTGAGTTCTCAAAGGAAGGTGGAGGAAAGTGGAGCCTCCTTAGCATGGGGGCCTGAGTCTCAAGATGAGAAGAGTATGAAACAGGCTCCAGAATTCTCTTCCCTTCAGACTGTGATGTCCAGGAGCAGATCCAAAATTCGCCTCACCTCTTTGGTGTGAAAATGCAGTCTTTGAAAAGCACTAGGAATAGGCAGTGTGGGAGATACAGCCTAATCCTAAATACACATCTGCAGTGTTAGGAGCATTCAGGAAGATGGAGCACACGATGAGTGTCATTTATAGAATACCCTGCTGAGCAGTTAGCAGCACGGCCTCTCCCAGGCCCATTTCTTCTCCTTTTCCTGCTGTACCAAGGCTGAGCCCAGCCCCCTGACCATTGCACTTTCTCCAGAGGCACTTGGTGTTGCTCCCTGTGTTTCTCGTTGGTATTCTGGTGGGGTGCCTTGGCTCTGTGCCCCCCTGCATATAGCATGGCTGTTAATGAACAAAAGCCTTGCACAGTGGCTGCATCGAAGCTAGGAAAGGACAGGCATTGTGGGAAAAGGCTTTAAGTATTTCCCTTCTGCACTAATTCCTGTGCCTTATTCCTGCTCTCAAAAGACAGGCAAGTGCCACACATTGGGGATTTACTACCATTGTGCTTTCTAATGCAAAACGTGCTGTAGTATTTTGATTCTGTTTCTCTGGCTGTTTCTGCTTCTGTTACATCCCCAAGCTTCCCTTGTATCCCTGATTGCTGACTTCTGAACATCACAATGTAAATAGCTTTTGAACCTTGATATTTGATGCTGTAACTTTCAGTACTTTGAATTTATTTAGGGCAAATAGAACAATTTTTTAGCAAGCAATGGCAATGGAAACATGCCCCCTGCAGTGCCTGACCCTGGATGACAGTTCTGACATTGTGTTTTGGTTAGGCACCTGATGCACGTGAATAGACTGTATGACTTCAATTTAGACTTCACTGTTCTGACACTTGGATGTTCTCATGGAGCACCTGTATAGAGTTGAGCCAGCTTCTAGGTGTCATGATACAAAAGTTGAGATGAGTGAGGGGTCTTTGTGTGGTTAGGAACTTGTTGATTCACTGAGGGGGGTAAGCCCTAAATACCTAAATGCCCAAATAAATTAGTATTCAGGGTGCACAGGTAAGCAGTCTGACTGTTTGTCCTTATTCCCCAAGATTTTCCATGCTGAGCCTGGAGTTTGACTACATGTGCCAGTATGACTATGTGGAGATCCGTGATGGGGACAATTTGGACAGTCAAATAATAAAGAAATTCTGTGGAAATGAGAGGCCACCACCTATCCGAAGCACTGGGTCTTCACTCCATGTCCTCTTCCAGTCTGATGGATCCAAGAACTTTGATGGATTTCATGCTGTCTTTGAAGAAATTACAGGTAACATAATCTAAAAGTGGAAATTGCCACTCATTCTCATTAATTCAATTTTACTAATCTCTTTCCCTGTTTTGCTTCATTAAAAACTTCCACGCTGTGTTGCCAACAGCAACTTACATAAAGTGAGTGTGGGGAAGATTCAAAAGCTGTCAGATGGCATGTGAATGTGAGGCTCTTCTAAAAAAGACTAACTTCCTTCTACTTGTGTGAAGAACAAGCACATCAGCCAGCAGAGAAAAGCTGCTGTTTTGTGTGACTTATCTGTTTGAATTGAAGAACTAAGAGCACAGAGGAAGTAGAGGAAGGGGCATGTGTATCTGCAATGGCAGAATTGCTCAATGCTGTATGCAGGAGCAGAGTCACTCTCTCAAGCAGCAAAAACCTGATGCTCATAGATAGCTCAGTGAAAATGCCCTGACAGAACTCTTGTGTTAGTTCATGTACCATTAGGAATTAAAAAAAAAATCCAACCAACCAAGACCAAAACAAACAAAAAAATCCCCATGTATGTACAAAGAACGAATTATTTTCTTTAAGAAAAGAAAATGAAGAGGCGTTTCCCATTCTGTGATGGTCTCAGTGTTATGAGTGACAGAAGTGGGGCTCCAGAATTACTGGTTTTGTTACTACTCAGTGCTTCAGTCCCCTACATTGCTTTCCATAGTTTCAAAATAGCACTGAAAGTGTAGCTGGCTCATCATTTTGCCATTGTATTTGTGGGAGCCTCCACACTCATCCTGGATCTTCCTTGTTTAGCTATGCAAGGGATTTTGGTCAAATTCCTGTCTATCTAAAGTACTCCGGGCACAGGTTAATCAGACTGTGCTGCTTTGCCATGGACTAACCTCACAGGATCCATGACTCACCATAACTTGCCTTCTGTACGTTTCATCCAGGGTATATCTGGCTCAGGAAATTTATTTAGTTTATATAACCCTGATGTAAACAGACAAACCTAGCTCTTAACAATGCTCAGAGGTGTAACTAGCAATCTGAGATGTCCATACCTCTGGATGTAGCACCCGTGCCATTTCTCAGCCTGCCCTGTTTTTCAAATGCCACCTTTAGTACCTGTTAGCAGGAGCAGTTAGCTATTGATAGTGTGCCTGGGCTTACAGCAGGAGAGGTGATATAGAACAAATGAGTGTGGCATGGGCTTGTTGCATAAGGGCTGCCTACACCCAGGGAACTAACATTTTCCATATGGTGCAAGCTGAATTGGTTCTGTTTTCTCTGCCCAGCAGGGAACACTCGGTATTTGAATATTGTTGAGCACTTTATTTCCGCCCCATTTTGAGTGGTAATTATTCTGAGGCTGTGAGGCTGCAAGTGTAGTAATCCACACAGAGCACATTGTAAAGGGCTTCTCAGAGTTGTGAGGAGCTCTATTTGTGCACTTTATTATCAGGCTGTTCTGGTCTAATGTGTAGTGCAGTGAAAGGCTTTTCAAACACTCCCAGTGTCCTTTTCTGTGAAGCACTAACCTGGCCAGCAGGACCATTTAAAGGAAGAATACAGCGTGCATGGAGCAGCATAGAATTGAAAGCGGGGGCAGCACAGGATCGAAAGCTCTGGCAGCACATTGAAAACTGAAGCATTTGCCCTGAAATTTCCCTCTGTGCACAGCACTGTGGAAGAGCCAAGGTCCCCAGAACAGATTTCACGGGGCTTGCTAAAGCAATTCCCTGTGCTGCAGGTGAGAGCAGCAGCAAAGGAGGTGATTACACGATGTGGGCTAGGACATGAAGGTGATCTGGTGTCCCCAGCCCTTAGTGCTGTAGTGGAAAGGACTGAAGAAGTATGTCAAAAGTGAATTCCTTCTTTTTCTGCCTCCTCTGCCTGTGGGCTCTGTACTGGCTTAGAAGCCATAGTTTGCTGAAGCAGGGGCACTGACTGCACAAATCACTGGTTCAAATTCCAGAAAGGTCTTGATTGATACAAAATAAGCTGCAAAGCCTGTATCTCCTTTAGGAAAGGGCACTGTGTGTATAGTTATTAAAGGATGAACCACATAACCTGCTGTGCTGCCTAGTCTGGAGGCAGGTGCTAGGTCCCATCCTATGCCAAGTGTGAAATGGGAACCAGTTATTGGCACGAGTGACTAGAAGTCACTGAACAGAATTCAGATGAGAAGCATGGGAGGCCAGATGGGGAGCGATCAGAGTCTCTCAAGGATTAGACATATGCTGGATCCAGTTAAATGAAAGCCAGTTACTGACTTTCAATAATGCTTTCCTTTCTGTACACCCAAGCTAGTGGACATAACATAGTGGCTTTAAACTTTTGTAGTATTGTCCTTTGTTGTTTCACTTAAGCCAGGAAATCAAGACTCCTTAAAACATAAACAAATATTTAGTGGTTTTTAGTATCAGGCATTTTCAAGAACAGTATCTGTCACTTACCCTTGTTCACTTGACATGCTACTTTTCCAGAATCAGGAGACAAAGCTGAGACAAAGATAAAAGTTCACTAGCTTCAACCAGTGACTACAAAATATCAGTCTGTAAGGAGTCTTCTGCTTCTCCTTCCCTTTCTTGGTGATATTTTACATTAGTTGTATACAGTACAATTGCCACATGTATATTTTCTTTTAACGAATGAATTACTGTCTTTAGTCAGGCAATCTTCAATGAGACATGAAAGATATTCGTTGCCCAGCCATGTATAAATTGCTCTTACATCACCACATGAAACCTCCAGAGAAATCCATATGTGGCATCTATATATTTCTTACTTCATGCCATCTGGATAATAAGAAACTTCTCTGAGAGAAGCTGCTCTGAGGTCACAGAGCATATGGTGGCAGTGACAGATCCTGGCACATGGGGGCTTTTCCTGAGGTGGGAAACACCTGAGCAGTTTGTGGGAGGTGCTGAGGAGATCTGCACGTTTCCAGAGGCAGCACCCCTCTGTACCCCCATGCCTTTCAGAGCAGCCCGGGGGCAGCCAGGGTGTGTGGCAGCACCTTGGGCGTGCAGGGAGGGCAAGGTCCTGCTGCAGCTGCAGAGCTGAGCCCGGGCAGGGTCAGCATCCCCTGGGAGGGAGCACAGCCGTGGTGTCCCCTCGGCAGGAGATGTCCCCTGCCCCTCAGGAAGGAGGTGATGACCCAGGCAGGGCTGCCACATAACCATGGAGCCATCCAGGTCTGGCTGCAGGGAGGGGCAGAGCCTGTCACTTTTGACTCAGTCATCTCTTCCCACGGTGCTTGGGCAGGGGGACTGCAAGGCAAGGGCTGGGGCAGCAAAGTCCTTCCCACTGTAAGAGAAGATCAGTGTTGTGACCTCCTGAGGAACCTCAACATGCATGAGCCCATGGGACCTGATGACATACATCCCAGTCCTGAGGGAATTGGCTGATGCAGTTGCCAAGTCACTTTTCACGATCTTTGAAAAGTCGTGGCAGTTAGGTGAAGTCCCTGGTGACTGGAAAAGAGGTAAAAATGCACCCCTTTTTAAAAAGGGATAGAAAGGAGGAGCCCAGAAACTACTGACCTGTCAGCTTCACCTCTGTGCCTGGGAAGTTCATGGAACAGACCCTCCTGAAAGCTGTGCTAAGGCACATGGAGAACAGGGAGGTGATTCAGGACAGCCACAACAGCTTCAGCAAGGGCAAGTCCTGCCTGACCAACCTAGTGGCTTTCTACAGTGGAGGGACTACACCAGTGCACAAGGGAAGGGCGACAGAAGTCATGTGTGTGGACTTTGATAAGGCCTTTGGGCAGGTGGCCACAACATCCTTCTGGCTAAACTGGAGAGAAATGGATTTGATGGGTGAACTGCTCAGTGCATGAGCAAATTGATTGGATGGTCAGATCTAGAGGGTGGTGGCCAACAGCTCAATGCCCCAGTGGACATCAGTGACAAGTGGTGTCCCTTGGGGGTCGTATTGTGGTTAGGATTCTGTATGGTAACACACTAATGTTTTAGTGATTCTAAGTGAACTAGGTGAACTGCAGTGAACTAAGCAGTTCTTACTCTAAATCAAGGACTTTTCAGCTTCTCCTGCTCTGCCAGTAAGGAGTTGCACAAGAAGCTGGGAGGGATTGTGGCCAGGACAGCTGACCCAGACTGGCCAAAGGGATATTCCATTGAATATCCACCACAGAATATCATGCTCAGCATATAAACTGGAGGGAGTTGGTTGACAGCATGGCTTGCTGCTTGGGGAGGGGCTGGCCTTCAGCCAGTGGTGTGGATAGATAGTTTTTTTTCTCTCCAGCATTATTTCTCTCTCTCTCCCCCTCCCTTTCCATGTAATTATTATTCCTATTATTATTATTATTATGATAATAATATTTTATTTTGTTTCAATTAATAAACAGTTCATATCTCAACTGATGAGGTTTACTTTTTCCTTCTCAATTCTTCTCCCCACCAGAGGTATTGGGGTGGGTGAGTGGCTGCAGTACTTAGCTGCCAGCTGGGGTTAAACCACAATAGTTCTATTCACTCATCTCCTCTTAGAACAGGCACCAAAAAAGTGTGTGTGTATTATTACACAATGAAATTTGTTGGTATTTAATGCACAGTTACACATTCTGATAATTAGTTATGCTGGTGTATACAGTTTGATGTGTATCACTGTTAGATTTTTGTATGCAAAGGTTTCCCAGGGACAAAGCAAATTCCAAAATCTAAAACAAGAAGATACAAGGCCCAAAAAACTGCAAAAACCATGGATCCCAGAACTTGAATTGAATGGGTTGAATGGCAGGAAAAATGCAGATTGCTATTAAACTTCTTTAGTTTAGACTAAGCTCTAAACATTAATTGAACTTGATGTAAATTATTTTTGTTCCATAGATCTTTCTCCTTACTTGACTGCAGTTAGAGGAAAATAGTAAAAGTAATGTGTGCTGGGAAGAGAACTGCTTGAAAGAGATATCAACTTCATTTACAGACACAGAATCAGTTAGGTTGGAAGAGACCTCTGAGATCATTGAGTCCAATGACTGAACACCTTATCCCTATTAGATCCCTCCTCTAGTAAGAGCAGAAGACTTTACTGTGTCCTTCTAACTTCTAACCAAAATATGTAGTTTACCCCAAGAAAAATAGGTTCCCCATGCTACGAGAGACCATGAACATTCTTGCTTTTCTTTTGCAGCTTGTTCTTCATCTCCATGTCTTCATGATGGGACCTGCATTCTAGACAAAAGCAGCACCTACAGGTGTGCCTGTCTGGCTGGCTACACAGGGAATCGCTGTGAAAACTGTGAGTACAGGCACTGTGTGCATGAGCAGCCTCCAGGGTGGTCACTGATGCATTTATTGTGAGGAGTGTCACTGGTGTGTAGGGTGGGTCAGTCACAGAGCCAGAGAATGCTCTGAGTGTCTTGTGGCGTTTTTTTTTAAGACATGTTTCTTGCAGTTCATGAAGATTTCCACTCAGTCATTCTGGAGCTTTATGTCGATGTGTAAAAAGGTAAAACAGACTTGAAGCTGGGAAACTGCCCACAAGAAATCTTTGTAATGGATTAGCCTTATCAGACAGAGGTGTCTCTGCCTGCTGCTTTCCACTATGTGTTCTCTACTGAAAACACATACCCCAGCTGAGCCCTGTGCTTAATGCTCTAGACTGAGTCACAGGAAATTCATCTTCCCTCACAGTCACCTGGAAAGTAGAATTCTGGCACCATGAAGGAGAGAGACTTGGGATCAAAACAAATGAAAAAGGGCAGATTCTGTTCATATCTGTGTTGGTACTCCTCACTGTACCTATAGTCATACACTTGGTTTTGTCCTGACAAGGGAATTGTAAAATGACTGGATTCAAATCAATTGTCTGTTCCAGTAATTTATTTCTTCATGTGTGAGAAAATCTTCCTCTAACAGGGCTCAAAAGAGCACGAGGGGGTAAGAATTTTGCAATATATGCAATGATAAAAGCTTTATCATCTATACTAGCTGAAAGGAGCATTCTGCAATACTTAAAGTCACTTAGCTAGAGCTGATCTTGGAAGATTTCAGTGATAGTGGTGAAATCCACTTGGGATCATATTTGGCCCAAGACAGAAAGCATGGCTTACTGTATCCTGCTGTGCCATTCCTCTGGCCATAAGGGTCTCCCTGCTAGCAGAGTTTTCTAGTTCTATTTCAGAGGAACCAATATACACCAAACCTCACTTCAAAACCTTTCCCCCACGTATGTCATTGTTAGGAGTGGATTTATCTCCTGGAATTTCCTTTATTTCATCAGGGGAGTTAAATCATAGTGGCATGATACCTCCCTTGATGAATCATTTTGAGGTAAAAGATCTTTCAATTTCGGACACATCCAGAAGTAGCTCAGGTGTGAGGAGAAGTCGTTTAATATTTGCCATAAATCTGAAAAAAATTTTGTTTCTGACTAGATTGCACAGATTCCTGGTATGTTTTCTGTAGGGAAGAGGTTGCTAAAAATTGGAAGTTCCTGACCTCAGGACTAAGAGTGTCTGGCTCTTCTGCTAACAGCCTCTTTCTTGTGAGTAGTTGTTTAGCAGGTCATTTAGGGACTAGAAACTCCTGAGCTCTTTGCAACTGCTCAGCAAGATTAGTTCTGCTCCTTTAGAACAGAGTGAGGAAAAAAAAAAGAAAAAGGGAAAGATTCCTGTCTGATTCAGAACCAACCGAAATTTCAAATAATTACATTTCCAGCAAACCTCAACCCTAGTTTTGGCAGGCTCTACAGTACAGGCAAGGCAAGGAATGAAGCTCGTATTCTTCTACTGACTTTCTTTTGTAATTCCAGTGTAGAAACTGCACCCATGCAACCCACACAGCAAACAACAGGGGAGATAGTTGAAAAACAATAGGATGGGATTTCTGTCACTGTAAGCAAAGAAAGCTACAGGTACTAACAGGATGAAAGGAGGAGAAACTTAAACATGTACACAGCAACATTTATAACTTGATGGGAATCTTGTAGTTTGATTTGTGAAAGAACAATTTTGGTGGATAAAATTCTATTACTTTTTGATGTTTGTGGCTGTATGTTTGCCTTTTGCTCATGCTAGGCATAATATTGTTTTCCAGCACCTATATTTCTGCCTTCTATGTGAATAGCAAACCTCACAGCTGGAAAACATCATGGCAAATTTTTTTTATTTCTGGCTTCAAGTAATTTTTTTCCTTAAGTTATTTCCTTTAGTTTTTCCAAAATGCATCCTAAGTATTTTCCAATGTATGGGGAGAAAAGTCAGAAAATTGAAGTTTGATTTGGTTTTTTAAGAACAAAAGAAAGAACTGGGGAAAATATCTATGGCTGTAATTCTTTAAAAGCTAGTTGTAGTTTCCTGAACAGCTTTTTAGTTTAAATGTTAAAGAGAGATTGTGTCTTCCTCAGAATCTTTCTTTCTGTTAGGTCTTTCAGCAAAAGTGCTGTCTTGTGAGGTGGAGCCAAGGGAAATAAATTTATTTCTGCAGAAAACTGTCATAAAATAGTCACTTTTGGAATATTCAATACGACTTTGGACACTATAAGACTGACTTTTTTCAGTCTAGTTTTCTTGGAGTAAGTCAGGTGCAATCCCATTAAAGTTAATGGAAGAAAAATAGGTATAAGAGAGAAGAAAATTAGAGCCCTTTAGTGTTAAGTGCATGTAGGAGCTCTGAGGTGGTGCAACAGAAGGTACCTAGAGAGATATGAGGGTTTTAAAGAAATCCAAGGAACATAGTTCAGATGAAGAGAGACTGTGGGATTATCTCATTGAGGAATAAGTTAAGGCCAAATTAAGCAAATTTAGCAATGGGTATTTCACAACAGAATCAGAAACATTGTCAGTCCCTTACCAACCCCATGCAGCTCTATCTTTTTATATGTTGCCAAGCTTAATTTTAAAGATGTGGGAATCACTATTGGAATTATGGAAATCACCTTAATGAGATAAACCACAGGGAACCTATTGTTTCCTCTGTTAAATTAAATTCCATCTATTTAGCAGGATGATCAACATTGGTCAAGCTGCTTTCCTGGGGTCATATTTAACTCTAATTGCCCTGTCACTTACAATTTGCAATATTAATAAATTAATCCAAGGTACAGGTTCCTTACAGCTGGCAGTCTCTTTTATCTTCTGCTATAGCAGCCAAGAAATTAACATTTTGTTTACAATTTGAAGGGCTAATAAAGTGATTTAAAGGCTTCAACAGCATGGAGTGAAATGTAGGCATTTATCTTTCTGACAGCTGCTAATATATTTCAGTCAGTCTTGTATCAGGGCAAGAAATGTTTTATATAAATATGTCTGATTTCACTCCAGAGACTGTTAAAAGTTGTAAAACAAATGCTACCCTTCTATCTTCTGACCCAAAACACAATAAAGACAAATCCTAAGGACAGCAAAAAATACCTTCTTACAGATAAACATGCTTTGCTATCATGATACAGTAGGCAGAGAAAACGAACTCCTTCTCTACTGACAGCAGGTAGAGAAAACTGGGCTTCTTTCTGATCTTAAAGTGAATTTGCAGTGTACCTACATACCCCCTCAGTGACCCCTTAGCCATGCTGACATGATTGAGAGCAAACTCAGGCTTTTCTCCTTGACCTTTGTATATTCTAATGCTGTCAGAGGCATTAGGAACCCACAAAATCAGATAATCTTGTTCTCCTAGCATAGGAATACACTGAGACAAACCAGCAACTTCATCACGAGATGCAGGGGAAAAGCAACCAGCTGACTAGTGCACAACCTGCCTGCTAAAAACCATCCACCCCAGTGTCAGGCTGTCCATGACTGTGAGGTGTGACAGCTGCTTGTTCGACTCAAGCTAAGGAAGGTGATTTCCAAAGTTTCCCTGTTGAGTTTTCCTGCTGAGGGTGCAGCTGCAGAGACAGTGCTGCTGGTAGCCCACAGCAAATGCTCTTGCCCTCTGCTTGTCCTCCTCCCAGGACGGGCTGTTCTGACTCAAGAGTCCTCCCAGGGCTTGCTGGCCCCAAAGCAAGAGACCTTGACCTCATCCTGCC